>NC_071658.1:1111608-1442038 GCF_012460135.2 Molothrus ater
CGATCAGGCGCGGCTCTGGAAGGAGCCCAAACGAACCGCGACCAGGGCCCCACGGCCACGGTCCTGGAACAACGGCGACGGCCACCCAGCCACCTGCAACGGATTGCCCGTGGCCAACAACGGCTCCCCTTTCGGCTAGGCAATGGCGGGACTGGACTGGCCCCCACCGGGCGGAGGGGGACTCGGTGGCACCCCACCCCCCCCCCCCCCCCCCCCCCCCGCTTCCGACCCGGGGAACCCGGCCGAGCGTGCGAAAAAAAGTGCCACCGACCTGGCGCCACGGGCCACCGGCTTTCACCCGGCCTCGTGGCAGTCGGCTTTCCCTTCTGGAAAAAAAAGCCGGGGGATGGCACGACAAAAAAGGCACACGGAGGTGCGTTCACAACGACCCGTGCGAGCCACGGGGGCCGCGGGATCAGGGGCCCCGGGGGGGGAGGGGGGGCCGAGGTATGTGCCTCACTGCCTCCCCACGATGGACCCATCGGCATCCAGCTCGCGCCTTCGTCGCAACACTTCTCGGTGCCGTGGCTTAGGGCCGCCAGAGAAAAATAAAAAGGCCCGCGGAGGCCTGGCGGGCACCCCCCCAACTCTGCCCACCTCAACAAAAAGCAACGGACCCGGCGCGGCAAACCCGCCCGCCCGGCATAAGCAGCTCAGTCGATCCGGCCACAACCGAGGTAGGCGAGGCGCCGACGCCTCGCCCAGGACCAGTCCGAGGGCCTCTCCATCGGGTGCCGGACCCGTAAAAAAAAAAAATAGGCCAAAAAATTCTGCCCGCCACAATGTTGGTCCCCGGCTTAAGGCCGAGGAAGGGCGACGGCTTCAACAATGCTGGCTGGGACCACCGCCGCCGCCGAGGCGGACCGACGGGCCCAAAACAACAGTAAATGATTCTGGAGCAGAGGCATGGCTTGGAGAAAACTCTCCCCTGCTTTGTCTGGGCAATCCTTAACCAGTGTGTTACATGGCTCTTGCTGCCAATTTCTTGCTCAACAGTGTGATAGATTAATCTGATTCGTGCTAACAATTATAACTATATTTTAAATATTTTAGAAAATATTTGTCAAAAAGTAAGAGAGGAAAAGGATATGGAATTAGTGACACAAAACAGTGTTTTTCAGATGTTCATGAGAAAACAGGATGCAGGATGTAGTTTGAGATAAGTAACATCCCAAAAGGCAATAGGCCTCAGGATAATTAAAGAATCGGCCTTGAAATGGACAAAATTGGGATGATTCCAGGTATCTATGAAATCATAAGGCTTCTTTTTGGAATATAATGCTGGCTTCTATAACACAAGACTTGGGGTGCATGTGCAGCTTGTGGGATTGTTCAAAGGACACTGATGATGAAGAGAAGCCTTCGTGGGAAGCGACCACCAAACCAAAAGACCCCTTAGAAACAAGCAGAGCATGCACTGTGCAGTGACATAGATTTCAAGAATCAAAAATAGGAGGAGATTGACAGAAAATTATTGAGGAATATGTATTAACATCCAGTCTATAAGTTGTCTTTGGATTCTTTATCTTTTGAATGGGAGGCAGGGTGAGAAAACCCCCCTGTATCCTGACTGGTTTTGCTTATGCTTTAACCAAACCACTGCCAAATTATTTTGTATCTGCTTGATTATATTTGATTGCATGATTTCATATAAAATTGCTGTTCAATTAAAATTGCTGATAAATTCTAATGTTGGTTTATTAAATTAGACACATAGGGACCTCATTCATAACAACAGCCCACCTCAGTCACCTACCCGTTGGGACTGTGCTTTCTACTGAGCCAGTCCCGCCAGAAAAGCAGCTTTAAACACACCTCTAAGAAGGCACTGATCCAGATAAAGCACATCCATTCCCCTCTGCCCAGGGCCAGTCCCCTGTACATCTGGCAGCCTGCAAAATCTAACACCCCCTCAGGGTCCAACACATTGTTCCAGCCCAAAGCATAAAGGCAATTTGTTTTGTTAAAGCTGAAGTCATTCCTGCAGGTCCTCGGCCTTCCAAGGCCAACGCTGCCACTCCGGAGGGAATCCTGTGACCCCGAGCATTTGATGGTGACCACACCAAAGCAAGAGGTGGCTCCTTCAGCAGGAGAATGGCACATGGCAATGCTGTGCCTTTGTGTCCCCAGCCTTCCCCCCATTGTTTCAGCAATGGCAGCTACACTTAGGCAGCTTCAGCAGAGCTTATTTGTGTTGGCTTAGTGCAGATCAGGACTCCCAGCCCACCTCTAACAGCAGCTTGCAATGACAACAGGACCTGCACACTGAGGTCTTTTGCTGGAGGCAAGCCTGTCACAAGCACACACCCTCTTCAAACTTCCCATCAAACAGAAAGGAGAAGAGCAGGAAAAGGCTACCTTTGGACCAGTCTTCCCCAGGTCTACACATGGCCCAATTCTGGGTAGAAAACTCCCGCCAGTGCTGGCCTTCTTCTTCATGTTGAGAAACTTCTCCCACAGGAACTTAGAGGGAAGCAGCTGAAAGGCAAAAATAAACCAGCTAGAGCCTCAGAGTTGGCCTTGTTCAGAAAGGCTTTTCTTCAACAAGTGGCACTGGTGAACAATTTGTGATCACATTGTCCAGGACAGTCCTGGAAGCCCTGGAAGTTGCTTGCTGAAATACTCAGCACCAATAAATTAACAATACAGAGTGCAATACACATACTCCAACCACATGGCTCTGTCCCATCAGCTTCTCCGTGATTGCATGTGACATGGTTGGGGATTTCTGCTCTTTGGGCATTTCTTTCCTCTTTAGCTTCATTGGATTGAGGCAGTGACCTTTTCAAAGAATGGGGACGAGCTCTCAGAACTGCCCGACTCCATCCCTGTACAGCACTGAGAACTCACAGCAAGGAGATATCACTGCTGGCTGAGTCCAAGAGAGGCAAGAAGGGAACGTTGTACCAAGAGTGAGGAGCACAGGAATGTGTCCAAGTTTTAGTTCTCTCTGTTAATTAGCATTTGTTTTCTCTCTCTGGGCTCACAGACCCCTCCAGAGAAGAAAACAGAGGGATCTCCTGGACAGAGCCTCAGCAGTGGGGCATCTTCAGTCAAGTGAGCTCCAGACACCAAGGGACATTTGTGGCCCTGGCTCCAGGGAGCAGGAAAGAACTGTACAGCCCTCAAGATTCCTACCAATCCAGAGCTTTCAAGAGAAGCCAACTCCTTTGGGAGAGATACTATCAACACATGGTAAACCAAAATCGGGACAATTCCCAGCACAGGAAGATTTCCACCATCCTGCAGAACAAAGGTGTGATGGTGTTCACAGGGGTCTTAGGATGAGGGAAGAGATGAGGATCTGACTCCATGGTTCAGCAGGCTTGATTTTTTATTTTGTGATATATAATATATTAAAACTACACTAAAAGAATAGAAGAAAGGATTTCATCAGAAGGCTAGCTAAGAATAGAAGAGGAAGGAATGATAACAAAGGCTTCTGGCCTGGACTCTCTGTCTGAGCCAGCTGGGCTGTGATTGGCCATTAATTACAAACATCCAACATGGGCCAATCAAAGATCCACCTGTTGCATTCCACAGCAGCAGATAATCATTGTTTACATTTTGTTCCTGAGGCTTCTCAGCTTCTCAGGAGGAAAAAGCCTAAGGAAAGGATTTTTCATAAAAGATATCTGGGACACAAAGGTGCTGAGACATTTTCTTCTGGGCGTGCTGCAGCAGATAACTTGCTTTGCTGTACACTGTGTCTGCAGGGCTGGATCTGTGCCCACACAGGAGCTGGGAGAGAACAGCTGCTTTGGAAGCTCTTCCAGCTGGGACCAGCCCTGTCTCACAGGGCTTTAGGCAGAGTTTGAGCTTCCCCCCCAACATGCTCAGGTGCCCAAGGGCAGCTTGGTCTTGACACCAGCAGGGGCTATTTACAAATCACAAACGGACAGGGCTGCTGTGGAACTGCCTTGAGCCGTTTTATTTTCCAGCATCAGTCTCATTACATGGTGATGACAATGGGAAGATGCCAGCAGCTCACATCCCAGGCAGCAGACCAAGAACTCAATGTTACAACTTCCTTTATAAGTTTCTTGACCAATCACACAAAGCAAAAGCACATTGACAGTAGTTCTATCCAACCACTATAAGCACACGTACCTTTGGTTAAAACAATGCTTGCTTATTTTGAATACAATACCTGCTTGTAAGCCTTAAAGCACAATGCACAGAGCTCCATTATTAAGCTTTAACCCTCCTAATATCTTGCTAGATAAACTTTTCTGTAGCTTAGGGAGTTATTCTAGACAAGCGTTAATACACACACCATTGTTCTATTTGTCCTTGCTTTTCTACTTTTTAAACAATTTTTCTGCTGACCAAACTCATGGCAGCTGCTTAGCTCTAATCACAGTTCTACTGTATCTGAGGCTGCCTTTTGCAGCTTTCCCAAAACCCTCTGATTTTGTGGATTCCCACAATTCCCCCTCTCTGTTCACCTCAAAAGAAACCTTCATAATTGTGTCATTTA
This sequence comes from Molothrus ater, assembly GCF_012460135.2. Classification (NCBI taxonomy): domain Eukaryota; kingdom Metazoa; phylum Chordata; class Aves; order Passeriformes; family Icteridae; genus Molothrus; species Molothrus ater. The sequence continues at coordinate 1,116,089 of NC_071658.1, forward strand.
TTACTTGTGTTTCGTAGCCTTACTAGAATATTTCTGCTTATTACCTACTTAAAGCATTTTCTTGCTTGCACTAAAGCAGGGGCAGGGAGAGCAGGGACACCAGGGCACTTTGCAGCCTTAACACAGCCCAGTGGGTACTTACAGTGAAAGATGTCAGTCTTTCCCTGGACAAAAGACGAGGTGTCGAGGTCTTCTTTGGGAATCCAGAAGCCATTTTGAAGGCAGGATCTCCCAGATGAGTGACAATGCCTCAACAAAACTGGAAGAAGCAACAATGGAACTCTGAAAATCCGGAACCCAATTCATGGCAGATTCAAGGCATATATTGGTGCTAAAAATTTCCTATGATTTGAAAGTAGCTAAGTGCTTGTTTGGTGTAAGTAGCTAGTATGTTAGGCCTCTAGTTGGACTTTATTTGAACTATAGGGCTGCCTTGTGCAATTCAAAGATGGATCATACTGAAACCTGGAGCTAAAAATCTGAACATTAAGAATAGTTAGAACAGACAAAGCTGCAGCCTAAATATTACTTTAAAATAGCTGGAGTGGATATCCTCTTCTTTTGGCTAAAGCACCCCTGCTCTCTCAGCTGCTCCTCACAGGACTTGGGAGAGACTGGAATGTTATGGCTAATGGCTTAAAAATTGTTATAAAGGACTTTCTGCCCATTGGGACAAAACTGTATAAAGAGGCTGCGACCACCCAAGCCCACCCTTCCCTGAAAATGCCTCTGGACTGGAACTTGGCACTGTGAGTTAAGCTGCCGAAGGGAACTTGAGACAAGACAAAGGTGACACTATTGTCCCATTAGCTCAGGGCTGGGGAGAACTAAACAAGGCTGCAGAGAAAAACCTATCCACAAATCCAAAGCCAAACCCAGCAGCTGTCCTGAAAATCAGCTCTGTCTGGCTTCAAGGTGGGCAAGTCATAGCCACAGACTCGTCTGCTGAGGCCAGGTTTGCACACAAACCTCCCATCAAAGACCTCCACAGTGCCCCCAGACCCATTCCTGAGGCCTTGCACCAGACGACTGCAGGGCACGCAAAGTAACACAACAGATCTGAAAATCCAGAAGCCAATTGATGGCAGACTCAAAGGACAGACAGATGTTAAAGATTTTATATTATTTGAAAATAGCAATAGACAGAGTCCAACTTGCCCCACCCCAGGGAGGCACCTGGGAGGTCCCACCTTGCCCAAATCTGCATGAATCCATTGGAGTCTTACGTTTTGCGAGACCTCACCACAGAGAAGACCAGAAGAGGATTTGATGGTATGCCAATGGGATCCATGGAATGGTGATGTTTTTCACTTCATCTGTCTCTGTCACTCTCCTTCTTCTCCTTCTTCCCAACCCCCCATTCCCCCCCCCCCCCCCTGCTTCTTTTTCTTTTCCTTTCTCTCTCTCTTCCTCCTATTTACTGTTACATAAAATCCAGACTATTGATTTTGGCATATGGTCTCATTTGCACCTCAATTCACAGGCCTCTCCCTAATAATTGTAATAACCAGATGATAACAACCCACTGAAACTTGATGAAACTTCAACAGACCTCATTCACCTTTCAGCAGTTTAAGCAACCACTATACGAGAAAAAAAAGTCTAGACCAGTACATTTAGAAAATGTTGCATTCCTTCAGTGCAAAAAAAAAAAAGCACAATCAGTAGAGCATATATTGTTCATCCACTCAGCTGTGCATTGTGGTGGTGTTCCCAGGGGTCTTAGGATGAGGGAAGAGATGAGGATCTGACTCTTGATTTATTATTTTATGATATATATTCTATTAAAATTATACTAAAAGAATAGAAGAAAGGATTTCATCAGAAGGCTAGCTAAGAATAGAAAAAGAAAGAATGAATAACAAAAGCTTGTGTCTCAGACAGAGAGTCCAAGCCAGCTGACTGTGAGTGGCCATTAATTAGAAACAACCACATGAGACCAATCACAGATGCACCTGTTGCATTCCACAGCAGCAGATAACCGTTGTTTACATTTTGTTCCTGAGCTCTCTCAGCTTCTCAGGAGAAAAAACCCAAAGGAAAGGATTTTTCATAAAACATGTCTGTGGCAGTGCAGACCACTGAACTGCTGCACCAGAAGACGGGCATTATCCCATCCTGTATTTCCCTTTGGCATTCTCTCTCAGAGTGCAGATGAGACAAAACCAAAAAGTTCAACTTGAGTCAATCTTTACCTCCAAAGGAATTTCAGGAACTTTCTGCAGAGGCCAATGCTCTGCACTCTGATGAACTCCTTGCAGAGGCCAATGCTCGGCGAACAATTCCCCTGGCGAATCGCCCAGTGAAGCCGCCTGCAGGAGCCCAGGCTGCGCACAACCAGCCAGGGCCGCGTTCTCAGGCAACTGAGGCCGCGCCGCTGTCACAGACGCTGCCGCCGCCTTCGTGGTTTCCAGGCACCCGCGGAACCCGGCAGCCGCCGCCCTTTCCCGGATCCTGCCCCTCCCGGCCCCGCACGCCCCCAAGATGCTGCCGGGGCTCGGGGCTTCGTCTGCCTGGGCTGGGGCTCGGCCTCCCTGCGGGACAAGGTGAGGGGGGGTCCCCGGGGGTCGTGTCCCCCCGGGAGCGTGTGTGAGTCCCCCATGTCCCCCCCAAGCGGGGTCACCCCCTTTTCTCTGCCCAGAGCTCCTGAGCCAGCTCCTGCTGCCCCCTGGGAGGGGCTTTGGGGAGCCCCCGGGGACCCCCTTGAATGCCCATTCCTGGGCACTGGGACCCTTCGCATCTCCTTCCCCAGCTGCAGGACCCCCTGCACCCCCTTATCCTGCCCCGACACCCCCTGCACCCCCTTTCCCGGGTATCCGCCTCTCCCGGCCCCTGGATCCCCCGTTTCCATGAGCCCGGGGACCCCCGGACCCCATTTCCGGCCAGCCCGGGGCACCTCAGCCCCAGGCCTTCCTTTGCCCGGCGACCGGTGACGTCACTGCAGACTCGGCCCGCCATTGGCGAGCAGCAAAGAGCGGCGCCAATGGCGGGGCCGGAGGCGGCTCAGGGGCCGTGAAGAGTCTTGAGCTGTGAGGGGCCATGAGGGGCCATGAAGGGCCGTGAGGTGTCACTCTTGCGCCGAGAATGACACAGGAACAGGCAGGAGGCAGTATTGCAGAAAGACTAAAAGAAGGTTTAATTCAAGAGAACCGTGCGGTTTTTATAGAGTGACACGATATATTCTGTTTGATTGGCTAGTGAACAAAAACATTCTTTATACATCGTCCTTGAGAAGAAGAGAAAGATGAAGTAGAAGAACACCACCTGCAGATTGTTTATACTGAAGTTCTCACATTCTTACAACTTGCTAATAATTCTCACAAGCTGCTGTGAGAAACACTTGCTGTTTCTCTCTCTCTGTGCCATGGCATCCACAGTGAGGGCTGTGAGGGGTCTTGGGCAACTGTGAGGGAGCCATGAGGGGCCTGTGAGGGACCATGGGGAACTGTGTGGTGTTATCATTTTATACTAAAAACTACGTGTACACTATTTACAATAACTTCTCAATACTTATCACCTATGTTAGACAGTGAGTTTTTACTCGAATCTAAAAATGCCAACATCACTTAAAAGATGGAAGGAAGGAAGGAAGGAAGGAAGGAAGGAAGGAAGGAAGGAAGGAAGGAAGGAAGGAAGGAAGGAAGGAAGGAAGGAAGGAAGGAAGGAAGGAAGGAAGGAAGGAAGGAAGGAAGGAAGGAAGGAAGGAAGGAAGGAAGAAGGAAGGAAGGAAGAAGAAGGGAAGGAAGGAAGGAAGGAAGGAAAGGAAGGAAGGGTGATAAATGAATTCACTGGATTCAAGGATCATACAATTATAAATTTATTATTATTATTATTATGCAAGCAAGAATAAGCAAAGTTCAGCGCTGGGCGGCCGGGAGTCTCCGCTCCTCTAGGCTCGCACCGTTCCTATCCCCAAAGTCCACCTTTTATTGCCTTTTTCTCCCGGGTCCAGGGATGACGTGGTCTGTCTTTTGCGCTTGCTCGTTCAGTTGCTAGGGGGTCTTTTTCTGCCTTCTGGTGGTCGTGGGATGAAGGCTCCAAGTCTTCCTCTGTGAACCGCTGAGTGAACTTTTCCTTATAAGGCATACCTATACAGTGGAATTTTCAGAACACTATACGATTCCTGCAAGCCTAAGCAATTCTTACGAGTTTAGGGATTGTTATTACAGCTCTCCTCTGTGACCTCTTAGGTGAACTTTTCTTTACCATGGAATTCCCAAAGCACTATACGATTCCTGCAAGCCAAGCAACCATATGTGAACCATATGTGAACCATATGTGGCTATACATTTAAAATCAAGTGGTTTTAGCTATTTAGTTATTGCTTTGATATTGTATAATTTTTTAGCTATTGATTAAATTAATGAACAAACGTATTGCTACTTATTACAATCCCCCTTTTTTTTTTTACAAATTTTGTTCATTAAATCTTTTTAGTTCCTTCCCAGCAAGCGTTAACTCAATTTCCTCCTCAGTTAAGCTATGTGCGTTATTTATAGATGCTAATTTCCTTAGCTTTTTCATCATATTCCAATTCATAACGAATAGAACTGCTGACAAAATAAAACCAAGCACAATCAGAATCAAAAGAACAACAATGGGGTGGCATATACTGTTTAGGACACCTGTGGTATACCACCAGGGTATCCCACCACCTGTGCTCGCCATACCCTCTCTATACCCGGTGTATTTTTCCTACGTCATGATGAACAGTCACTAGGGTTTTCTGTCCGCTTTCCTTGATTCTCTCGAGGATTTGGATCAAGTCTTGATGGAGCATCAGTTGTCTCACTAGAGTGAAGTTCACCCCAATTGGAGCGGGCATTAGCTTGTGAAGCAGTGTGTAGTTGGATTGTAATAGGTGGTGAGAGGTGACTTTAGCTTCATGAGTAATATCACACCCTGTAATCTTAGTGAAGTTACAAGCACAGAAGTTTGAGTGATTCTTTGTATCCACCTCAATATCATCTACAAGCACAGAATCACAAATAGTTCTAAAACACGCACATCCATTGCCTATGTATATAAGAACTGTTTTAGAAGTCTCGTTAGGACGAATCTCAAAATGACAAATGTTTTGCTCCGTGTCTAAACAGATATCTTGAGCTATAATTCCATTGCCTTCACAGATGAACCCCAGTTGTTCTCGGATAATGCAAGATTCCAAATCAACAGTTTGCCATTTGTCATCAAACTGATGGGCCCATCCCCTATGTTCTATAGGATAGAGGACAGCTCCGTCATGGTTTATTCCTAATGCAATACCAGGAAAAACTAGATGTACAGATGTAGAGAGCTTTTTGGATAATTGGTTAGCTGAGAAAGGACATTTCGATGTGATTACCAATGGATAAGGATAGGGGAAACAAGCTGGAACTGAGCAACCAGTGTCCAATCACTGACAAAGGTCACAGTGACCTTCTCTGAAACGGGAAGACGGGGGAGAAATCGCTTGCCAGAAAATGTAGTTATCTTAGGTAGCAAAGTTAGAAGAATGCAAACATAGAAGCAAAATAATTGTTAGAAGATAGAAGTAGGTGTGGTTGATCTAAGTGTGCTTTAACCAATGATGAGCTCAGCTTTTGCAATATGTATAAGCTTAATTAACACCAATATAAATATGTGTGGAGTTTTCAATAAACTTCGGGATTTGCTATTCATCGCATATGGTGTGTCGCATTTCTCCCGCCGTTCACGACATACAGAGGCATTGTGTATGGTCAAGACAAAAGCAGTAGCTGTATTTGAAATAGCATTCTAGGTAAAATTTACCAGTTTCCACCAGGATTGGAATTCTCTTTCAAAATTGTTGGCGTTGTCCCAGATTATTTTCCGAATTTCTGTGGGGAAAGTGCCTTCCTCGCCCTCTCTTATAATCGAGGCAGAAACTGACTGCATCCACAATTGTGCCTGGATACAGCTGAGGGCTAAGGAAACATTATTTTGTGCAGCACTGAGTGCATCAATCACCAATTTGTGATCGTTCACATTTACTCTTTCCCACTTTGGCAAAATGTTTGACAGCATCCACTGGTGTGTCCCCAAGGCTAACAGAGATGACTTCAGTGGTTGCTGTAATTTGGACAGATCTCTAGTTGTAGCAGCCAATTTGTTCATTAGTACTTCCGAATCAATGCTATTCAGGATTCCCAATCCTGTACCTAGAACACCGGTCACATCTCTAAGTTTCCTTGGTTTAAAAAGAGCTGCGTTTCCGCAGCCAAATGGTCCAGCCTTCAAAGGATGTTTGCAAAAACGGAGAACAAGCTGGCTGGATATCTGAAACATTGGTCTGCATCAGCAGTTCGACCTGTTTGAGAGACCATGCTGGATTGAATAATATTTGTTGTTGACCAGTTTTCCTGATTATATAAGGTCCAATTTTGAAAGTTTTTGGGGTGAGTATAACTGGTGGTACAGATGGAGGGATGATATTATGAGGTTCAGCAGTGGTAGAGTGCGTTTTAGTATCTATTATAAATTTTAAAGAAAGGCCCTGTGTATCTTTCGACCAGAGACAGACTACCTCTGCAGTGTGAGTTAATGTGAAGTTTTGCCAGCAGTCTCGTGTTATTGGGTATGCACAATCTGCTATTTGTTTATCCTCCTGACCCATGGAAACACTGATTGCAATTGCGTTAGTATAGTCAGACCCATTAACCATTCGACATCCAATATTAATTTGTTCTCCCACTACTCCTTGAAGCTGCCAGGTTTTCTGCTCCTTCCATTCGTGTCTAGCGTACGGCAGACTGTCATGCAGTACTAATGTTAGTAAACTTAAACCTGTGGTATTCCCCATAGATCCGGTAGATTGCAAAAAGGCCTGAGACCAGTCAGGGCTCAGGGTCCCTTTATTTAGGGGGATCATGTTCTCTTTGTAAAGCTGATGAGGGTTTCCCCAGGCAGCCGGGAGGCTCAGGGTTATAATAATTAAGGTAGCTCGCCAAGCAGGGCAGGGCTGTAGCAACAAATTTCTTTCTCCTTTTGTACTCCTATCTCTTTTACCTGGGGCTTTCCTGTGCTCCGTTCCTGTTCCTGTGCTCCGTTGCTCTCCCCCACTACTCCTTACCTCTCTGCCTCGCCTGCCAGCCCAGATGCGTCCGTCTGCAGGGATCATTATCTTCTCGGCAGTAGGGGTAGTCTTCAGGGGTGCATTATTTGGGCTATCTCCTTAACTCCCGCCCCCACTCCTAAGGGCAGGCTGTCAGGCCTCCAGGCAAAGGGTCTCCTGTAAAGGATTTCTTTGATTTTATGACAGACTCTCTGCCGTCCCTAGCGAGCTTTACAGGGCCTGAGTCCCACACCTACTTAGGGTCCACCCTCTGCCTTTTTATTCCCTTTCTCCTGTCTTCCTAGAGTTACGTCGTTCTTCCCTACATTCTCTATGTTTTTGTTGTTTATAGACTCGGGAATAGTGACAAATCGTGCTATTCCACTCGTCAGGCCTCACTTGCCACCCCAGAGGAACGTGGATTCCCTTCTTACACAAGGTAGTTAATACGACTGTCTGGTTTTGGCGTGTGATCCTATGCAATTGGTGTTGGAATTCCCATGCCAGGACCCAATCTCTTCTCTGTTCTAGATTTTCAACTAGTGACACTGCTTCTCTGTCAGGGATCTCCGGCTCTCCAGGGATCCTTATAAATTCTCTTAAGGCCCTTAATGGATTTGCTCTTCTCCAATCCCAATCACAAGTAAGACACCATGTGCTCCCCACCAAATGTGACTGGAAAATCCACCATTTATCTTTACAGCCCCCGCAAAAGATTTTTACCCACGCCCAACAAGAAGATTCCTGACATTTAAGACACTCGGTGTAATTGAATAATTCTTGCCTCACTTCAGCCACTACTGAAAGAGCAAGCATCAGTTCATTCCAGGTTTTCCACGGCAGAGGGCACTTGAACTCCTGTTCCAGTTCCTGTAGGGGTTTTCTTACCAAGAGTCTCAATCGGTATAGTTCTCTGTCCCCTAATTCAGCCATTCACGTTTCCAGCTGGCGCAGGTCCCTGTGCCTTCCACAGGGTCAGCCATAGGATCTCCAGGGCGACTGGTCAGCTCCCAAGGGGTGTCTGCAGGGATGGGTCCTTTCGCTCGACTGGCATGTGTCCAGCCTTTTTCAGCAGTTGCGATGGCTGTTTCTGTGGTAAACAGGACAACATAGGGACCTTCCCAGTGGGGTGTTAGGGATGTCTCTTTCCAAGTCTTAATTAGGACCCTATCTCCGGGTTTAAGCTTATGCATTATTATATCCAAAGGGGGTCTTTGTACCAATAGCCCTTTTCGTCTTAATTCCTCCCTCCATTTCATTAACTGTTGTATGTAACCCTGAATTTGACTATCTTGGATGCAAGGATGGTTCCCCGGAAGTTCTAAGTCGTAAGGCATTCCATAAAGCATTTCAAAAGAAGAGATTCCCACATCCGTCCTAGGTTGGGTTCTAATGTTTAGCAATGCCATGGGTAAACATCTGACCCAAGACATTTTCGTTTCTACCATGAGCTTGGTGAGTTGCTTCTTGATTTCTCCATTTGCCCTTTCCACCCTCCCTGAGCTTTGAGGGTGCCAAGGGGTGTGATATTGCCATTTAGTGCCTAAGGCCATGGTTACCTCTCTCAGTACTTTGTTTGCAAAATGGGGACCTCTATCAGAGTCTAATATTTCTACTAGACCATACCTAGGGATTATTTCTTCCAGCATGGTTTTAATCACCACATTTGCAGTAGCCCGCGATGTAGGATATGCTTCTACAAAGCGGGTTAGATGATCTACCAGTACCAAGAAGTACTTGTATCTCCCTACTTTCGGTAGCTCGGTGAAATCTATTTGTATGTGTGAAAAAGGTCGGTGTGCTAATTCCCTTCCTCCTGGAATCCTTTCTCGAGCTTGATGTCTGTTAACTCTTTGGCATGTTATACATCCCCTAACTACTTGTTTTGCTATATCGTAAATTCCTATACACATGTACTTAATAGTAAACTGATCTACTAAGGCTTGGGTTCCCCAATGAGTCTGGTCATGCAGCTGCTGCACTATTCTTCGGGCTATAGATTTTGGCAATACCTCCCTATCGTCTGGCAATTTTCGAATACCCCCATTCTCTTTTATTCCCATTTTGTCTAATTTCTCCTTTTCCTGGGCTGTAAAGCTCAGGACTCGAACTTTCTCATCATCTCGCATTCTCCTTATCCCCTGATCCTGGAATTTTCGGAGAGCAGCTTCCTTTGCCTCTCTGTCTGCTGTGTTGTTTCCTCTGATCAAATGGGAGAGACCCTTTTGATGTCCTTTAACATGTACTATTGCTATTTTCTTTGGGCCTCTTAAAGCTTGTAGTACCTGAGTAATTAGTTCCTGATGTATTAATTCTCTTCCTCGGGAGTTTATTAACCCTCTTTCTTCCCAAATTTTCCCAAAGGTATGTACCACTCCAAAGGCGTATTTTGAGTCTGTGTAGATGGTCCCAACCTTAGCTTCCAAGAATTTTAGAGCCCGCAATACTGCATACAGCTCACAGGCCTGGGCTGACCAACTAGGACTCAAAGGTCCGGATTCTATTATTTCCAAATTTTTACCTCCTACAATCGCATATCCAGAGATTCGCTTTCCCTCAACAACTCTAGTGGACCCATCCACAAATAACTTTTCTCCCTCTTCCAGTTCTTCCTCTTCGAGGTGCGGCCTAATTTTTGTTTGTTTTTCTATGCTATGTAGGCAGTCATGAGTTAAATCCTCCTGTGGATCTCCAAACAAGAATTCAGCGGGGTTTTACAGAGAGGTGGTTTCAAGTATCAACCGAGGGGATGACAGTAAAATGCCCTCGTATTTCAAAAGTCTTGAGTCTGTTATCCATTTTTCTGCCTTTTGTTGCAATACTGCCCGTATGTAATGGGGGGTAAAGACTTTCAGTTCTCCTCCATAGGTAATTTTGAGAGCTTCTTCCACTAAGAGGGCTGGTGCCACTATAATCTGCAAACATGTTGGCCATCCTCTACTTACGGGGTCTAGTATTTTAGAAATAAATGCTACTGGTTTTTGACTGCCGGCCCAGTCCTGAGCCAGTACCCCAAATGCTACTCCTGCCTCAGTGTTAACAAACAAATAAAAGGGTCTCCTAACATCCGGGAGGCTTAGCACCGGGGCATTAGCCAATTCCTCTTTTAATTGTTCTGATGATTCATCATCCCTCTCAGTCCGTTTCATCAGACCTTCAGCAGTTAGTTTTTCATACAAAAATTTTACTTTACCACTAAAGTTTTCAATCCATTGTCTGCAGTATCCTACAAGACCCAATAGCTGCCTGATTTGTCTCTTATTTCTTGGGGGAGGAAGGGAGAGGATTCCCTTAACCCTCCCTGGGTCTGATGTTTTAGTTCCTTTACTAAGTCGGTGTCCTAGGTACTTCACTTCTTCTTCTACGAATTGCAATTTACTTTTGGACACCTTCAGCCCCTGGATGCTTAAAAAGTTCAGAAGCTTAATGCTTTCTTCTCTAACTGATTCCTCGCTTTTTCCGGCAATTAAAAGGTCATCTACATATTGAACAATGGTTATTCCTTGGTTTGGGGTATAGGATTTCATTATTTGCTCTAGTGCCTGCCCAAACAAATTCGGGGATTCTGTGAATCCCTGTGGGAGCACTGTCCACCTTAGTTGTTGCTTTCGGCGGGTATCGGGATCTTCCCATTCAAATGCAAAATAATCTCTACATTCTTCTTTCAAGGGGCATGCCCAAAAGGCGTCTTTCAAATCTATAACACTATACCAGTGATCATCTGGTTTCAATTGACTGAGCAATGTGTGGGGGTTTGCTACTACAGGGAACCGGGCAATGGTTCTCTTATTTATTTCCCTTAGATCATGTACTAATCGGTATTTTCCGTCTGGTTTCTTTACAGGTACGATGGGGGTGTTGAAGGGAGACATGCAAGGTTCCAAGAGCCCTTGTTGTATTAACCGTTCCACCTCTGGTTTTAGTCCCCTTTGCCCCTCATCTGACATGGGATATTGTTTTATCCTAACTGGGATTTCTGGGCTTTGAATGTTGACTGTGAAGGGCTCTATATTCAATCTTCCTGCTGTATCAGGGGTATACCAGACTTCTGGGTTGATTTTCTCTTCGTCAGTGACCCGTAAGGGGCACAACCTGACTTTCAGCTGTTTTTCTTCAATAGTTATGTTTATCCCTAATTCCACCATTAAATCTCTTCCTAATAAATTGTAATCAGCTTCAGGAACCAGTAGCAGTGATCCTATCCCTATTTTCTTCTCTGATTCTATTAAAACATCTTTAATTACAGGAACCTTGAAGGGTTCTCCTTTTGCCCCAATAACCTGTAGTGTAGAAGGTAAAATCTTACATCCCGGGGGCAAAGATTGAACTGTTGATCTCTCAGCCCCTGTATCTACAAGGAAGGTTATGGGGGTTTGCTGGGGACCCACCTTAAGTTTTACCAAGGGCTCCAAGGACATTTGCGTCCCCAATAGATAGAGCCCTTGACCCCCCTAATCCTCTTTGAACGTTTTCTCATCCCTTAGCCTCTTTCAGCATTCCCTCTTCATGTGTCCTTTTCCACCACAATAGTAGCACACTGTTCCTTCTCTCCCTCCAGTTGGAAGTCCTCCTAAATCCCGGGGACCTCTCCTCATGCCACTTCTTTCTCGTGCTGGAAGGTTGTTTCGCTGTCCCTCCCTGACTGCCGCCACCATCATCCGAACTTGTCTTTTGTGTGCCTCATCCTCCCGTCTAACATATACCTTCTGAGCCTCCCTGAGCAATTCATCAAGTCCTCTGTCCTGACAATCCTTTAACTTTTCTAATTTCTTTCGAACATCCTCCCGTGATTTGGCTACAAACTGTATTTTAAGGAGTGCTTGCCCCATTGGCGTCTCTGGGTCCACCCCTGAGTAGAACTGAAAACTCTTCCTTAATCTTTCCAACCATTCAGTGGGGGTCTCATCTTTTCCTTGGCACTCTTTGAATGCCTTGCTTATATTTTGTCCCCGGGGCACAGCCTCTCGTATGCCCTGGATTATGATGGTTCTTAAATCCCGCATATGACCACGATGGTTGGGGTCCTGATTGTTCCAGTTGGGATTTTGCAAGGGCCATTTCACATCAGCCGCGGGACCTTGAACATGTTGGGTGACCCAAATCCTCATTCCTGCCCTTCTAATCATCCCTCTCTCCTCTGTTGCAAATAGGATGCCTAGAATGGACTGCATCTCCACCCAAGTATATATGTTTGGCCCTAGGAACTGATCCACTCTTTCTGCTACTCCTATGGGGTCTTCTAATAATTTTCCCATCTCTTTCTTAAACTCACGGACATCTCCTGAGTTCAAGGGGACAGTGACAAACCCCATCCCAGCTTGAGGTCCTCCTAATGCTATTTCTCTGAGAGGGAACAACCCACTGCTCTCTCCTTCCTCAATTACTGTCCTCATCTGACTCCGAGTACGCCTCCTGCAATCCGGGGAGTCCGTGACCTGCTGTCTATTAGGAGCCGAAGGCGGGAATACATTTAGGGGGGGTTCAGGGGGAGCTGGTGGTATATACGGGGGAGGATAAATAGGAACATATTCCTCCGGTCGAGACTTTTTCTTTTTTTCCTCCTCCCCTTGACTTCCCTTAAGGGGGAGCAGCCTAGCTGTTTGCTCATTACTTTCTACCAACCATAATTTAGCATATGCCCTCTCCTCCGAGTTCACAGGCTCTTTAGAATTCACATAAATGTTCAGGGCTTAACACACCCAATCCTTGAAGGATCCGAAAATGGGCCAGTATATACTTCCTGAATCCAGATTCTTGCCTCCCCACACTACCATACAATAATTTATCATTTTTGCCTTATCCTTCCCATTTCTGGAGGGGAAAGTCATCCCAATACTTAATCATTAATCCTAACGGACTGTCCTTAGGTATTGGGGGTAACTGGGGACCCTCCCCCATGGGATCAGAAGGCTTGCTCTTCTTCTGCCCCATCTTCCAAGGCACCTCCACACACACACACACACACACACACACAAACCCCTCGGTCGTGGCTCACTCCCTCACGGGCTACGAGAAGCGCACTACTAGAGGGTCCCTCTCACGTCATCCAAAGGTGGACGTCTCATTCACCGTGCCCTGGGATCCCAACCCCAACCGAGCGGTTCACCTCGTATACTCACGCGTCCTGCGTCGTCGCTCGGATCTTCGTGCACAAAGTTTACAGGGTTACCGGTGTTTTCCTTGCTTATTCTCGAATTTAGGTTCGTCAGTCCAAATGAGGGGTCAGGTGAGAAGGCCAGGGCCACCAGGTGGTGGGGCGCCCCCCCAGGATTCTCAAACCATCCCCATTTTCTGGATCCGAGTCACGGCACCAAATTGTGAAAAATGAATTCACTGGATTCAAGGATCATACAATTATAAATTTATTATTATTATTATTATGCAAGCAAGAATAAGCAAAGTTCAGTGCTGGGCGGCCGGGAGTCTCCGCTCCTCTAGGCTCGCACCGTTCCTATCCCCAAAGTCCACCTTTTATTGCCTTTTTCTCCTGGGTCCAGGGATGACGTGGTCTGTCCTTTGCGCTTGCTCGTTCAGTTGCTAGGGGGTCTTTTTCTGCCTTCTGGTGGTCGTGGGATGAAGGCTCCAAGTCTTCCTCTGTGAACCGCTGAGTGAACTTTTCCTTATAAGGCAAACCTATACAGTGGAATTTTCAGAACACTATACGATTCCTGCAAGCCTAAGCAATTCTTGTGAGTTTAGGAATTGTTATTACAGCTCTCCTCTGTGATCTCTTAGGTGAACTTTTCTTTACCATGGAATTCCCAAAGCACTGTACGATTCCTGCAAGCCAAGCAACCATATGTGAACCATATGTGGCTATACATTTAAAAATCAAGCAGTTTTAGCTATTTAGTTATTGCTTTGATATTGTATAATTATTTAGCTATTGATTAAATTAATGAACAAACGTATTTCTACTTAGTACAGGTGCCGTGCCTTTTTGTCCACCTCTGGCAGACCTGAACGCCGATCCAGCGCGTCCCTGCCGACGGAGCGGCTCCCGCGCACCGAGCCGCGAAACCGCGCACCCCGCCCGCTCCGTCGGCTGGCAGGCGGGAACGGCGGCGCAGGCGGGATTTTTAAAGTCACGGTTACCGCAGATAAGGACAATGTTCAGCTGAGTGACAGTGAGGCAAAGTGGCAATCCAGGAATAAATGTTCCTGTTCACAACATCCTCCATTCACATGGATGGTTTCTCACTGGCACACAGGAGCAAGGGAGGAACCCAAATGCATCATTGTACACAAAGTCAGACATGTTGAGGGATGAACAGATCTCCCAGGGATATGGAAACCTCCCCTGAAAAGCCAGTCCAGGGAGAGCCTGAGGTGTTTTGTGGTTGCAGGCATGAAGATGCTCAGGAGCTTCCACAGATGCTCAGGATGGTGCCTGGATCTCGCTCTGGCAATGCCAGTGGCTCAGCTGAGAGCTGTGGGAATGATTTACACTGCACTGAGAGGGGCCACAGTCCTGCAAGGGTCTTTCATCAGGAGCAAACAGCAGCCTGGAGGATGGGGAATGCTGGATCTGTACCAGGGCTCATCCTTCACCTTCATGTGGAGCTGCCCCCAAAGTTGCCATGTATCACTTTTTATTTTTCTCCTGTTGGGTCTATTTTGGAGCAGCTGTTAGATGTGGCTTTTTATGGTGATCCTGTGGGAAGCAACCATTTGCCTGCTGTGATATCCTCACAACTAATACTAACTCCTCATTGCCTTTGGTTTTATTTGGGGTTTTTTATCTGTTGGGTTGGTTTGCGTGGGTTTGTTTATTTGGGGTTTTGTCTGTTTTGGTTTGAGCTTTTTATTTGCTTTTTTATAAATGACTGGTTAAGTTGGCATAGCCAAACTCAAGAAAATGTAAACCAGGTTCAACTTTCCAGAAATTACTTTTGTCTGGGTTTAGCTGCACTCCCAGGCTCAGGATCACCAGTATATTTGCAGGTTTTACTCTGCATCATCAGCCTGTCCAGACTCTGCTTGGTGTTTCAGAAATGGAGAAGACAGTGGACATTGTGCCAAGCTTCCTTTCCAACAGAAAAACCTGGGTCAGCATGACAGAAAAGAAGAAAAAAATAAAACAAAATTCACCAGTTAGAACAGAACAAGTGTCCCACCACTTTTCCCTCCACTGTTATTAATTTTGTACAATTTAGAGGCAAACCTTGGTCTAAAGCTTCCATCTCTCAGTTCCTATTTGCTACCCTTCAGCCTTGACATGCCCTGATCTGACTGACTGCTGTCCAGCTGGGGCTGGGGATGCTCAGCTTGGAAAGAGCCTGGGAGGCCTCACTGTGGCTGTGCAGGACTGGAAGGGTCCCACAGGAAAGAAGGGGACAGAGTGCTCAACAGGGCCTCTGCTGACAGGACAAGGGGGATGGCTTTCAAGTGCAGGAGGCTGATTGAAGCTGGATCTAAGGGAGCTGCTGTTTTACACTGAGGTTGGTGAGGCACCGGCCCAGGCTGGGCACAGAGGCTGTGGGTGCCCCATCCTTGGCAACAGGGCTCCCCCAAGGCCTGGGGGAAGATTGCTCAGCTTGGAACAAGATGATCTTCAGGGTCCCTTCCAAGCCCAACCATCCAGGGATCCCCGCTGCCCACTTCAGTTGGCCCTGGACTCCTGGGAACTGTGATGTCACATCCCCCGTTCCAGGTGGAACTGCCAGCACCCAGCAAAGAGCACAACTCAACCACTGGCCCTTGTGTCAGCCCACGCTGCACTCTGCTCCTGTCCAGCCCTGCCACCCTTCTTGTCACCTGCTCCCTCCATCAGTCCTGAGAGCTCCCCAGTGCCTGGATTTTGTCATCCACCACTGCAGGATGCTTATGTTTGTCCTGAGGAAGGTACGGTGCCATTCCATGGAGGGGGACACTGCCAGCTGCCCAGGTGGGGTGCAGCTCTGTGGGATGGTGTGGGACAGGGACCCCACTCTGAGGTTTTGCCACCTCTGCAGGCTGTCACAGACAGAGAGGAAGAGATGGACGTGGATATCCAGACTTATATAAAGGAGGATGTGGAGATGGAGGAAGACACTGGAGAGGAAAAGATGGAGGTGGATATAGATGTGGAAGAGGAGATGGAAGTGGAAATGGAAGAGTACATTGAAGACATGGACATTGATGAGAAAGATGAGGAAGAGCCTATGATCTTGGCATGAAGACCAATGCCAGCAGCAGGACAGGCATGTGGTCCCCACAGGCAGAGTGGGCCCCTGCTGCCAGGCTGGAGCTGGGCTGGTCCCTGCTCAGGGACGTGGCACCCCGTGCGCTGGAGTCTGCTGCCATCCGCAGCCTGTCCTGCGCTCACTCTGGGCCACACGAGCTCCAGCCCAGACCCAGCCAGGCTCAGCTCTGGCAGCAAAGTCCTGCTGTGCCAGCATGTGCCAGCCTGGGGGCACATGGAAGAGCCCTCTGTGCCTGACTGGAGTGACCACGGCACACTTGCTTTTCGTCCAGGACTGATGGACATTCCAGACAGGAATGCCACCCTTTTGTACATATGTTTTACAGTTTGTTCTCTTCAGGAATAGGATTTAGGACCTTTTTTTGTCTTCTGTAAATACGTTTCATATATTTTTACTAGATAGGTTCTTATGTATATACGTTCCATGGATTGCTCTTGTTAGAAATATTCTTACATTGTAAAAGTGTTGGGTATTGTTGCTGTTCTTCCAGAAATAAACCAATTTTCTTTTTCACATCCTAGTTCTCTTTGCATTTACTTTCGGCACAGGCAGCATTTGCAAAGTTGTGGTTTCCACTTGCTCCAGGTTTCCAGGGCTGGAGGTCCCTGGAGGAGCTGGCACAGCCACCCCAGGAGTGAGGGTCCCTGTGCACAGAGGGGTCCCAGTGACTGAGGTCACCCTCTGCCTGCAGTTTCTCTGGACACACTTGGTAGCTGCAGGGGCAAACCCCAGCGTGTCCTGTGCCATGGGATCCCACGTTGGAGCAGGACTGAGCCTGCCTGCTCCTGCAGAGCCTCAGCCATGGCTCTTCCCTGGGCAGCCCCAGGGCTGATGAGGGTGCACTGCAACCCCTGCTCCTGAGCACCCAGAGGGGCTGGAGCAGCCTGCAGAGCCTCAGCCCTACATGGACCAAGATTGCCCTTGGAAACCCCCTCTGTCCCCAGACTCTGGTACAAGCACAACAGGAATTGATCCTCCCAGTTAAAGGTGTTAATTGGCAACAATTTGTCCCTGGCACTTTCTAATACAGCAAATGTCAGCACTTGGAATCCCTGTTCTGCACTCCCTGGTCAGGCACCAAAACATCTGAACCTGACAGAACATCTTGAATTAGCACCAACCTGCAGAGAGCTCTGGGGGAAAACCTACCCCCAAGCACCCAGAGAAACACTTGACATTTTTATTGCTGAATTCATTCTCCAAGAACAGTAATGAAAGCTTTTGGTGTCCTCACCAGCCACAGATGTGTGCTGCCAAGGTTTGCTTCTGGGTTATGATTGATTTTTATTAATCTGCTCAGAACTCTGATGCTGTTTCTGGCTAAGGTGTAGAGATGATATTTCAGAGCCAGATGAGCTCAGCACAGCTTCTGCAACACACAATTTCCAGACCCAGACATTCAGGCCATGCAAACTGATACTTTTTCATCTCTGTGCAAAGATCAGTATTAGGACATCACTGATGTACCACACACTTCTCAGAGCTGTCCCTTTCATCCAGCTCTCCCCAGTCACTTCACAGACTTCACTCCAAGCAGTTTATCTCTGAGAGAGTTCAGTGGCACATGGGATTTAATCCTGGTTTTGCTTCATCTTCTCCTGAGCTGTCTCCAGACACGGTGTGTGGGCACTGTCTGACAGCAGCAGCATTAACGTGCCACCTCCCTGACACTGAGGTTCATGTCACAACTTTTCATTCAAAGCAGCAAATCAATGATTCCCACTGTGTCCCACACAGCTCCATGGGGAGTTTGTGTGGCTGCAGTTCCAGCACCCGCCCTAATGCACAGGAATTTCAGAAGATACAGAAGGAATCAGCCATTCACAGAGAAAAACATCAGTTTGCACGGCCCAGATCCCCACAACACTGCAGACTCTGGTAACCCAGAATCTGCATTTACACTTTGGTCTCTGGGCCTTACTTTTCCTCTCATTAAACTTCTCCCATTTTCCCCTCTTGCTCAGGTTCAGATAATTAAAAGCAGCATTAGGAGCAGGGATAGGTAATGGGAACTGTCCCAAGGCTTGACAAAATTTCTCTTTTCAGGCCTGACAATTCCAGCCAAGGAGAGAGGAAAAGCCTGCATGAAAGAGGTGTCAAATCAAAGCAGTAATCAAATTTCGGTATAATGAGAGAAGCTGAAGAGGTTTTCAATGTTCAGAACAAGATTAGCAGCTCCAGGCACAGGAGGGATGCGACATTTTCCCCGCTGTAACAACTCTGTGATGCAAATTGCATCTCAAATCCTTCTCCCCAGCTCTGGGACCCGTTCAGCCACAAACGTGGTGCTGAATTTTTTAAAGCAAAGTGGAAGCTGGTCAGAGAGGTGGTTTGCAAATCAAAACCACAGAGGACAGCTTGGAAGCAGCAGCTGGAGCAGAGAGAGGCAGAGCCTGGCCCTGAGGTGCAGCACAGCCTGAAACTCTAACCAAATAAAGAACTTGCCACTTGTTTTTTTCCCTCAGGAGCCACAGAAGGTGCTTGATGGAATCCCTGCCTCCTTCACACTGCATCAGCATGCAGAGGAGCACAAGGATGAAGATTACAGCACCTTCTGCTGCTGCTTCCATCTCCTGACTCAAATCTCACCAAAATCTGTCACTACTGGGCCTTCCCAAAGCCCCAGATTCACTCAGTCCTTGCAGAATTTCAGTTCTGAGGAGCAGGAAGGGAGATGAAGGCACTTGCAGACACCAGAGATGCAATTGCTGCCTGAGGTGCATTTCACTGCCCAGCTTAGCGCCTCTAAAACCATCAAAATCAGCCCCTTTGAGAGCACCAAGCCAACAGCAGGACATCAGGGCCTGCACATGGTTGGAAATGGCATTTTTTATTATTCCTCTCCCAGTCCCTCATTTCATGGTGCCATTGCAGGGCTTAATCCCATCATTCAGCAGCAAGTCTTGGCAATGAGCTTCAGATGGATTTTTAGTGCTGAGCAAATAAGAGGCAATTTTACTTTGTCTCCAATGAATGAAATTTCACCTAAAGCGGACGAACTCTGTGTTCTGAGGCTGGCCAGGCACCAACCACTGCCAGGTCCCCAACCTGGATGTCACACTGCTCTAATATTGAAAAGTTAAATTTATTTGGCTTTGTGTACAAGATTATTCTCTCTCAAAAGAATTGGAATCCATATCATTGCATTTCCAAGCACTAAACTCAGACCAGCCACAAAGAGCACAAGAGACAAGAAAAGAAATAGAGATTTCTAAGGAGATGGAAATTGGATGCTGAGTTTTTTCCCATGATAGAAAGTTTCATCAATTATCACCTGCCAGCTCCTTGCCTTCACTTGTGTGGCCACCACTGAATACACTTGCAGATAAGAAAATGTTTGTCCTACTGAAAACTGGCACTAGAAGCAGAAAAAGGCTCAGATGTCTGGATTAAAAGACAACATAATGAAAAGAGCTGCCTTATAATAGCAAGATATGATGGACAGCAGGAATGGCTGAAGCCAGCAGAGAGAAGTCCATGAACTATTCATGCTACAAAGATTTCTGACAAAACCCCCAAGAACCCAAATGCAACATTTTGTCTGGCAGAGCTGACAGGAACCCTGTGCATTTAATTCAGTCATTGGCAGCAAATAGAGATCAGCTTGAAGCTCCTTTGGTCCACTACTACTTACTTTTTTTCACCCAAAAAATGGAATGACATCGACTTTTTGGGAAGGAATTACTGCTTTGAGTGGTTCAATGCAAAGAGTTTCTTCCCATACCCACTCATAATCAGTCACCAAGAGAAATATTTTCTAAAAAGATCTCTTCCAAATTTTGGAGTGACTTTCAACATAAATAACTTGGTTATTTTGCTCAAAATGCTAAGGGAATTGGATTGGGCTCCCTCATCTTAAAAAGAAATGTTTCTTCCTAGCTCTTCACAAAGAGGAACAAAACACTTTGTTGCAGCAGACTGAAGGCAGGAAGAGGTTTCTTTCCCCCCGAGCTGCACAATAGGAGACAATTTTGTTGCCAAGAGGCAACAAAACCCAGCCAATTTCCAGTTCTTTTAGTGTAAGGGAAAAGTTCTGAGGATCCCAGCTGTGGGAGACACAGAGTGGCAGGAGCAGGGGGTCTGCTGGGGGGTTTGGGGTTGGGGGCAGATGAAAGAAATGTTCAAGCAAAACCTGTGAGAGCTCAAGACTCCATCCCTCAGAGGAGAAACTGGATTTGACCCAAATGCCATTCAAATCCAAAAAACACTGAGGCATTTCCCCAAGCTCTGCTGGGCCATCAGGTACAACCCAAATCCCTCTGTGGGACCAGGGCAGCAGATCCCTGGCACTGGACAGGGATGCTCCCCTGGGAAGCCACCTGCATTGCCCATGGCACTCACAAGACCTGCTTCTAAAGACCCCAACATCCAAACAACTCCACATTAAAAGCCTTTAATTTGGGGTTTCACTTCTCCACCTGTCTGCTGTCACTAGGCAGCTGCTCCACTTCAACCCCTTTCTGATGGGTACAAATTTTCTCCTGATTTCCAGCCTGAACAGGAAGTTATTTCCATTCATTCTTCTGCAAGCACTGGGAGCTTGTACCTGCTTTGCTCTTCCTCTCCTGGTGTGCATTTGTGCACAGAAAATGCCAAAGCCAAGAGCATTTCCTTGTTTCAATCATGCCATTTGTCCTTATGATTTTCTTCCCATAGAATTGCATGGATTTGGTGCTGGCTCAACACTCAGAATGTTGACAGCACAAAGTCCAGTTCTCACACTGACTTCTCCCAGTTTTGGACCAAGCCTGCAAAGAAGGAAACACAGCAAAGAAATTCCAAACAGGGGCCCTAATCAAGGTAATAAAATGCCACATGCCTGTGTTTGCTGCAGGGAAGAATAGTTCTCCTTATTAAATCATTACAAACAATTAAAGCAGCAGAGGGGAGGAAGACAGAGCTATCATTTCCAGCTCCCCAGTCCTCTGCCCCTGGCATGAATTTCATAAAGCACCAATCTCCCAGCAGAAATCCCTCAGCAACTGATTTCCTGCTCGTGGAACACAGCAGGCACACACCTTGGTTTTCCTGGCCATAAAAAGAGAATTTCCCTCAACGTTTTTCGCAGCTGTGATGTCAAATCCCCCTCCCTGCCCTCAAGTGACATGTTTCTGTAGGGTGACAACCCTCTGGAGAGGCACAGAGAGCTTTGTGTCAGTGTAAGGGATCCCCACAAGGGCAGATCCCTAATTCAGGCTCCATCTTTGCTTACATACAGTTCCTTGCAGAAAATTCATTGCATTTCCCCAGAACAGGGAATTTCAAGCACATTTTTCTCTTGAGCTGCTCTGCCTTCCACAAAAGCAGTGTGCCAGGGTTTTCTTTGGAGACCATCATCAGGAAACACAGCAACACCTCACAGCCGAGACCATCCAAACCCACTGATCAGCTCACCCCCACATCTCCTGGGCTCCCTTGAATGCCCAGGAGAGTCTGAAAAGCCAACTGTTTTTGCTAAGAAAGGGCTGTGCAATCAAAAGGTGAATGACAGGGACAGCCAGCCCCACACAAGCACCTCTGGCAGGAGAAAGACCAGGAGGGATCCATCCCTCACTGACAGAGGCGCAGCTCCAGTGATGCTCACTCGCTGTTTGGGTTGCCTTTGCTGCTTTTACATTCACAACGCATCTCCACACCACAATTGTTCTCCCTCCCTGCAGCCACAAGGAAAATATTCACTGGTCTCTCACCTCTTTCTTGCCCCTCTCTGCCTGAAATAATTTTTACCCCTCATACAACCAGCAGAACAGGGTTTGCTTTCATGCTGGAAATAAGCCCAGAAACTCTTGGACTGATTGAAAGTGGACAACATCACTACAAACCACCCATTACTCAGGTGCCCCAGGGCAGCAAGAGAGGGAAATCTGAAACAGAGGTGGGAACACCAGCCATGGGTAACAGCATCATATTCTGCCTCTCTCATGGATGCTTTTCTTCCCAGTCCAGAAAATTCCCTGCCCTTTTTAGGGCTGTAGAAGGCTGCTATCTGCCCCACAAAATGAGGGGCAAACCAAGAAGGAATGCTGCACAACACCTCTGTTCCTATGATATTATTCTGCTGAACCCATAAATCCACAGAAGAATGGGCACTGCCAACTCCTGATTGCAGAGGAGGGAGTTCCTCACATCCTCCCTGTAAATTAGGATTTATCGGAGATGGAGAATTGATTGCCAAGCAACCTGCAGAGACACAAAACTGCTCTGCAGTTTGCTAGGACTCACTGAGCAGTACAAAAAGATTATTGATACGGTTGGGGAGTGTTTCTGTACAGGATGTGCACATCCTGACATCCCAGGCAGGGAAAATTTACTTAACATTTGCAAGAAGAAAGCAATTCTTCTTATTAAAAAAAAAAAAAAAAAGGAAAAATAAATAGAAAATCAACTTCATGGCAAGGAGCCTCAGTAAGGGTTTGCAGAATTTGTTGAAAACAGATCATTTACAAGGAAATAATTTTCATCTGCCTTCAAGTGGAGTTGTGAAGCAGGTGGAGATGGAGATGTCTCAGACACTGAGTGTGCTCCTTACTGACAAAATGACACTGATCTTACCAAGTATTAGAAGTGAAAAACTTCAGTGATAACTCAGCCCTCCAACACAAAACACCTTCTCCCACGCAGTCAGCACTTGTCTGAAATCATTCCCCTTGGCAGGAGGCCCTGCATGGCCTGGTGAGTTCTGCACTTCAGAAATTATTCCCTGTGGAAAACATGGAAGTATCTTTATTTCTTTGCTTTTCCTGCTTCTCCTCCACAAGCATCCAAAACTTATTTTTGGTGTGGTTATCTATAATTTGCATCAATATGATTTCTGATGGGGGCTTTTATCATTTACCCAGTATGCCATGAAATCCCCAGTCAAAGACCTCACCCACAGCTTCAGTCCCCAGGGAATTAAATTTGGGGGTTTGCTTTGGGGCTCAAATTAGATGTTAAAGAGAGGAGAGCCAGGTGTTCCTGACTGTCACTGCTCTTTTGGCTGTTTCTGGGGCCCACACTGAATCCAGTCCCCAGCATCCCCACGATGGCCATGAGCATGGGGTGCAGATGAGCAGAGAGCACCAGCCATAAACCCCATCTTGCAGTAATCCCTTCCCTCTTCCTTTTATCTTTTGCATTTTAAATTATTTTATGAGTTTTATAGCACACCATTTCTTACTCAATTCACCTGAGTTATCCAAATTACATTTTTCTCCATCACACTGGCATAACCAACATGGCTCACGCTCTTAGCGCTGAGTTTTCATGACCACATACATGGCCACAAGAATTATGATGTCCTATTCAAGTAGGTCAGGCTGGCATTAATTGTAAAACAGAGCTGTAATAAATTATTGCAGTCCAAAGCCAGAATCAAGTCTCACTAAGCTCAAACCAGGCCTTCTGCTTTTCCCTCTTTTCCTTACAATAGTTGATGGTATTGTAAACTTTGTACTCCACAATGTCCGTTGGCCAAAAAAGTGTGGAGAAAGATGCTGGCTCTGTGTAATTGCACTGGAAGACGTTGTTTCAGGAAACAGATTTCATCTGTTTTGTTGGTTTGGGGCTTTTTACATTGAACATTGTACAAAAGATTGGACCATTTCTCCAAAACATGATCTGAAGGTGAAGATGAGTCATTTCACTGTCATAACACAAAAGGGAGGGGAAAGCAGAGTGAACAAAGCAGCAAATTCATTCAGCAGCAATTTGCACTCCATAACCCTCTTGTGATGAGGCTTTTAGGCCAGAGGAGCTCTGCTACTTAAACAGACAAGGCAACACATTCAGCTGTTGCTTAGAGATATTGGAATCTATTGCACAGAGCCTGCTCCCCGGTGAGATCCCTGAAGGGCTCCTGGCTGCTTTTCCAAGGATGCCCTGTTGCAGTGCTGATGTTTGGAAAGACTCACAGCTTTTCCAAGCAGGTCAAGCAATGACAGAAAGGGTGACTTTTCACAAGTGAAAGTTCAGATGGCATTAAAAAAGTCAAAGTGGCAACTCCTCACACTTGGATGTAGCAGATACCAAGGGCTCTTAGCAGCTGTGTTACAACCAGCTTAATAGCAACTAAATCATGTATATTCCTATTCCTGCCAGGAATGCTGATGGATCACAGCACTGCAAGACACCCTCATCTGCCAGCAGCACAGGAAGGACAGGGATCCAGGGAAGAGCTGATTCCTACCTGCTGACTCACACTAACTTCGGGCAAAAAATATCCTTTTATTTTGGTTTGGTTCTCATCCTTTCAAACTAGGATTCCTCCTTATGTCTTAATCTTCAGCTGTGCTGAGGAACCCCCTTGCATACACTCTGTGCACATCTGATGAAGGCAACCAGCAGGAAACAGAGCCCTGTTAATAAATCCATGGTCAAGAGAACTCCAAAAGGAAGCAATTAGCTGTACCCCAGAGCACTACAGCACCAGGTCCCATCACATCCAAGGCTTTTTCCTCACAGCTCCCACAGGCAAATGACACAAAAGCTGACACTCACATGGGCTGATGGAAGAATTCTGAGACAGGGAAGCAGACCTCCACAGTGCCCCCAGACCCATTCCTGAGGCCTTGCACCAGACGACTGCAGGGCACGCAAAGTAACACAACAGATCTGAAAATCCAGAAGCCAATTGATGGCAGACTCAAAGGACAGACAGATGCTAAAGATTTTATATTATTTGAAATAGCAATAGACAGAGTCCAACTTGCCCCACCCCAGGGAGGCAGCTGGGAGGTCCCACCTTGCCCAAATCTGCATGAATCCATTGGAGTCTTACGTTTTGCGAGACCTCACCACAGAGAAGACCAGAAGAGGATTTGATGGTATGCCAATGGGATCCATGGAATGGTGATGTTTTTCACTTCATCTGTCTCTGTCACTCTCTTTCTTCCCCTTCTTCCCAACCCCCCATTCCCCCCCGCCCCCCAGCTTCTTTTTCTTTTCCTTTCTCTCCCTCTTCCTCCTATTTACTGTTACATAAAATCCAGACTATTGATTTTGGCATATGGTCTCGTTTGCACCTCAATTCACAGGCCTCTCCCTAATAATTGTAATAACCAGATGATAACAACCCACTGAAACTTGATGAAACTTCAACAGACCTCATTCACCTTTCAGCAGTTTAAGCAACCACTATACAAGAAAAAAAAGTCTAGACCAGTACATTTAGAAAATGTTGCATTCCTTCAGTGCAAAAAAAAAAAAAGCACAATCAGTAGAGCATATATTGTTCATCCACTCAGCTGTGCATTGTGGTGGTGTTCCCAGGGGTCTTAGGATGAGGGAAGAGATGAGGATCTGACTCTTGATTTATTATTTTATGATATATATTCTATTAAAATTATACTAAAAGAATAGAAGAAAGGATTTCATCAGAAGGCTAGCTAAGAATAGAAAAAGAAAGAATGAATAACAAAAGCTTGTGTCTCAGACAGAGAGTCCAAGCCAGCTGACTGTGAGTGGCCATTAATTAGAAACAACCACATGAGACCAATCACAGATGCACCTGTTGCATTCCACAGCAGCAGATAACCGTTGTTTACATTTTGTTCCTGAGCTCTCTCAGCTTCTCAGGAGAAAAAACCCAAAGGAAAGGATTTTTCATAAAACATGTCTGTGGCAGTGCAGACCACTGAACTGCTGCACCAGAAGACGGGCATTATCCCATCCTGTATTTCCCTTTGGCATTCTCTCTCAGAGTGCAGATGAGACAAAACCAAAAAGTTCAACTTGAGTCAATCTTTACCTCCAAAGGAAATTCAGGAACTTTCTGCAGAGGCCAATGCTGTGCACGCTGATGAACTCCTTGCAGAGGCCAATGCTCTGCACGCTCAGGAACTTTGCAGAGGCCAATGCTCCGCGAACAATTCCCCTGGCGAATCGCCCAGTGAAGCCGCCTGCAGGAGCCCAGGCTGCGCACAACCAGCCAGGGCCGCGTTCTCAGGCAACTGAGGCCGCGCCGCTGTCACAGACGCTGCCGCCGCCTTCGTGGTTTCCAGGCACCCGCGGAACCCGGCAGCCGCCGCCCTTTCCCGGATCCTGCCCCTCCCGGCCCCGCACGCCTCCCAAGATGCTGCCGGGGCTCGGGGGCTTCGTCTGCCTGGGCTGGGGCTCGGCCTCCCCTGCGGGACAAGGTGAGGGGGGGTCCCCGGGGGTCGTGTCCCCCCGGGAGCGTGTGTGAGTCCCCCATGTCCCCCCCAAGCCGGGGTCACCCCCTTTTCTCTGCCCAGAGCTCCTGAGCCAGCTCCTGCTGCCCCCTGGGAGGGGCTTTGGGGAGCCCCCGGGGACCCCCTTGAATGCCCATTCCTGGGCACTGGGACCCTTCGCATCTCCTTCTCCAGCTGCAGGACCCCCTGCACCCCCTTATCCTGCCCCGACACCCCCTGCACCCCCTTTCCCGGGTATCCGCCTCTCCCGGCCCCTGGATCCCCCGTTTCCATGAGCCCGGGGACCCCCGGACCCCATTCTGGCCAGCCCGGGGCACCTCAGCCCCAGGCCTTCCTTTGCCCGGCGACCGGTGACGTCACTGCAGACTCGGGTCGCCATTGGCGAGCAGCAAAGAGCGGCGCCAATGGCGGGGCCGGAGGCGGCTCAGGGGCCGTGAAGAGCCTTGAGCTGTGAGGGGCCATGAGGGGCCATGAAGGGCCGTGAGGTGTCACTCTTGCGCCGAGAATGACACAGGAACAGGCAGGTGGCAGTATTGCAGAAAGACTAAAAGAAGGTTTAATTCAAGAGAACCGTGCGGTTTTTATAGAGTGACACGATATATTCTGTTTGATTGGCTAGTGAACAAAAACATTCTTTATACATCGTCCTTGAGAAGAAGAGAAAGATGAAGTAGAAGAACACCACCTGCAGATTGTTTATACTTAAGTTCTCACATTCTTACAACTTGCTAATAATTCTCACAAGCTGCTGTGAGAAACACTTGCTGTTTCTCTCTCTCTGTGCCATGGCATCCACAGTGAGGGCCTGTGAGGGGTCTTGGGCAACTGTGAGGGAGCCATGAGGGGCCTGTGAGGGACCATGGGGAACTGTGTGGTGTTATCATTTTATACTAAAAACTACATGTACAGTATTTACAATAACTTCTCAATACTTATCACCTATGTTAGACAGTGAGTTTTTACTCGAATCTAAAAATGCCAACATCACTTAAAAGATGGAGGAAGGAAGGAAGGAAGGAAGGAAGGAAGGAAGGAAGGAAGGAAGGAAGGAAGGAAGGAAGGAAGGAAGGAAGGAAGGAAGGAAGGAAGGAAGGAAGGAAGGAAGGAAGGAAGGAAGGAAGGAAGGAAGGAAGGAAGGAAGGAAGGAAGGAAGGAAGGAAGGAAGGAAGGAAGGAAGGAAGGAAGGAAGGAAGGAAGGAAGGAAGGAAGGAAGGAAGGAAGGAAGGAAGGAAGGAAGGAAGGAAGGAAGGAAGGAAGGAAGGAAGGAAGGGTGATAAATGAATTCACTGGATTCAAGGATCATACAATTATAAATTTATTATTATTATTATTATTATGCAAGCAAGAATAAGCAAAGTTCAGCGCTGGGCGGCCGGGAGTCTCCGCTCCTCTAGGCTCGCACCGTTCCTATCCCCAAAGTCCACCTTTTATTGCCTTTTTCTCCCGGGTCCAGGGATGATGTGGTCTGTCTTTTGCGCTTGCTCATTCAGTTGCTAGGGGGTCTTTTTCTGCCTTCTGGTGGTCGTGGGATGAAGGCTCCAAGTCTTCCTCTGTGAACCGCTGAGTGAACTTTTCCTTATAAGGCATACCTATACAGTGGAATTTTCAGAACACTATACGATTCCTGCAAGCCTAAGCAATTCTTACGAGTTTAGGGATTGTTATTACAGCTCTCCTCTGTGACCTCTTAGGTGAACCTTTCTTTACCATGGAATTCCCAAAGCACTATACGATTCCTGCAAGCCAAGCAATCATATATGAACCATATGTGAACCATATGTGGCTATACATTTAAAATCAAGTGGTTTTAGCTATTTAGTTATTGCTTTGATATTGTATAATTATTTAGCTATTGATTAAATTAATGAACAAACGTATTGCTACTTAGTACAGGTGCCGTGCTTTTTTGTCCACCTCTGGCAGACCTGAACGCCGATCCAGCACGTCCCTGCCGACGGAGCGGCTCCCGCGCACCGAGCCACGAAACCGCGCACCCCGCCCGCTCCGTCGGCTGGCAGGCGGGAACGGCGGCGCAGGCGGGATTTTTAAAGTCACCGCAGATAAGGACAATGTTCAGCTGAGTCACAGTGAGGCAAAATGGCAATCCAGGAATAAATGTTCCTGTTCACAACATCCTCCATTCACATGGATGGTTTCTCACTGGCACACAGGAGCAAGGGAGGAACCCAAATGCATCATTGTACACAAAGTCAGACATGTTGAGGGATGAACAGATCTCCCAGGGATATGGAAACCTCCCCTGAAAAGCCAGTCCAGGGAGAGCCTGAGGTGTTTTGTGGTTGCAGGCATGAAGATGCTCAGGAGCTTCCACAGATGCTCAGGATGGTGCCTGGATCTCGCTCTGGCAATGCCAGTGGCTCAGCTGAGAGCTGTGGCAATGATTTACACTGCACTGAGAGGGGCCACAGTCCTGCAAGGGTCTTTCATCAGGAGCAAACAGCAGCCTGGAGGATGGGGAATGCTGGATCTGTATCAGGGCTCATCCTTCACCTTCATGTGGAGCTGCCCCCAAAGTTGCCATGTATCACTTTTTATTTTTCTCCTGTTGGGTCTATTTTGGAGCAGCTGTTAGATGTGGCTTTTTATGGTGATCCTGTGGGAAGCAACCATTTGCCTGCTGTGATATCCTCACAACTAATACTAACTCCTCATTGCCTTTGGTTTTATTTGGGGTTTTTTATCTGTTGGGTTGGTTTGCGTGGGTTTGTTTATTTGGGGTTTTGTCTGTTTTGGTTTGAGCTTTTTATTTGCTTTTTTATAAATGACTGGTTAAGTTGGCATAGCCAAACTCAAGAAAATGTAAACCAGGTTCAACTTTCCAGAAATTACTTTTGTCTGGGTTTAGCTGCACTCCCAGGCTCAGGATCACCAGTATATTTGCAGGTTTTACTCTGCATCATCAGCCTGTCCAGACTCTGCTTGGTGTTTCAGAAATGGAGAAGACAGTGGACATTGTGCCAAGCTTCCTTTCCAACAGAAAAACCTGGGTCAGCATGACAGAAAAGAAGAAAAAAAATAAAATTCACCAGTTAGAACAGAACAAGTGTCCCACCACTTTTCCCTCCACTGTTATTAATTTTGTACAATTTAGAGGCAAACCTTGGTCTAAAGCTTCCATCTCTCAGTTCCTATTTGCTACCCTTCAGCCTTGACATGCCCTGATCTGACTGACTGCTGTCCAGCTGGGGCTGGGGATGCTCAGCTTGGAAAGAGCCTGGGAGGCCTCACTGTGGCTGTGCAGGACTGGAAGGGTCCCACAGGAAAGAAGGGGACAGAGTGCTCAACAGGGCCTCTGCTGACAGGACAAGGGGGATGGCTTTCAAGTGCAGGAGGCTGATTGAAGCTGGATCTAAGGGAGCTGCTGTTTTACACTGAGGTTGGTGAGGCACCGGCCCAGGCTGGGCACAGAGGCTGTGGGTGCCCCATCCTTGGCAACAGGGCTCCCCCAAGGCCTGGGGGAAGATTGCTCAGCTTGGAACAAGATGATCTTCAGGGTCCCTTCCAAGCCCAACCATCCAGGGATCCCCGCTGCCCACTTCAGTTGGCCCTGGACTCCTGGGAACTGTGATGTCACATCCCCCGTTCCAGGTGGAACTGCCAGCACCCAGCAAAGAGCACAACTCAGCCACTGGCCCTTGTGTCAGCCCACGCTGCACTCTGCTCCTGTCCACCCCTGTCACCCTTCTTGTCACCTGCTCCCTCCATCAGTCCTGAGAGCTCCCCAGTGCCTGGATTTTGTCATCCACCACTGCAGGATGCTTATGTTTGTCCTGAGGAAGGTACGGTGCCATTCCATGGAGGGGGACACTGCCAGCTGCCCAGGTGGGGTGCAGCTCTGTGGGATGGTGTGGGACAGGGACCCCACTCTGAGGTTTTGCCACCTCTGCAGGCTGTCACAGACAGAGAGGAAGAGATGGATGTGGATATCCAGACTTATATAAAGGAGGATGTGGAGATGGAGGAAGACACTGGAGAGGAAAAGATGGAGGTGGATATAGATGTGGAAGAGGAGATGGAAGTGGAAATGGAAGAGTACAGTGAAGACATGGACATTGATGAGAAAGATGAGGAAGAGCCTATGATCTTGGCATGAAGACCAATGCCAGCAGCAGGACAGGCATGTGGTCCCCACAGGCAGAGTGGGTCCCCTGCTGCCAGGCTGGAGCTGGGCTGGTCCCTGCTCAGGGACGTGGCACCCCGTGCGCTGGAGTCTGGTGCCATCCGCAGCCTGTCCTGCGCTCGCTCTGGGCCACACGAGCTCCATCCCAGACCCAGCCAGGCTCAGCTCTGGCAGCAAAGTCCTGCTGTGCCAGCATGTGCCAGCCTGGGGGCACATGGAAGAGCCCTCTGTGCCTGACTGGAGTGACCACGGCACACTTGCTTTTCGTCCAGGACTGATGGACATTCCAGACAGGAATGCCACCCTTTTGTACATATGCTTTACAGTTTGTTCTCTTCAGGAATAGGATTTAGGACCTTTTTTTGTCTTCTGTAAATACGTTTCATATATTTTTACTAGATAGGTTCTTATGTATATACGTTCCATGGATTGCTCTTGTTAGAAATATTCTTACATTGTAAAAGTGTTGGGTATTGTTGCTGTTCTTCCAGAAATAAACCAATTTTCTTTTTCACATCCTAGTTCTCTTTGCATTTACTTTCGGCACAGGCAGCATTTGCAAAGTTGTGGTTTCCACTTGCTCCAGGTTTCCAGGGCTGGAGCTCCCTGGAGGAGCTGGCACAGCCACCCCAGGAGTGAGGGTCCCTGTGCACAGAGGGGTCCCAGTGACTGAGGTCACCCTCTGCCTGCAGTTTCTCTGGACACACTTGGTAGCTGCAGGGGCAAATCCCAGCGTGTCCTGTGCCATGGGATCCCATGTTGGAGCAGGGCTGAGCCTGCCTGCTCCTGCAGAGCCTCAGCCATGGCTCTTCCCTGGGCAGCCCCAGGGCTGATGAGGGTGCACTGCAACCCCTGCTCCTGAGCACCCAGAGGGGCTGGAGCAGCCTGCAGAGCCTCAGCCCTACATGGACCAAGATTGCCCTTGGAAACCCCCTCTGTGCCCAGACTCTGGTACAAGCACAACAGGAATTGATCCTCCCAGTTAAAGGTGTTAATTGGCAACAATTTGTCCCTGGCACTTTCTAGTACAGCAAATGTCAGCACTTGGAATCCCTGTTCTGCACTCCCTGGTCAGGCACCAAAACATCTGAACCTGACAGAACATCTTGAATTAGCACCAACCTGCAGAGAGCTCTGGGGGAAAACCTACCCCCAAGCACCCAGAGAAACACTTGACATTTTTATTGCTGAATTCATTCTCCAAGAACAGTAATGAAAGCTTTTGGTGTCCTCACCAGCCACAGATGTGTGCTGCCAAGGTTTGCTTCTGGGTTATGATTGATTTTTATTAATCTGCTCAGAACTCTGATGCTGTTTCTGGCTAAGGTGTAGAGATGATATTTCAGAGCCAGATGAGCTCAGCACAGCTTCTGCAACACACAATTTCCAGACCCAGACATTCAGGCCATGCAAACTGATACTTTTTCATCTCTGTGCAAAGATCAGTATTAGGACATCACTGATGTACCACACACTTCTCAGAGCTGTCCCTTTCATCCAGCTCTCCCCAGTCACTTCACAGACTTCACTCCAAGCAGTTTATCTCTGAGAGAGTTCAGTGGCACATGGGATTTAATCCTGGTTTTGCTTCATCTTCTCCTGAGCTGTCTCCAGACACGGTGTGTGGGCACTGTCTGACAGCAGCAGCATTAACGTGCCACCTCCCTGACACTGAGGTTCATGTCACAACTTTTCATCCAAAGCAGCAAATCAATGATTCCCACTGTGTCCCACACAGCTCCATGGGGAGTTTGTGTGGCTGCAGTTCCAGCACCCGCCCTAATGCACAGGAATTTCAGAAGATACAGAAGGAATCAGCCATTCACAGAGAAAAACATCAGTTTGCACGGCCCAGATCCCCACAACACTGCAGACTCTGGTAACCCAGAATCTGCATTTACACTTTGGTCTCTGGGCCTTACTTTTCCTCTCATTAAACTTCTCCCATTTTCCCCTCTTGCTCAGGTTCAGATAATTAAAAGCAGCATTAGGAGCAGGGATAGGTAATGGGAACTGTCCCAAGGCTTGACAAAATTTCTCTTTTCAGGCCTGACAATTCCAGCCAAGGAGAGAGGAAAAGCCTGCATGAAAGAGGTGTCAAATCAAAGCAGTAATCAAATTTCGGTATAATGAGAGAAGCTGAAGAGGTTTTCAATGTTCAGAACAAGATTAGCAGCTCCAGGCACAGGAGGGATGCGACATTTTCCCCGCTGTAACAACTCTGTGATGCAAATTGCATCTCAAATCCTTCTCCCCAGCTCTGGGACCCGTTCAGCCACAAACGTGGTGCTGAATTTTTGAAAGCAAAGTGGAAGCTGGTCAGAGAGGTGGTTTGCAAATCAAAACCACAGAGGACAGCTTGGAAGCAGCAGCTGGAGCAGAGAGAGGCAGAGCCTGGCCCTGAGGTGCAGCACAGCCTGAAACTCTAACAAAATAAAGAACTTGCCACTTGTTTTTTTCCCTCAGGAGCCACAGAAGGTGCTTGATGGAATCCCTGCCTCCTTCACACTGCATCAGCATGCAGAGGAGCACAAGGATGAAGATTACAGCACCTTCTGCTGCTGCTTCCATCTCCTGACTCAAATCTCACCAAAATCTGTCACTACTGGGCCTTCCCAAAGCCCCAGATTCACTCAGTCCTTGCAGAATTTCAGTTCTGAGGAGCAGGAAGGGAGATGAAGGCACTTGCAGACACCAGAGATGCAATTGCTGCCTGAGGTGCATTTCACTGCCCAGCTTAGCGCCTCTAAAACCATCAAAATCAGCCCCTTTGAGAGCACCAAGCCAACAGCAGGACATCAGGGCCTGCACATGGTTGGAAATGGCATTTTTTATTATTCCTCTCCCAGTCTCTCATTTCATGGTGCCATTGCAGGGCTTAATCCCATCATTCAGCAGCAAGTCTTGGCAATGAGCTTCAGATGGATTTTTAGTGCTGAGCAAATAAGAGGCAATTTTACTTTGTCTCCAATGAATGAAATTTCACCTAAAGCGGACGAACTCTGTGTTCTGAGGCTGGCCAGGCACCAACCACTGCCAGGTCCCCAACCTGGATGTCACACTGCTCTAATATTGAAAAGTTAAATTTATTTGGCTTTGTGTACAAGATTATTCTCTCTCAAAAGAATTGGAATCCATATCATTGCATTTCCAAGCACTAAACTCAGACCAGCCACAAAGAGCACAAGAGACAAGAAAAGAAATAGAGATTTCTAAGGAGATGGAAATTGGATGCTGAGTTTTTTCCCATGATAGAAAGTTTCATCAATTATCACCTGCCAGCTCCTTGCCTTCACTTGTGTGGCCACCACTGAATACACTCGCAGATAAGAAAATGTTTGTCCTACTGAAAACTGGCACTAGAAGCAGAAAAAGGCTCAGATGTCTGGATTAAAAGACAACATAATGAAAAGAGCTGCCTTATAATAGCAAGATATGATGGACAGCAGGAATGGCTGAAGCCAGCAGAGAGAAGTCCATGAACTATTCATGCTACAAAGATTTCTGACAAAACCCCCAAGAACCCAAACGCAACATTTTGTCTGGCAGAGCTGACAGGAACCCTGTGCATTTAATTCAGTCATTGGCAGCAAATAGAGATCAGCTTGAAGCTCCTTTGGTCCACTACTACTTACTTTTTTTCACCCAAAAAATGGAATGACATCGACTTTTTGGGAAGGAATTACTGCTTTGAGTGGTTCAATGCAAAGAGTTTCTTCCCATACCCACTCATAATCAGTCACCAAGAGAAATATTTTCTAAAAAGATCTCTTCCAAATTTTGGAGTGACTTTCAACATAAATAACTTGGTTATTTTGCTCAAAATGCTAAGGGAATTGAATTGGGCTCCCTCATCTTAAAAAGAAATGTTTCTTCCTAGCTCTTCACAAAGAGGAACAAAACACTTTGTTGCAGCAGACTGAAGGCAGGAAGAGGTTTCTTTCCCCCCGAGCTGCACCACAGGAGACAATTTTGTTGCCAAGAGGCAACAGAACCCAGCCAATTTCCAGTTCTTTTAGTGTAAGGGAAAAGTTCTGAGGATCCCAGCTGTGGGAGACACAGAGTGGCAGGAGCAGGGGATCTGCTGGGGGGTTTGGGGTTGGGGGCAGATGAAAGAAATGTTCAAGCAAAACATGTGAGAGCTCAAGACTCCATCCCTCAGAGGAGAAACTGGATTTGACCCAAATGCCATTCAAATCCAAAAAACACTGAGGCATTTCCCCAAGCTCTGCTGGGCCATCAGGTACAACCCAAATCCCTCTGTGGGACCAGGGCAGCAGATCCCTGGCACTGGACAGGGATGCTCCCCTGGGAAGCCACCTGCATTGCCCATGGCACTCACAAGACCTGCTTCTAAAGACCCCAACATCCAAACAACTCCACATTAAAAGCCTTTAATTTGGGGTTTCACTTCTCCACCTGTCTGCTGTCACTAGGCAGCTGCTCCACTTCAACCCCTTTCTGATAGGTACAAATTTTCTCCTGATTTCCAGCCTGAACAGGAAGTTATTTCCATTCATTCTTCTGCAAGCACTGGGAGCTTGTACCTGCTTTGCTCTTCCTCTCCTGGTGTGCATTTGTGCACAGAAAATGCCAAAGCCAAGAGCATTTCCTTGTTTCAATCATGCCATTTGTCCTTATGATTTTCTTCCCATAGAATTGCATGGATTTGGTGCTGGCTCAACACTCAGAATGTTGACAGCACAAAGTCCAGTTCTCACACTGACTTCTCCCAGTTTTGGACCAAGCCTGCAAAGAAGGAAACACAGCAAAGAAATTCCAAACAGGGGCCCTAATCAAGGTAATAAAATGCCACATGCCTGTGTTTGCTGCAGGGAAGAATAGTTCTCCTTATTAAATCATTACAAACAATTAAAGCAGCAGAGGGGAGGAAGACAGAGCTATCATTTCCAGCTCCCCAGTCCTCTGCCCCTGGCATGAATTTCATAAAGCACCAATCTCCCAGCAGAAATCCCTCAGCAACTGATTTCCTGCTCGTGGAACACAGCAGGCACACACCTTGGTTTTCCTGGCCATAAAAAGAGAATTTCCCTCAACGTTTTTCGCAGCTGTGATGTCAAATCCCCCTCCCTGCCCTCAAGTGACATGTTTCTGTAGGGTGACAACCCTCTGGAGAGGCACAGAGAGCTTTGTGTCAGTGTAAGGGATCCCCACAAGGGCAGATCCCTAATTCAGGCTCCATCTTTGCTTACATACAGTTCCTTGCAGAAAATTCATTGCATTTCCCCAGAACAGGGAATTTCAAGCACATTTTTCTCTTGAGCTGCTCTGCCTTCCACAAAAGCAGTGTGCCAGGGTTTTCTTTGGAGACCATCATCAGGAAACACAGCAACACCTCACAGCCAAGACCATCCAAACCCACTGATCAGCTCACCCCCACATCTCCTGGGCTCCCTTGAATGCCCAGGAGAGTCTGAAAAGCCAACTGTTTTTGCTAAGAAAGGGCTGTGCAATCAAAAGGTGAATGACAGGGACAGCCAGCCCCACACAAGCACCTCTGGCAGGAGAAAGACCAGGAGGGATCCATCCCTCACTGACAGAGGCGCAGCTCCAGTGATGCTCACTCGCTGTTTGGGTTGCCTTTGCTGCTTTTACATTCACAACGCATCTCCACACCACAATTGTTCTCCCTCCCTGCAGCCACAAGGAAAATATTCACTGGTCTCTCACCTCTTTCTTGCCCCTCTCTGCCTGAAATAATTTTTACCCCTCATACAACCAGCAGAACAGGGTTTGCTTTCATGCTGGAAAGAAGCCCAGAAACTCTTGGACTGATTGAAAGTGGACAACATCACTACAAACCACCCATTACTCAGGTGCCCCAGGGCAGCAAGAGAGGGAAATCTGAAACAGAGGTGGGAACACCAGCCATGGGTAACAGCATCATATTCTGCCTCTCTCATGGATGCTTTTCTTCCCAGTCCAGAAAATTCCCTGCCCTTTTTAGGGCTGTAGAAGGCTGCTAACTGCCCCACAAAATGAGGGGCAAACCAAGAAGGAATGCTGCACAACACCTCTGTTCCTATGATATTATTCTGCTGAACCCATAAATCCACAGAAGAATGGGCACTGCCAACTCCTGATTGCAGAGGAGGGAGTTCCTCACATCCTCCCTGTAAATTAGGATTTATCGGAGATGGAGAATTGATTGCCAAGCAACCTGCAGAGACACAAAACTGCTCTGCAGTTTGCTAGGACTCACTGAGCAGTACAAAAAGATTATTGATACGGTTGGGGAGTGTTTCTGTACAGGATGTGCACATCCTGACATCCCAGGCAGGGAAAAATTTACTTAACATTTGCAAGAAGAAAGCAATTCTTCTTATTAAAAAAAAAAAAAAAAGGAAAAATAAATAGAAAATCAACTTCATGGCAAGGAGCCTCAGTAAGGGTTTGCAGAATTTGTTGAAAACAGATCATTTACAAGGAAATAATTTTCATCTGCCTTCAAGTGGAGTTGTGAAGCAGGTGGAGATGGA
The DNA here is from genome assembly GCF_012460135.2 of Molothrus ater. Classification (NCBI taxonomy): domain Eukaryota; kingdom Metazoa; phylum Chordata; class Aves; order Passeriformes; family Icteridae; genus Molothrus; species Molothrus ater. Next base: position 1,153,117 of record NC_071658.1, read on the forward strand.
GATGTCTCAGACACTGAGTGTGCTCCTTACTGACAAAATGACACTGATCTTACCAAGTATTAGAAGTGAAAAACTTCAGTGATAACTCAGCCCTCCAACACAAAACACCTTCTCCCACGCAGTCAGCACTTGTCTGAAATCATTCCCCTTGGCAGGAGGCCCTGCATGGCCTGGTGAGTTCTGCACTTCAGAAATTATTCCCTGTGGGAAACATGGAAGTATCTTTATTTCTTTGCTTTTCCTGCTTCTCCTCCACAAGCATCCCAAACTTATTTTTGGTGTGGTTATCTATAATTTGCATCAATATGATTTCTGATGGGGGCTTTTATCATTTACCCAGTATGCCATGAAATCCCCAGTCAAAGACCTCACCCACAGCTTCAGTCCCCAGGGAATTAAATTTGGGGGTTTGCTTTGGGGCTCAAATTAGATGTTAAAGAGAGGAGAGCCAGGTGTTCCTGACTGTCACTGCTCTTTTGGCTGTTTCTGGGGCCCACACTGAATCCAGTCCCCAGCATCCCCACGATGGCCATGAGCATGGGGTGCAGATGAGCAGAGAGCACCAGCCATAAACCCCATCTTGCAGTAATCCCTTCCCTCTTCCTTTTATCTTTTGCATTTTAAATTATTTTATGAGTTTTATAGCACACCATTTCTTACTCAATTCACCTGAGTTATCCAAATTACATTTTTCTCCATCACACTGGCATAACCAACATGGCTCACGCTCAGCGCTGAGTTTTCATGACCACATACATGGCCACAAGAATTATGATGTCCTATTCAAGTAGGTCAGGCTGGCATTAATTGTAAAACAGAGCTGTAATAAATTATTGCAGTCCAAAGCCAGAATCAAGTCTCACTAAGCTCAAACCAGGCCTTCTGCTTTTCCCTCTTTTCCTTACAATAGTTGATGGTATTGTAAACTTTGTACTCCACAATGTCCGTTGGCCAAAAAAGTGTGGAGAAAGATGCTGGCTCTGTGTAATTGCACTGGAAGACGTTGTTTCAGGAAACAGATTTCATCTGTTTTGTTGGTTTGGGGCTTTTTACATTGAACATTGTACAAAAGATTGGACCATTTCTCCAAAACATGATCTGAAGGTGAAGATGAGTCATTTCACTGTCATAACACAAAAGGGAGGGGAAAGCAGAGTGAACAAAGCAGCAAATTCATTCAGCAGCAATTTGCACTCCATAACCCTCTTGTGATGAGGCTTTTAGGCCAGAGGAGCTCTGCTACTTAAACAGACAAGGCAACACATTCAGCTGTTGCTTAGAGATATTGGAATCTATTGCACAGAGCCTGCTCCCCGGTGAGATCCCTGAAGGGCTCCTGGCTGCTTTTCCAAGGATGCCCTGTTGCAGTGCTGATGTTTGGAAAGACTCACAGCTTTTCCAAGCAGGTCAAGCAATGACAGAAAGGGTGACTTTTCACAAGTGAAAGTTCAGATGGCATTAAAAAAGTCAAAGTGGCAACTCCTCACACTTGGATGTAGCAGATACCAAGGGCTCTTAGCAGCTGTGTTACAACCAGCTTAATAGCAACTAAATCATGTATATTCCTATTCCTGCCAGGAATGCTGATGGATCACAGCACTGCAAGACACCCTCATCTGCCAGCAGCACAGGAAGGACAGGGATCCAGGGAAGAGCTGATTCCTACCTGCTGACTCACACTAACTTCGGGCAAAAAATATCCTTTTATTTTGGTTTGGTTCTCATCCTTTCAAACTAGGATTCCTCCTTATGTCTTAATCTTCAGCTGTGCTGAGGAACCCCCTTGCATACACTCTGTGCACATCTGATGAAGGCAACCAGCAGGAAACAGAGCCCTGTTAATAAATCCATGGTCAAGAGAACTCCAAAAGGAAGCAATTAGCTGTACCCCAGAGCACTACAGCACCAGGTCCCATCACATCCAAGGCTTTTTCCTCACAGCTCCCACAGGCAAATGACACAAAAGCTGACACTCACATGGGCTGATGGAAGAATTCTGAGACAGGGAAGCAGACCTCCACAGTGCCCCCAGACCCATTCCTGAGGCCTTGCACCAGACGACTGCAGGGCACGCAAAGTAACACAACAGATCTGAAAATCCAGAAGCCAATTGATGGCAGACTCAAAGGACAGACAGATGCTAAAGATTTTATATTATTTGAAATAGCAATAGACAGAGTCCAACTTGCCCCACCCCAGGGAGGCAGCTGGGAGGTCCCACCTTGCCCAAATCTGCATGAATCCATTGGAGTCTTACGTTTTGCGAGACCTCACCACAGAGAAGACCAGAAGAGGATTTGATGGTATGCCAATGGGATCCATGGAATGGTGATGTTTTTCACTTCATCTGTCTCTGTCACTCTCTTTCTTCCCCTTCTTCCCAACCCCCCATTCCCCCCCGCCCCCCAGCTTCTTTTTCTTTTCCTTTCTCTCCCTCTTCCTCCTATTTACTGTTACATAAAATCCAGACTATTGATTTTGGCATATGGTCTCGTTTGCACCTCAATTCACAGGCCTCTCCCTAATAATTGTAATAACCAGATGATAACAACCCACTGAAACTTGATGAAACTTCAACAGACCTCATTCACCTTTCAGCAGTTTAAGCAACCACTATACAAGAAAAAAAAGTCTAGACCAGTACATTTAGAAAATGTTGCATTCCTTCAGTGCAAAAAAAAAAAAAGCACAATCAGTAGAGCATATATTGTTCATCCACTCAGCTGTGCATTGTGGTGGTGTTCCCAGGGGTCTTAGGATGAGGGAAGAGATGAGGATCTGACTCTTGATTTATTATTTTATGATATATATTCTATTAAAATTATACTAAAAGAATAGAAGAAAGGATTTCATCAGAAGGCTAGCTAAGAATAGAAAAAGAAAGAATGAATAACAAAAGCTTGTGTCTCAGACAGAGAGTCCAAGCCAGCTGACTGTGAGTGGCCATTAATTAGAAACAACCACATGAGACCAATCACAGATGCACCTGTTGCATTCCACAGCAGCAGATAACCATTGTTTACATTTTGTTCCTGAGCTCTCTCAGCTTCTCAGGAGAAAAAACCCAAAGGAAAGGATTTTTCATAAAACATGTCTGTGGCAGTGCAGACCACTGAACTGCTGCACCAGAAGACGGGCATTATCCCATCCTGTATTTCCCTTTGGCATTCTCTCTCAGAGTGCAGATGAGACAAAACCAAAAAGTTCAACTTGAGTCAATCTTTACCTCCAAAGGAATTTCAGGAACTTTCTGCAGAGGCCAATGCTGTGCACGCTGATGAACTCCTTGCAGAGGCCAATGCTCTGCACGCTCAGGAACTTTGCAGAGGCCAATGCTCGGCGAACAATTCCCCTGGCGAATCGCCCAGTGAAGCCGCCTGCAGGAGCCCAGGCTGCGCACAACCAGCCAGGGCCGCGTTCTCAGGCAACTGAGGCCGCGCCGCTGTCACAGACGCTGCCGCCGCCTTCGTGGTTTCCAGGCACCCGCGGAACCCGGCAGCCGCCGCCCTTTCCCGGATCCTGCCCCTCCCGGCCCCGCACGCCTCCCAAGATGCTGCCGGGGCTCGGGGGCTTCGTCTGCCTGGGCTGGGGCTCGGCCTCCCCTGCGGGACAAGGTGAGGGGGGTCCCCGGGGGTCGTGTCCCCCCGGGAGCGTGTGTGAGTCCCCCATGTCCCCCCCAAGCCGGGGTCACCCTCTTTTCTCTGCCCAGAGCTCCTGAGCCAGCTCCTGCTGCCCCCTGGGAGGGGCTTTGGGGAGCCCCCGGGGACCCCCTTGAATGCCCATTCCTGGGCACTGGGACCCTTCGCATCTCCTTCCCCAGCTGCAGGACCCCCTGCAGCCCCTTATTCTGCCCCGACACCCCCTGCACCCCCTTTCCCGGGTATCCGCCTCTCCCGGCCCCTGGATCCCCCGTTTCCATGAGCCCGGGGACCCCCGGACCCCATTTCCGGCCAGCCCGGGGCACCTCAGCCCCAGGCCTTCCTTTGCCCGGCGACCGGTGACGTCACTGCAGACTCGGCCCGCCATTGGCGAGCAGCAAAGAGCGGCGCCAATGGCGGGGCCGGAGGCGGCTCAGGGGCCGTGAAGAGCCTTGAGCTGTGAGGGGCCATGAGGGGCCATGAAGGGCCGTGAGGTGTCACTCTTGCGCCGAGAATGACACAGGAACAGGCAGGAGGCAGTATTGCAGAAAGACTAAAAGAAGGTTTAATTCAAGAGAACCGTGCGGTTTTTATAGAGTGACACGATATATTCTGTTTGATTGGCTAGTGAACAAAAACATTCTTTATACATCGTCCTTGAGAAGAAGAGAAAGATGAAGTAGAAGAACACCACCTGCAGATTGTTTATACTGAAGTTCTCACATTCTTACAACTTGCTAATAATTCTCACAAGCTGCTGTGAGAAACACTTGCTGTTTCTCTCTCTCTCTGTGCCATGGCATCCACAGTGAGGGCCTGTGAGGGGTCTTGGGCAACTGTGAGGGAGCCATGAGGGGCCTGTGAGGGACCATGGGGAACTGTGTGGTGTTATCATTTTATACTAAAAACTACGTGTACACTATTTACAATAACTTCTCAATACTTATCACCTATGTTAGACAATGAGTTTTTACTCGAATCTAAAAATGCCAACATCACTTAAAAGATGGAGGAAGGAAGGAAGGAAGGAAGGAAGGAAGGAAGGAAGGAAGGAAGGAAGGAAGGAAGGAAGGAAGGAAGGAAGGAAGGAAGGAAGGAAGGAAGGAAGGAAGGAAGGAAGGAATGGGTATGTTGAGAATGGGTATGTTTAATTTAAAAGGAGATTTCAAAATGCATCTTCTTATTCCTCTTGGCCATTTGTTTGAAATTAGGTTAAGGAATGAACAACTAACAGTGTATCTCAGTAAGCTTTCACTAGAGAAAGAACAAACAGCACAAGAGAAAAATGCTGTGGCTGCAGAAGTCAAGAAACTGCAAGAACAACAAGAGGCAAGTTCTAAACTTCCAGGTTTCATGAAAGGACAATACTCAATTGGACAAATTACTCGGTTTTACAAATTAGATGATGAGCTGCAACATGACTTGGTCTGTAGAGTACCTGAGCTGTTTTTTGTGTTGGAGTTGGAAAGGAAGTGTATTTACACTTGTGAGCAAGGCAGGTCAGTGTGCTTTGGATGTCTTTGAATTTTTTAAGAAGTCACTTTGAATTTTATTTCTTTGCTGACACATGGGTCTTTATTTAGGATAGTAAGAAAAAAGAAGAAAATACAAAGCAGTTAGTTGAAAATCTAGAAGAGGCAAATAGCCAGCTAAGGCAAGTAAAAACAAATATTAATAACTGATATTGTGAAAGGAAGTAGACTCAAATAGTTAGTTGTGTTCAAATGCTGCTTTCCGGGATTTTTTGATTGTTGTTTTTTCTAGATTATATAGCTAAACAGAAACTATTCAGAATTGCTGTTGGCCAAGTAGAAATTTTCTCAGATTAGAAATACCAATTGCTGCAGGAACAGTGTTTGCCATCATTTTGTATTACATAGTAGGAGCTGTCTTGTTGTGCATTAGACATCTCAGGTGAGAGGGAAATGAAAATGGAAGGTGAAGGTCATGGATTAAATGTGACAAGGCAAAACTGGGTAAGAGTTACTCTCTGTATCACCAGTTCAATAGACAGGCAGCTCCCATGTTTCACAGCTGCATTGCAATAGTCCAGGTTAGGATGTATTTTCCTTGGCTTAGCTGGAACATCTTTTCCTACTTAAAAAAAGTATGCACAGTTCACAGATTGACTTACTGGGCATGTTGCTGCATTTTAAGAACATTTTCATTGAGCAGCTTATGAAGTTCCCATCAACATTAGCAGCTCTTTTTAGAAAATAAAAGAAGGGTTTATTAGAAGTACTGAAAATCAGTTAAAGGCAAGAAGGAAAGATTTACTAATGCTTGTTAATTTGGCACTTAGAAATGAACTGGAGTCTTTGAAGGAGAAAATGGCAAAGACAGGTGAAGAGGTGAGAAGTACACTGGATGAAAGAGAAGAAAATGTATGTCATGTGTCATGCAAATATCTTACAGAACCTGTAGGACAGCATTAAATGTAAAATCTGTGTTGGGATTTTTCTGCAAAGCTCTGCCTGGGGGATGTGATCTCTGCCAGAGGTTTCTTCTTTCTCAGCTGCTGCCAGCTGTGCCATTGTGTGTGCACGTGCTGAGCCCTGTTATTTCAAAAGACAAGCACAGTCACGGGGATGTTCACTCTTTGCTGCAAGTTTCATATTAAAGATTTGGTTGTTTTCAGGCCAACAGAGAACCTGCTTTTCTGATTTTTCATATACCCACACAGTGATGGATGGGCTCTGGATTAGCTTTTTATATGTAGCGTGAGTTTTAGCTTAAATAGATTCAAACATTTTTACTTTTCTTTCTGTTGGTTCAAAGCAACCTGGGGTTTTTAGCAAATTTCAGAATTTCATTGTAACAGTCAAAGATTTACAATTGTCATTTCAGGTAAAGAGTACTGAAAATGAAATTTCAAGAAAGGAAAAACCATTGAAGATTCTAGAAAATAATTGGGAAATTCATTTTTTCATGGATGTAGGGAACTTCCTACAAGTGTATTTTTAAATTGTGAAGATATTGGGGATTTTTTTCTTCTTTCTTAAGTCTCTAACAACTAAGGAACTGGTTCACTGCTATTATTTAACATTTTGTGGTACTTTATGGCTAAAACTCTGATTATTCTAACATGTCAGCTGGTGTTGCAGTCCCATTGGAACAAACCAGACTGGTGCAAGTGCAGGTTTGAGAACATTTACAGGAATTGCTCACATAGGGAGTCATTTGTAGAACTTACTAATGAATGTCTGAAATATCTCTTTCAGATGAACAATTTAAAGAAGCAGGTGGAAAATAAAACCAAATGCATTGAAGAGTTGCAGCAGGAGGTGGGTAGAGATTTTCATTTCACAAATACATAAACACATTATATTTTGGGTTGCCTTTTCAGCAGGTTTGTGTCTGCTGTGATATCTTTAGATCCACCTATGTAATTTAAAAATTCTCCTTTCTTATCCTAACCCTGAGCAAATTAGGGAGTCATCTCAGGAATCACTTGATTTGTTAAATGTGCCTTAATTTGAAAAGAGCAATTACAAAAATAATGTCTTTAATAAACTTCTACTCTTTTTCATTTAGTGCATGGTGTTATTTTTGTACTTGTAATAAGTATCTCAGTTACCACTAGTAGAAAATAATTCTGCACTGGCACAAACTGTAGTAACTTCACTGTAAATATAAAGAACTTGTATTTTTTGTCATGACATCTTCACACCTTCTGTCAGCAGCATCTTAGTTGTAATTCCCATTCTGCACCTCATTTGTTATTCCCTGCTCTTGCTCAGGAGGAGCCTTTCTTAAGGTCATGAAGAAACAGTAATTATCACAGAAATTAGTTGAACATTCATTTGTTTGAAGAATTGTTCTGGAACCTGAGCTGCACAACACAGAGTTATTTGCCTGATGAGAGCTGGAATTTCTTGATGCAGTTAGACCATTACATAATTCTGTTTACTTATTAAGGTACAGTGCTTGTTTTGTTTTATTTCAACAGAATAAGGTGCTGCCAAAGAAACTTACTGCAGAAAGCAAGAAAAGCAATACTTATGAAGGGAAGGTAGGTTTAAATAACATCATGTAGAAGATGAGGTGAGTGTTTTTAAGCCCCACTGTAAGTAATGATAATACTTGTTCAATACGTTCTGAGCTGCTTTGGGATCTGGGATACAGACTTTGCAGGAATGAGCTCACAGTTTTTAGAAGATGCTTCCATTTTTAATCATTGGGCACTGACTGTTGGACATTTAAGAGATGGATTCACTTTGCAATTAATGATGTTTCTAATCTGTTCCTTTTTTTTTCTTTTGTTGATAGTGGACTGAACAGGGTTCAGCAACCTCATTGTAACAGAAAAGCATTTAAAAGACATATACATATATGTATATATATATTACTTTTTTAAGGCTGTTCTTTAAATGTGTTCTGCAGTGGCAATCCCTCTGATGGGAATATTGTGTCCAGCTTTGGGTACTGCACTTGAAGAAAAGTGGACTTTTTTGAGGATATTCATATGATTAACTTAAAAGGAAAAACTGTAATCAAAATGCACAGCTGGGAGAAAAATGTACCATAAAAGCTGTGCAAATCTGATACAGGTTTACAAGAGAGGGAATCAAATCTCCATCTGTATTTGTTTTTTTTCTGAGGCATTCACAGCATTTAGGGTGACTGCTTAGGGCAGTCTTCCCCACTGGGCTGTTGCCATTCTTTCTTTTGAGTATTTTCCAACTCACTTCAGGCCAAAGTTCAACTCTTTATTAAAAAAAAAAGCTGAACTTTTAAATAGGAAACACTTTAATCATATACCTGAACAGTAACAGTGTGTTTGTGCTCAAAAACAAGAGGTAAGAAAAAATCATTAACACAGTAATTCCTAAACAAATAACAGCAGCAATTCTGCATTCTCAAAAGGTGAATAAATTGCAGATAGAGATGGAAAAGATGAACAAGCAACATAAGGAAGCAGCTGACATCTATCAAAAAGACATAGAAACAAGAAAAGGAAATGAAAATAAACTTCGTGAAGAGGTGAGAGGTGTTAATTTTTACTGCAATTTAATTTTTTTTAATTTAAAATGTTTTTATGAAGCTTTATTGGCCAGAGTCCTTGCTCTTCCATTTCAGACATGAATGGAATTTGTGTATGCCTGTGAGCAAAGCTTTAGTACATGAGGTGCTTAGGCTGACGTATTTGAATATGACTTTGAAAATAAGAACTCCATTAAAACTTCTTGCTTTCAAGATATAGTTCCAAGAAATTCCACCCTTGGTATAAAGTCAGCATAGTTAAATTAGATTATAACTTCTCCCATATTAGTATTTTTCTGCCCACACTTTTATTTTGATGGCAATGCTAAGAAATGTTAGGGCAGAGTGCTTGAAATGGCCTTTTGGTTTGAAGTGAACTTGCCTGCCATGGCTGTACCTTTGATCTTGCCCATTTTAACAATCTGCAGAAAAGATGAGGGATTTGAAAGGGATCTTAAAAGCAAATAAAGCCCAAGTGGGACTGCAAACTTTGCACCCACAGGGGAAAGAAGAAATTAAGATTTAAAAGAAATATATGGTTATGTTGATGAATGAAATGCAATTTATTACTGACAGGTAGAAAAGATGAGGTTGCTTTGTGATGAAACAGCAATGATACAGAGACAAACTGATGCCAGATGTCAGCACAAGATAACTGAGATGATGGCACTGGTGGAAAAGCACAAGGGAAGAGATTTTCCTGCTTGCTGTGGTTTGCAGTGTGTGATACCATGTTAATGGCATGTTTATAACTTGTGATACCACGTTCATGACCTTTCCAAAGCAGAATCAGGCCTGAATCTGGGAAAAGGAAGCTGAACACATGCTGGACTTTGCATCATCTAAAATCAAATTCATTTGAAGATTTTCAAAAGATTCCTATGGGCAGATAAATTCCATTCATCTAAACTTCTGGGATTTTTAGATGTTTTTCAATTCAGGCTTCCTTTGATACCATCTGAGTGCAATATTTTTCAGTATCAGTTTGGCTCTTTCTCTGAGATGACTTAGTGACTGTCAGCAGTTTAGCCTGACACATTTTAGTTTTCCTTTCTGTTCCTCTATTTTGCAATATCTTTAGCAGATACATTAATAAAGATGGCACAGCTGGCTCTTAGTGCTGAGCCCATATTGCTGCACAGAAATCAAGCACTCTCTGCCAGTCCACAAAATAATACTTGAATTGAGCATTTTCTGTTTTACAGTTTCTGCAGAAGCATCAATGAATCTTTTCTTTCTGAATCTTAAGAGCCTGGTTTGAAAAAAATGATGTTTTAAGACTGGATAACTCTATAATTGTAACATTTAGTCACATATTTTGAGTTTGTTGTTGGTTTGGTTTTTTTAACCCAGAATGAATATGATAAAATGGTTGAAGAAAAAGATGCAGAGTTAAAAGTATATAAAATGAAACAGCAAAAGCAGTTCTCATCAGCAAGAGCACTGGTAAGGAGTACTTTCCAATGTTCAGTAATTCAGTGAAGGGGCTGATGTCCTTGTGTAGTGGTTTTATGCTGGCTAAGGGCCAGGCACACACAAAAAAAACATTCACTCATTTTTCTCTGCTGTAGTTGAGCAGAGGAGGGGAAAGAAAAATTCAAGTTGAGATAAGGATTAGGAGAAAAACTCTTTGAAGGTAAAGCAGATTCAAACTTAAATAGCATCAAAAATTTATTATTAATAGAATTAAAAATGGGTAATGAGAATTAAAATAAACCTTTAAAACACCTTTTTTCCCAGTCCCTCCCTCTTGCCCACCAACAGCACAGAGAGACAAAAGATGTGATCTTCAGTCAGTTTGTGACTTCTAAAACTCTTTTTTCAGTTTGCTTAGAGAGTTTCTTTTTCCTGCTGTGCTCTGGGGTCTTTCCCACCAGAGACAGTCCTCTGGGAACTTTTCCAGTGTGGTTTTAATTTTTACCAGTAGCAGTCCCAGCCAAGCTGCTGCAGCAGATCTTATTCTGGGCACTAAAAACTCCAAATGTTTCTAAAAATGAATTGGAGTAGCAGTGTGTTTGTGTCTGCTCTTCCAGATAGTGTGTCATGCTCTGACTTCCCACTTGGAATAGGAAACTTTTGTTTTAAATATTTCGATTGTGCCCTCTCACCCCTGTTCTCCCAAGTGTTTTAAGGTCTTACCTTGAACATTTCTGATCAAGTTCCTGTTTCTTACAGTGCTTCAGTCTTTTTTAAACAAGCTAAAGCAAAGCTTCAAGTATAGGGCTGAAAAGCAAATAGAATTCTCTTGTGTATCTAATGAGTGTCCCTGTTAATTACTGTCTCACTTGGGACTGTTTTCTTTTTTCTGGGCTGTGCATAGTTAACCCTGTCCTTTATTTAATGGTTTGTAGGAAAATGAGCTGTCATCTTTGAAAAGTGAACTGGCCTCCATTAGGGAACAACTGAAAGCAGAAATTGAAGAAAAGGTGGAGTTTTTTATTCACTGAGCAGCGGGGGTGAGAGGTGTGGCCTGGGCTTGTGCTGTGGGAGGAGTTGGATAAGAAATTAAACTGAACAGAAAAACAGGGACTTTTGAATGCTGGGGTTGTGCTAAATCTGGTCATATATTTGTGTGAGCTTTGTAACAGTCTGTGATTATAGATTATATATAAATTAACAACAAAACAAAACTCTCCTTTATTTTAGTTAATTTTAACTAGCTAAAGCAAAAAACTTCCCTAAACTGTAGGGGTTTTTTCAGTGACTTTTGAATGCGGGGGTTGTGCTAAACCTGGTCATATTTTTGTGTGAGCTTTGTAACAGTCTGTGATTATAGACTGTGCTCTGTAATGACACCAAGAAGATTTTTAACAACTGAATTCAAAGAAATATTTCCTTGCTGTCACATAACTCTTTTGTAGGAGAATCTTGTAAAAGAGCACTCTCACAGTATGATTCCTGAAAGTGAAAAGAAACACAAGGTAACTTCAACTTTTTAATTGCTTTTAGAATTTGGTAGTGTTTATATGTGTAGAATCAATTGAAGTGCCATGATAATTTATTTGCATTCAACAAAAGACACTGCAATGCTTTGGACTTCAAACTTTTTAAAGAAAATAAAAATTTATGTTCCTGGGACTCCTAAACCTTGTTTAGATCTATACAGTGAATCTACTCATGGAAAAATAGAAAGTCTCCAAATTATATTCCTAAAATAAAAAAGATAAAAATAAAAAATATCTCCTTCAGTGCAGGAAGCCCCTTGGGCAGTCCAACACTGAAGTTTTGTAACTCCTAACAGTGAATTTTTCTTGTTGCATTTTTCTGCCTGTATTTCTTACTTCTCTGTAGATGATTTTTTTCCCCTGGGATAAGAAGGGATTTTAAAGGGTCCTACCATTCCATGGAGATATTGGACAGCAGTTTCTGGAAGGGCTCCCACTGTGTAATTTTTCTTGCTCAGTTGTTGATTTTTTTATGTCTCTGGAATTGTTTTACTCAGTCTTAAACGTGTCCATTTGTAAAGGCACTTTTCCTCTGTGGAAGAGAACAAAGCTGATCTAGCTGTAAAAATGGTCAAAGTATCAAAGTAGTCCTGACTGCAGAACTTACCCTTCTTCCCTGTCAGGAGTTCACTTGTGGGTTTCATATTGGAGCAATGGAATCCAGCACCACTTTGATGTTTTCTGTCTAAAAAAGGACTGCACTGGACCATTCAATGCTTCTCAGTTTAACTTCTCCTGAAAAGACTATTTTAAGTAACACCAATCTTGATATAGCTATCAATCTTTCTCTGAAAGCCTTTCCCTGCAGTTTTGTTTGTTCCCATTTTCTTTGATGTTTGATATGGTCCACATGTAGTGGCTACAGTTCAGAATACCCTGAATTTCTGCAGATAAGCATGAAGAACTGAAATACAATGTGCCATGAAACTCAGCTCTTCCATAGCTTCCCCTTCATTCTCCTCATTTGGCAACAAAAATAATATAAAAAATGCTATTTCCACCCCACCCCACTTTGTTTGGGTCATTGCTTCATGTTTGGATGGAAAGAGAAGAGTTCCACCATTTCTCTCAGGTGAATTCTTGGACACTCAGACTGTAAACTGGCTCCTGAGTTGGGCTTTAGATTCCATTCTTACCCCATAAAATAAAATCTAAAAATAGAAACGTTTTCTTTCCCAGACATATGCTATAAAGACTCCTCCAATGGATAAGATGCACAGTGGAAGAAGCACAAACCTGCCTTCAGAGCAGAGCAGCAGGAAAAAGCAGAAAGTGCTTGTGCAGCTGGACACTCAGTCAGACAGCTCTGAGCACACTGACCTCCTGGTAAGAGTCAGAGAGCAAATCCTGTGCTGAGCACTTCTTTGTGCTCACTGCTGGCTCTGAGAATGAAAAGAAACAGTTTGGGCTTCCACATTCAAGCCAATATTTATGTGTCTATTTTTAATTGATTGGTTCTTTCTGGAATTGTATGTACATAATTAACATTCTTTTTATTGAACTGTTTTGCCTCATAATGACATCTTAATTTTTTTATTTTTCATAGTTTAATGTCCTTAGGGGGAAAGAAAAAGTAGTTTTTAATATAGTGTGAGTAAGTAACTTTTTCATTTATTAGAGCATAGTCTTGGAAGAAGAAATGTTTAAAAATTTGTACAAAGATTTTCCACAAGCTTCGCGATTACATTCCCCAGCACCAAAAAAGGTATGTTAGCCTTTCCTAAGATTAAAGCAAGCAGTTAATCAGATTGTTTACAGAAACTAAAGGATGGCTTTATTTTCCTTCCTGGACCCCAGCTCCATCCAGTGTGAAATCTCCAGGCTCTGCTCTGAAACTCAAAACCATGAGGAGAATGCGCGAGGCGGGCTGGACTGCGCTCTCCAAAATGGACAGGAAAAGGAAAATTAAAGATGTTGTAAAGTTCTTTGCTTAAAATGCAGAAATGCCCAGTGCCCTGGCATTGCTTGCAGGGTTGTTTTTCTCTCAGAGTCAGTGCTTTGTTGCATTTTTCTGTCATACTCAGTGTGTTCAATACTGTGTTCATTCCTTTACACATATGAACTTTATAGATCTATAACTGCAACCCCTGCAGAGCCTTTTCCACCTTTCCTCCCTTGTGCTTCAAAATGTTGGGACAAAAATTGGCCAATTTTAAATTTTGAAATAAATAGAACTGTGGTGGTGTGTGATATAACGTTGTTTGATTTGGTCTGGTTCATCCTGAATAGTTTCCCCCTCTTTTCCCTGGAAATGCCCAATTTCTTATCGTTATTTGTCTATCACGTTTCCCCTCCCCTATCCATCAGATGTGTCTTGTTGTCCCCACCCCTGGCCTTTGTCCATCACTCGGCAGCCCTGCCTTTCCTTCTAGAACCTTCTCCCCAGGGTGTCGAGTGATTGGGCAGGGGCAGGGACCCCTCCCCAGTTTTTTGCTGATTTGTTAGCCTCATGCGTTCATCAAACTATGTATCAGTTTTTCCATACCCTCATTTGCTGTCGTGTTGCCCCTCCCAGGCCCTCCCCCTTCCCTTATAAGCTGTTACTTGCCCTCAGTTCGGTGCTCAGTCCTTCTCCCTCCACCCTGCTTTTTCTCCCCCTTCGACCTTCCTCCAATAAACCTGCCAACCCTTCCTGAAGGCTGAGTCCCTCTTTCCTTGCCTGCGCCTCCCTGCGTTTGCCGCCCTTCTTCGCTCTCGTATCGTAGATCTCTTCGGGACCCATAGGCGCGATAGGAGCTCCGGGCTCCTCAAGCGCCCCTTCGCCGCTGATCGGGGCTGAACGTGAGCCGGGCAAACTCATCACCTCAGCACCGCAGCACCAGGGTTTTATATGGGACAAGGGAGGGGGAGCTTTGGTGTCACCATGATATTTTCTGAAACTGAGAAGCTGAGAAGCCTCACAGGAAAAGAAAAACAAGAATTATCTGCTGCTGTGGAATGCAACAGGTGCATCTTTGATTGGTCCATGTTGGTTGTTTCTAATTAATGGCCAATCACAGTCAGCTGGCTCGGACTCTCAGAGAGTCATGAGCTTTTGTAATCATTCTTTTCTATTCCCTGCTTGCCTTCTGATGAAATCCTCTCTTCAATTCTTTTAGTATAGTTTTAATATATCATTTTCTTTTAAGATAATATATATCATAAATAATAAATCAGCCTTCTGCAACATGGAGTCAAGATTCTCGTCTCTTCCCTCGTCCTGGGACCCCTGCAAACACCAGCGCACTTTGGGCCTGAGGGCCAATGGGCAGAGGGAACAAGGGTGGTGCAAAGGCGGGACAAAAGGGCAACAACCAACTGGGATTCAGGGGAGGAGCTGCAGGGAACGGGAACCAATAGGAAAGCGGGAGTGGGGAACATTCTAGAAATGGGGAGGAGAACAAGGATGATGTAACTTGGGTCATCAACATGTAAGGGACATGATGCCACCAGGACACACACCAGGGGACAATGTCACCACACCTGTGGGGACGCTGCCACCAGGACGCCTCCAGTGACACCCAGCATGGGCCCACATGGCCCCTGTGGGTGACACTGACCCTTGCCCTGTCCCCAGGGGCGGTTGGGATCCCCTGAGCGCAGTGGCCCTGGGACACCCTGGTGGCTGTCACTCTCTCCTGGGCCACTTGTCACCAGCTGAACAGGTTCCCATCCTGCTCTGGTGGGTGGTGACATTCAGCTGGGACACCACAATGGTGGCAGGGGGGACGTGGTGACAGGAACTGCATCAGGCAGCGCTATGGCAGAGATGAAGGTGCTGGTGGCACTGTGGTGGCACAGGTGGTGGCCTTGATGCTGTCCTGTTCATGTCCCCATCCATGCTCATGTCCTCCCATGTCACCATCCATGGCTGTGTCCCCCCATGTCCCTGTCCATGGCCACTTCCAACTCAGGTCCCCACCCAGGGCTGTGTCCCCACGTGTGCCCATCCAAGCCTTAGTTCAATGTCTTGATTTTTACCCCAATTTCAGGGCTTTCAAAGGTATGAACAGAAACCTTTGTGTTTGAAGGCAAAACCAAAAGGATTTATGTGTCCCTGCCAGAAGAGCATCCATGTGCTTGGGTGGGTGGGAAGAACCTTTTTTGGAGGGGTTTCCACCCCACTGTCTCCAAAATCATGGGTTTTGCCCCAGTCTGACCCGATTTGGTTGTAGAAGATGCCTGTGGGGCAGAGAGAATTAAAATGATGGATTTGTATTGGAGAAGACCTCCAAGGCCATCCAGTGTTACTTGATGCCACCAGGAAGATGCAAGAAGTGAGATTTTTCTGGGGTCAGAAGTCGACAAATCTACTCCATGTCGCTATAGGACATGAAACAACACGAGCGCACAAACCACTGTTCTCAAGGTGAAAAAGAGGAAGTTTATTTCCAGATTCCAACATTTATACTTTTCCAAAAGTGACAGTGGATTGGAGGATGACAGTGCCACCTCTCCAATGACACTGGACAAACCAACAGTCCATCAAATTTCTTCTCCTCCATAAAAGAATGCAAAACAATAAGTTATTTACAGGAAGTGTGTGAGAAAGTTTGCTACAAGAATGTAAACATCAGAAGGCTTAGAAAAATCTTCAAAAGTCAAGGCGACAGCTCTCCACAATGGATTTCTGATGTTGGTCTGTGGGTGTGTCCAGGTGCTCACGGGGAGCCAGGAGCCAGCCAGGTGTCTTCAGAGGGGAGTGGGATACAAAAGATTGACTTAGGGAAAACCCCAATGGGGATAACTTGAGGGTGGGGCCCCGGCCCCTGAGCCAATCACTCGACGCTCTAGCTGAAAGTTTCTAGAGAGTTCTAGAGAGAAGGGTGGGAGCGCCGAGTGATGGACAGGGCACCGGGGAGGGATTTGAGGAAGGGTACATTAATCTCCAAGGCAACTGGGGAGGAGTTGGGATAACTGGCAGTAAAAGAGGAAAGGGAGAACCAGGGCAGAACCATTGCATGATAGGGGGAACAGAACAGTCCAACTTACACAGACAACACAACAGCTGGATGCGTTGGTGTTGGGTCAAGGCTGACCTCTGGGAGAAGCTCTTCCCACACCAGGCACACTCATAGGGCCTCTCCCCGCTGTGGATGCGCTGGTGGGCACTCAGGTGGGCGCTCGTCCTGAAGCTCTTCCCACACTCCCCACACTCGTAGGGCCGTTCCCCCATGTGGCTCCTCTGGTGGGCAGTCACTTCATAGCTGGTCTTGAAGCTCTTCCCACACCTGGGACACTTGTAGGGCCTCTCCCCGGAGTGGATGAGCTGGTGCCTAAGGAGGCTGCACTTGTCCCTGAAGCCCTTCCCGCAGTCAGGGCAGCGGAAGGGCCTCTCCTCTGTGTGAGTGCGCTGGTGATGGAGGAAATTGGAGCTGATCTGAAACCTCTTGCTGCATTCATCACACTCGTAGGGCCGTTCCCCGTGTGGCTCCTCTGGTGGAAAATCAGGCTGGATTTGGCTCTGAAGCTCTTCCCACACTCAGGACATCCGTAGGGCCTCTCCCGGTGTGGACGCGCTGGTGGTGGATCAGGTTGGAGTTGTGGCTGAAGCTCTTCCCACACTGCCCACACTCATAGGGCCTCCCCCTGGTGTGGATTCCCATGTGGGAGTTCAGGCGGGAGCTCCACCTGAAGCTCTTCCCACACTGCCCACACTCATAGGGCTGTTCCTCTGTGTGGATTCTCCAATGGTTGATCAGGGATGATCTCCACCTGAAGCTCTTCCCACATTCTGAGCACTTGTGGGGCTTCTCCCCATCCTGAAGCTGCTCAGGGACCCCCAACTCCGGCCTGTGGTCACCTTCTGGACCCAAGGTGGGTCTTTCCTCCTCGGATCACCGTTATCTGCGTTTGCAGCCCCTCCTTGTATGGGATCTCGGGGACTTTTCCTCCCCGTTGGATTCCTGTGCCCTGGAGCCACTCCAAACAGCCTCAGCCACCAGGTTCTGCTGTGGGGATTTGTCCTCCCTGCTCTCCATGCTCAGCTCCTTCCCTGGGGGAGGAAGGACAAGGAGAGGATGGGATTTGCCTCCGTGCCACAGGGAAGGGGAAGGAGATCCCCCCAGTGCATCCCTGGCTGGACAGCATCAGCAGTGGGGCTGTCCTGCAGCCGGGGGCCGTGCTGGGCTGGGAGATGGAGCAGGAGAGAGGGGGAAAGGGGCACTGACTTCCTCCTCACCTGCCTGGGTGTCCTGGGGCATCTTCTTCCTCCTCGCAGCCTCCTCCTCTACCTGGCCAAGGTTTGGGAATGGGAAATCCTGGTTTGGGGGGCAAAACAAGGGCTGAGCGTGTCGGGTTTGATGGTCCCGGTGCCCAAGTGCAGCTGGAGAAGTCAGCGCCCCTTTCAGCCTCGGGGCGCCCGGACCCCGCTCATCCCCAGCCTCCCCCACCCCTCCAGGCTGCCGGGGGTCCCTCTGCACCGGGATCGCCCCTCTCCGCCATGGATTTGGGGCGACTCCCCCTCCCCGCTCACCTGCGGCTTCCGGAGGGGGCGGAACCGGGGCAGCCACGGCCCGAGCGGGGGAACCACGTGGGGTTGGTGTTGCGGTTCCTCCTCCCGCTGCTCCTCTTCCTCCTCCTCTGGCCCTGCTCTTCCTCTTCTTCGCGCTCCTCTCTCTCTCTTTCCCTTTCCTTTTCCTCCTCCTCTGTCCCTTCTCTCCCTCCCGCTCCTCCTCCGCTCCCAGCCCGGCCCGGGCAGTGCCGGCACCCAAAAGCAGCCGCGCTTTGCCCTGGGGGGGTTCCAAAGCGGCCCCGCCACGCCCGGCACTGGGAGCGATACTGGGAGCACTGGGAACGATGGTGAGAGCAGCGGGCAGAAACTGGGAGCGCTCTCCCTGCCGGTCCCGCTCTTACTGGGAGCACTGGGAACGATGGTGAGAGCAGCAGGCGGAAACTGGGAGCGCTCTCTCTGCCGGTCCCGCTCTGACTGGGAGCACTGGGAACGATGGTGAGAGCAGCAGGCGGGAACTGGGAGCGCTCTCCCTGCCGGTCCCGCTCTTACTGGGAGCACTGGGAACGATGGTGAGAGCAGCAGGCGGGAACTGGGAGCGCTCTCTCTGCCGGTCCCGCTCTTACTGGGAGCACTGGGAACGATGGTGAGAGCAGCAGGCGGGAACTGGGAGCGCTCTCCCTGCCGGTCCCGCTCTTACTGGGAGCACTGGGAACGATGGTGAGAGCAGCAGGCGGGAACTGGGAGCGCTCTCTCTGCCGGTCCCGCTCTTACTGGGAGCACTGGGAACGATGGTGAGAGCAGCAGGCGGGAACTGGGAGCGCTCTCCCTGCCGGTCCCGCTCTGACTGGGAGCACTGGGAACGATGGTGAGAGCAGCAGGCGGGAACTGGGAGCGCTCTCTCTGCCGGTCCCGCTCTTACTGGGAGCACTGGGAACGATGGTGAGAGCAGCAGGCGGGAACTGGGAGCGCTCTCTCTGCCGGTCCCGCTCTTACTGGGAGCACTGGGAGGGAACTGGGAGCAAACAGCGCCCGGACGCGGCTGCAGCCGGCGGGGGCGGGGCCGAAGCTGAGGGCGTGGTTATGCAAATCTGGGAGCGATCGCGCGCTGGGATTGGTGGGCGGGAGCAGGGTGGGATTTGCGCGGTCACGTGAGGGCCGAGGGGGGCCAGAGCGATGGCGGCGGCGTCCGGGGAGAGGGGACAGGGAATGGGAATGGGGACGAGGAATGGGGACGGGGAATGGGGACAGGGAATGGGGAATGGAATGAGGACCGGGAATGGGAATGGGAATGGGGTCCGGGAATGGGAATGGGGAATGGGGACAGGGAATGGGGACGAGGAATGGGGATGGGGAATGGGGACAGGGAATAGGGAATGGGGGATGGGGACAGGGAATGGGGAATGGAATGAGGACAGGGAATGGGAGTGGGAATGGGGTCCGGGAATGGGAATGGGAATGGGGAATGGGGACAGGGAATGGGAATGAGGAATGAGCCAGGCAGTAATAAAAATGCTTTCTGCTGTTGTCTGGAAATGGACTGTCTCTAGTAGGTGGAGAAATGATTTTACAGTACCTGTACCTATCAGGAATGCCTGAATTTATTTTGACTCGGCTGATCCCTTTTCTTTGGGGGTCATTGGTACTGGCAGCAGCCAAAGGGCAGTGCTGTGCAGAGCTCCAATAGTGAGACCATTCCTGCATGAATTCTTCTGGAGGTAATTTTGGTTTCCAGCTAAGAGCAGCAGCACTGCAGGTGCCAGGAGTGACTTCTGTAGCAGAGATAAAACCCTCCCATTGAGGTTTCTGGGACCCTCCCCGTGCTGGAAGTGGAATGATGCTGGCAGGGGTTGTCTTTAAATATCATAAATGTGATGTCCTGTGCTTTCTAGGGATGTGCTCCTTAGTCCCCAGAGTAAGAGCTCTGCCTTGCTGCTGAGAACTTGCAAAAAATACCAGCACTGTCAATGTGCACAGAGAAACCATTTGGAAGTCAGTAACAACTGGTTTCCTTTCTCAGCATATCCATGTGGTACCTTCAGCAGTTCAGATTTTTTTCTGGAACAATGCAGGTGCATCAATACTTGCAGAATACTCTAGTCTAACAGTCCATGGTTTATTTGAAGCTATAATTGTGGAAAACATAGAAAGGCTCTAAACTTTATTTAAGATAAATATTTAGTTTCTCTTCAGATAGAGATTTGCTAATGTCTGAATCATTTTTTCAAGTCTACATTTAGATTAAGTCATAAATTAGCTTTTCAGCTTCTTAACTTAATCCAACAAGTTTTGAGAACTGGGTATTGCAAAGGGGTAAATGTTTTATACTGCCTGATAAATCTGAAAAATCATTTCTGTTCCATTAATTTTACATTCCACGTGCTGTAGAAGAGATGACTAAAGTAAAATGTGATAAAGAAGTGCAACTTGAAGAGCTGTCAGAAACTCTGGTAAATGTTCATTTTATTAATCTCATGGCATTTGCTCTTCATATGAAATTCCTCTTGCTTTGTAAGTATCTTAAATGTCATAAATAAACACCATCTAGTCTACCTTAACATTTCTACTAAACTTTCTCACACACAATTTCAGTGTTTTCTTTAAAGAACTTTTTTATTGCCACTGTTTTTCTTGTCTCCTGTGCTTTTGCTTTTTCTTGTCTCCCATGTTTTTGGTTTTCCTTCTCAAGGTTTTTGGTTATTTCCTTCTTTGTTCATGCCCATTCAAATGCCACTCCCTCTGCATATAAAGTTTTCCCCTTTGTTCTTCCTTACAGGAAGGTAATTAGCTCTGGCCTCTGTGAACCCTGCTGTACTGTGACACAGGCCCATTTTCTGTCACAGAAGTCTCAGCTATATGAAATACACTCTGAACAGAGGTTTCTTTTCATTATGATTTTAGATTTACAAGCCTAACAAGAATCCATATCAACTCAAGTTAAGATAGTGGGAAATCAGGTGTGCATTTCACTGTGTTTGCTTGTTGTTCTCATCTGTGCATTGAGTGTTCTGAACTGAGTTTCACTCATTTTCTAAAATGGGCAAATTGGAGGACTTGGACTGAAGAAGAGTCTTGAGGCTACTGTAGAAAATATGCAGAGAGAGAAAAATGTGGAGAGAGCAATGAAAATGCTCTCCAGATGAGAGAGGTCTGAAGTAGGGCAATAGTAACATGTTTTTAGAAATAGTGAAGTTACACATCATGACTTGGACACAAGTTTATGCATAAGAAACAGCACCCAGAGCAGTGTCCCACCCTAATTTTACAGCCCAGGTAATTAAACTCACAGCAGGGGACAGACATGAACAGCACTGGTGTCACAGTTCACTGTCTCACAGCACTTCCAGATCCCAGCAGAGACTGGAAAGATCCAACCTGGATAATCCATGACATGGATGTTGTTGGGTTCTTCTGAAAGCCTTGTGCTCTTAGTTCATGTCTGATAACCTCCAGCAGTTGGAGTTTGCACATGTAGACTCAAAACTCTTCATTTTGCAGAAAGAATTCCAGGATTTGAAAGCACAGCTGACAAGTACAGCTGAGAAGGAACAAGATTATTTAAAGCAGCTTGTGACTCTGAAAACAGATCTTGAACAAGAGGCGTATGACCATTTTGAAAATACAATATTTAATTAGTTTTGGTGGAGTTGCTTTAATCCACAGTGAAATGAACTAGGATTGTTTTCTAATCAAACTTTTGAACCACATATATGCCATTAATTCTAGACTTACATTTCTAAATTCCACTTTCTCTATTTGTATGTATTCTATGGCATATGTAGTTGTTCCATATCTCTTTGACTTATTTAACAAGAAGAGAAAGTTTCTGACTTCATGGTCAATCTTGCTTTGAACTACATCATCTTCACTAACCATTAGATTTATATAAAAGTTGACTCTGATTTTCTTTCCTTCTTCTGTCACCTTTTTACATCTCTCTGACTCTGCTGCAAAGCTTCTATTTGTAGATAAAGGCCTGGACTTCTTTCAGCATGGAATAAGACTTGATAACGGGTATGTTTAATTTAAAAGGAGATTTCAAAATGCATCTTCTTATTCCTCTTGGCCATTTGTTTGAAATTAGGTTAAGGAATGAACAACTAACAGTGTATCTCAGTAAGCTTTCACTAGAGAAAGAACAAACAGCACAAGAGAAAAATGCTGTGGCTGCAGAAGTCAAGAAACTGCAAGAACAACAAGAGGCAAGTTGTAAACTTCCAGGTTTCATGAAAGGACAATACTCAATTGGACAAATTACTCGGTTTTACAAATTAGATGATGAGCTGCAACATGACTTGGTCTGTAGAGTACCTGAGCTGTTTTTTGTGTTTGAGTTGGAAAGGAAGTGTATTTACACTTGTGAGCAAGGCAGGTCAGTGTGCTTTGGATGTCTTTGAATTTTTTAAGAAGTCACTTTGAATTTTATTTCTTTGCTGACACATGGGTCTTTATTTAGGATAGTAAGAAAAAAGAAGAAAATACAAAGCAGTTAGTTGAAAATCTAGAAGAGGCAAATAGCCAGCTAAGGCAAGTAAAAACAAATATTAATAACTGATATTGTGAAAGGAAGTAGACTCAAATAGTTAGTTGTGTTCAAATGCTGCTTTCTGGGATTTTTTGATTAATGTTTTTTCTAGATTATATAGCTAAACAGAAACTATTCAGAATTGCTGTTGGCCAAGTAGAAATTTTCTCAGATCAGAAATACCAATTGCTGCAGGAACAGTGTTTGCCATCATTTTGTATTACATAGTAGGAGCTGTCTTGTTGTGCATTAGACATCTCAGGTGAGAGGGAAATGAAAATGGAAGGTGAAGGTTATGGATTAAATGTGACAAGGCAAAACTGGGTAAGAGTTACTCTCTGTATCACCAGTTCAATAGACAGGCAGCTCCCATGTTTCACAGCTGCATTGCAATAGTCCAGGTTAGGATGTATTTTCCTTGGCTTAGCTGGAACATCTTTTCCTACTTAAAAAAAGTATGGACAGTTCACAGATTGACTTACTGGGCATGTTGCTGCATTTTAAGAACATTTTCATTGAGCAGCTTATGAAGTTCCCATCAACATTAGCAGCTCTTTTTAGAAAATAAAAGAAGGGTTTATTAGAAGTACTGAAAATCAGTTAAAGGCAAGAAGGAAAGATTTACTAATGCTTGTTAATTTGGCACTTAGAAATGAACTGGAGTCTTTGAAGCAGAAAATGGCAAAGACAGGTGAAGAGGTGAGAAGTACACTGGATGAAAGAGAAGAAAATGTATGTCATGTGTCATGCAAATATCTTACAGAACCTGTAGGACAGCATTAAATGTAAAATCTGTGTTGGGATTTTTCTGCAAAGCTCTGCCTGGGGGATGTGATCTCTGCCAGAGGTTTCTTCTTTCTCAGCTGCTGCCAGCTGTGCCATTGTGTGTGCACGTGCTGAGCCCTGTTATTTCAAAAGACAAGCACAGTCACGGGGATGTTCACTCTTTGCTGCAAGTTTCATATTAAAGATTTGGTTGTTTTCAGGCCAACAGAGAACCTGCTTTTCTGATTTTTCATATACCCACACAGTGATGGATGGGCTCTGGATTAGCTTTTTATATGTAGTGTGAGTTTTAGCTTAATTAGATTCAAACATTTTTACTTTTCTTTCTGTTGGTTCAAAGCAACCTGGGGTTTTTAGCAAATTTCAGAATTTCATTGTAACAGTCAAAGATTTACAATTGTCATTTCAGGTAAAGAGTACTGAAAATGAAATTTCAAGAAAGGAAAAGCCATTGAAGATTCTAGAAAATAATTGGGAAATTCATTTTTTCATGGATGTAGGGAACTTCCTACAAGTGTATTTTTAAATTGTGAAGATATTGGGGATTTTTTTCTTCTTTCTTAATTCCATAACCACTAAGGAACTGGTTCACTGCTATTATTTACCATCTTGTGGTACTTTATGGCTAAAACTCTGATTATTCTAACATGTCAGCTGGTGTTGCAGTCCCATTGGAACAAACCAGACTGGTGCAAGTGCAGGTTTGAGAACATTTACAGGAATTGCTCACATAGGGAGTCATTTGTAGAACTTACTAATGAATGTCTGAAATATCTCTTTCAGATGAACAATTTAAAGAAGCAGGTGGAAAATAAAACCAAATGCATTGAAGAGTTGCAGCAGGAGGTGGGTAGAGATTTTAATTTCACAATACATAAACACATTATGTTTTGGGTTGCCTTTTCAGCAGGTTTGTGTCTGCTGTGATATCTTTAGATCCACCTATGTAATTTAAAAATTCTCCTTTCTTATCCTAACCCTGAGCAAATTAGGGAGTCATCTCAGGAATCACTTGATTTGTTAAATGTGCCTTAATTTGAAAAGAGCAATTACAAAAATAATGTCTTTAATAAACTTCTACTCCTTTTCATTTAGTGCATGGTGTTATTTTTGTACTTGTAATAAGTATCTCAGTTACCACCTGTAGAAAATAATTCTGCACTGGCACAAACTGTAGTAACTTCACTGTAAATATAAAGAACTTGTATTTTTTGTCATGACATCTTCACACCTTCTGTCAGCAGCATCTTAGTTGTAATTCCCATTCTGCACCTCATTTGTTATTCCCTGCTCTTGCTCAGGAGGAGCCTTTCTTAAGGTCATGAAGAAACAGTAATTATCACAGAAATTAGTTGAACATTCATTTGTTTGAAGAATTGTTCTGGAACCTGAGCTGCACAACACAGAGTTATTTGCCTGATGAGAGCTGGAATTTCTTGATGCAGTTAAACCATTACATAATTCTATTTACTTATTAAGGTACAGTGCTTGTTTTGTTTTATTTCAACAGAATAAGGTGCTGCCAAAGAAACTTACTGCAGAAAGCAAGAAAAGCAATACTTATGAAGGGAAGGTAGGTTTAAATAACATCATGTAGAAGATGAGGTGAGTGTTTTTAAGCCCCACTGTAAGTAATGATAATACTTGTTCAATACGTTCTGAGCTGCTTTGGGATCTGGGATACAGACTTTGCAGGAATGAGCTCACAGTTTTTAGAAGATGCTTCCATTTTTAATCATTGGGCACTGACTGTTGGACATTTAAGAGATGGATTCACTTTGCAATTAATGATGTTTCTAATCTGTTCCTTTTTTTTTTCTTTTGTTGATAGTGGACTGAACAGGGTTCAGCAACCTCATTGTAACAGAAAAGCATTTAAAAGACATATACATATATGTATATATATATTACTTTTTTAAGGCTGTTCTTTAAATGTGTTCTGCAGTGGCAATCCCTCTGATGGGAATATTGTGTCCAGCTTTGGGTACTGCACTTGAAGAAAAGTGGACTTTTTTGAGGATATTCATATGATTAACTTAAAAGGAAAAACTGTAATCAAAATGCACAGCTGGGAGAAAAATGTACCATAAAAGCTGTGCAAATCTGATACAGGTTTACAAGAGAGGGAATCAAATCTCCATCTGTATTTGTTTTTTTTCTGAGGCATTCACAGCATTTAGGGTGACTGCTTAGGGCAGTCTTCCCCATTGGGCTGTTGCCATTCTTTCTTTTGAGTATTTTCCAACTCACTTCAGGCCAAAGTTCAACTCTTTATTAAAAAAAAAAGCTGAACTTTTAAATAGGAAACACTTTAATCATATACCTGAACAGTAACAGTGTGTTTGTGCTCAAAAACAAGAGGTAAGAAAAAATCATTAACACAGTAATTCCTAAACAAATAACAGCAGCAATTCTGCATTCTCAAAAGGTGAATAAATTGCAGATAGAGATGGAAAAGATGAACAAGCAACATAAGGAAGCAGCTGACATCTATCAAAAAGACATAGAAACAAGAAAAGGAAATGAAAATAAACTTCGTGAAGAGGTGAGAGGTGTTAATTTTTACTGCAATTTAATTTTTTTTAATTTAAAATGTTTTTATGAAGCTTTATTGGCCAGAGTCCTTGCTCTTCCATTTCAGACATGAATGGAATTTGTGTATGCCTGTGAGCAAAGCTTTAGTACATGAGGTGCTTAGGCTGACGTATTTGAATATGACTTTGAAAATAAGAACTCCATTAAAACTTCTTGCTTTCAAGATATAGTTCCAAGAAATTCCACCCTTGGTATAAAGTCAGCATAGTTAAATTAGATTATAACTTCTCCCATATTAGTATTTTTCTGCCCACACTTTTTTTTTTGATGGCAATGCTAAGAAATGTTAGGGCAGAGTGCTTGAAATGGCCTTTTGGTTTGAAGTGAACTTGCCTGCCATGGCTGTACCTTTGATCTTGCCCATTTTAACAATCTGCAGAAAAGATGAGGGATTTGAAAGGGATCTTAAAAGCAAATAAAGCCCAAGTGGGACTGCAAACTTTGCACCCACAGGGGAAAGAAGAAATTAAGATTTAAAAGAAATATATGGTTATGTTGATGAATGAAATGCAATTTATTACTGACAGGTAGAAAAGATGAGGTTGCTTTGTGATGAAACAGCAATGATACAGAGAGAAACTGATGCCAGATGTCAGCACAAGATAACTGAGATGATGGCACTGATGGAAAAGCACAAGGGAAGAGATTTTCCTGCTTGCTGTGGTTTGCAGTGTGTGATACCATGTTAATGGCATGTTTATAACTTGTGATACCACGTTCATGACCTTTCCAAAGCAGAATCAGGCCTGAATCTGGGAAAAGGAAGCCGAACCCATGCTGGACTTTGCATCATCTAAAATCAAATTCATTTGAAGATTTTCAAAAGATTCCTGTGGGCAGATAAATTCCATTCATCTAAACTTCTGGGATTTTTAGATGTTTTTTCAATTCAGGCTTCCTTTGATACCATCTGAGTGCAATATTTTTCAGTATCAGTTTGGCTCTTTCTCTGAGATGACTTAGTGACTGTCAGCAGTTTAGCCTGACACATTTTAGTTTTCCTTTCTGTTCCTCTATTTTGCAATATCTTTAGCAGATACATTAATAAAGATGGCACAGCTGGCTCTTAGTGCTGAGCCCATATTGCTGCACAGAAATCAAGCACTCTCTGCCAGTCCACAAAATAATACTTGAATTGAGCATTTTCTGTTTTACAGTTTCTGCAGAAGCATCAATGAATCTTTTCTTTCTGAATCTTAAGAGCCTGGTTTGAAAAAAATGATGTTTTAAGACTGGATAACTCTATAATTGTAACATTTAGTCACATATTTTGAGTTTGTTGTTGGTTTGGTTTTTTTAACCCAGAATGAATATGATAAAATGGTTGAAGAAAAAGATGCAGAGTTAAAAGTATATAAAATGAAACAGCAAAAGCAGTTCTCATCAGCAAGAGCACTGGTAAGGAGTACTTTCCAATGTTCAGTAATTCAGTGAAGGGGCTGATGTCCTTGTGTAGTGGTTTTATGCTGGCTAAGGGCCAGGCACACACAAAAAAAACATTCACTCATTTTTCTCTGCTGTAGTTGAGCAGAGGAGGGGAAAGAAAAATTCAAGTTGAGATAAGGATTAGGAGAAAAACTCTTTGAAGGTAAAGCAGATTCAAACTTAAATAGCATCAAAAATTTATTATTAATAGAATTAAAAATGGGTAATGAGAATTAAAATAAACCTTTAAAACACCTTTTTTCCCAGTCCCTCCCTCTTGCCCACCAACAGCACAGAGAGACAAAAGATGTGATCTTCAGTCAGTTTGTGACTTCTAAAACTCTTTTTTCAGTTTGCTTAGAGAGTTTCTTTTTCCTGCTGTGCTCTGGGGTCTTTCCCACCAGAGACAGTCCTCTGGGAACTTTTCCAGTGTGGTTTTAATTTTTACCAGTAGCAGTCCCAGCCAAGCTGCTGCAGCAGATCTTATTCTGGGCACTAAAAACTCCAAATGTTTCTAAAAATGAATTGGAGTAGCAGTGTGTTTGTGTCTGCTCTTCCAGACAGTGTGTCATGCTCTGACTTCCCACTTGGAATAGGAAACTTTTGTTTTAAATATTTCGATTGTGCCCTCTCACCCCTGTTCTCCCAAGTGTTTTAAGGTCTTACCTTGAACATTTCTGATCAAGTTCCTGTTTCTTATAGTGCTTCAGTCTTTTTAAACAAGCTAAAGCAAAGCTTCAAGTATAGGGCTGAAAAGCAAATAGAATTCTCTTGTGTATCTAATGAGTGTCCCTGTTAATTACTGTCTCACTTGGGACTGTTTTCTTTTTTCTGGGCTGTGCATAGTTAACCCTGTCCTTTATTTAATGGTTTGTAGGAAAATGAGCTGTCATCTTTGAAAAGTGAACTGGCCTCCCTTAAGGAACAACTGAAAGCAGAAATTGAAGAAAAGGTGGAGTTTTTTATTCACTGAGCAGCGGGGGTGAGAGGTGTGGCCTGGGCTTGTGCTGTGGGAGGAGTTGGATAAGAAATGAAACTGAACAGAAAAACAGGGACTTTTGAATGCTGGGGTTGTGCTAAATCTGGTCATATATTTGTGTGAGCTTTGTAACACTCTGTGATTATAGATTATATATAAATTAACAACAAAACAAAACTCTCCTTTATTTTAGTTAACTTTAACTAGCTAAAGCAAAAAAGTTCCCTAAACTGTAGGGGTTTTTTCAGTGACTTTTGAATGCGGGGTTGTGCTAAACCTGGTCATATTTTTGTGTGAGCTTTGTAACAGTCTGTGATTATAGACTGTGCTCTGTAATGACACCAAGAAGATTTTTAACAACTGAATTCAAAGAAATATTTCCTTGCTGTCACATAACTCTTTTGTAGGAGAATCTTGTAAAAGAGCACTCTCACAGTATGATTCCTGAAAGTGAAAAGAAACACAAGGTAACTTCAACTTTTTAATTGCTTTTAGAATTTGGTAGTGTTTATATGTGTAGAATCAATTGAAGTGCCATGATAATTTATTTGCATTCAACAAAAGACACTGCAATGCTTTGGACTTCAAACTTTTTAAAGAAAATAAAAATTTATGTTCCTGGGACTCCTAAACCTTGTTTAGATCTATACAGTGAATCTACTCATGGAAAAATAGAAAGTCTCCAAATTATATTCCTAAAATAAAAAAGATAAAAATAAAAAATATCTCCTTCAGTGCAGGAAGCCCCTTGGGCAGTCCAACACTGAAGTTTTGTAACTCCTAACAGTGAATTTTTCTTGTTGCATTTTTCTGCCTGTATTTCTTACCTCTCTGTAGATGATTTTTTTCCCCTGGGATAAGAAGGGATTTTAAAGGGTCCTACCATTCCATGGAGATATTGGACAGCAGTTTCTGGAAGGGCTCCCACTGTGTAATTTTTCTTGCTCAGTTGTTGATTTTTTTATGTCTCTGGAATTGTTTTACTCAGTCTTAAAAGTGTCCATTTGTAAAGGCACTTTTCCTCTGTGGAAGAGAACAAAGCTGATCTAGCTGTAAAAATGGTCAAAGTATCAAAGTAGTCCTGACTGCAGAACTTACCCTTCTTCCCTGTCAGGAGTTCACTTGTGGGTTTCATATTGGAGCAATGGAATCCAGCACCACTTTGATGTTTTCTGTCTAAAAAAGGACTGCACTGGACCATTCAATGCTTCTCAGTTTAACTTCTCGTGAAAAGACTATTTTAAGTAACACCAATCTTGATATAGCTATCAGTCTTTCTCTGAAAGCCTTTTCCTGCAGTTTTGTTTGTTCCCATTTTCTTTGATGTTTGATATGGTCCACATGTCGTGGCTACAGTTCAGAATACCCTGAATTTCTGCAGATAAGCATGAAGAACTGAAATACAATGTGCCATGAAACTCAGCTCTTCCATAGCTTCCCCTTCATTCTCCTCATTTGGCAACAAAAATAATATAAAAAATGCTATTTCCAGCCCACCCCACTTTGTTTGGGTCATTGCTTCATGTTTGGATGGAAAGAGAAGAGTTCCACCATTTCTCTCAGGTGAATTCTTGGACACTCAGACTGTAAACTGGCTCCTGAGTTTGGCTTTAGATTCCATTCTTACCCCATAAAATAAAATCTAAAAATAGAAACGTTTTCTTTCCCAGACATATGCTATAAAGACTCCTCCAATGGATAAGATGCACAGTGGAAGAAGCACAAACCTGCCTTCAGAGCAGAGCAGCAGGAAAAAGCAGAAAGTGCTTGTGCAGCTGGACACTCAGTCAGACAGCTCTGAGCACACTGACCTCCTGGTAAGAGTCAGAGAGCAAATCCTGTGCTGAGCACTTCTTTGTGCTCACTGCTGGCTCTGAGAATGAAAAGAAACAGTTTGGGCTTCCACATTCAAGCCAATATTTATGTGTCTATTTTTAATTGATTGGTTCTTTCTGGAATTGTATGTACATAATTAACATTCTTTTTATTGAACTGTTTTGCCTCATAATGACATCTTAATTTTTTTTATTTTTCATAGTTTAATGTCCTTAGGGGGAAAGAAAAAGTAGTTTTTAATATAGTGTGAGTAAGTAACTTTTTCATTTATTAGAGCATAGTCTCGGAAGAAGAAATGTTTAAAAATTTGTACAAAGATTTTCCACAAGCTTCACAATTACATTCCCCAGCACCAAAAAAGGTATGTTAGCCTTTCCTAAGATTAAAGCAAGCAGTTAATCAGATTGTTTACAGAAACTAAAGGATGGCTTTATTTTCCTTCCTGGACCCCAGCTCCATCCAGTGTGAAATCTCCAGGCTCTGCTCTGAAACTCAAAACCATGAGGAGAATGCGCGAGGCGGGCTGGACTGCGCTCTCCAAAATGGACAGGAAAAGGAAAATTAAAGATGTTGTAAAGTTCTTTGCTTAAAATGCAGAAATGCCCAGTGCCCTGGCATTGCTTGCAGGGTTGTTTTTCTCTCAGAGTCAGTGCTTTGTTGCATTTTTCTGTCATACTCAGTGTGTTCAATACTGTGTTCATTCCTTTACACATATGAACTTTATAGATCTATAACTGCAACCCCTGCAGAGCCTTTTCCACCTTTCCTCCCTTGTGCTTCAAAATGTTGGGACAAAAATTGGCCAATTTTAAATTTTGAAATAAATAGAACTGCATAGAAAGTTGTTTCAAAGCTGTTTCTGGCATTAGAAAGCCTGGTTTTAAAGAACTTCTGTTCTTTTAAATTTACTCCATTTTTCTTAACACATAAATACATAGTGGAAGAAATGTTGCTGTTAAATGTATGTTCTTTTACCTGAAGTCCTCTTGCTTTTTCCTGCATTTTAATGGCCGTTAGACCTGTCTTTTTAGACTGTTTTGTTTTCAGTATGTTAAAATGGTTTTGAAACTTCTAAAATTGCAGTAGAATTGCTTGTATTTAAAAAGATTTCAGCTTCACAGGGAGTAAAAGATGCACGGTATAAGATCGTGAAAACAATGTTAAGATGCCATTAAATTGTTTATCTGAAATATCAAGTATGGGACTATTTGTTATTGCTTTAAATATTTGAACACAGACAGAAATCACCCACCAGCCTTCCTAGGGACCAGCAGAAGTCCAAGGATAGATTAGAACATCTATTTCTGTATTAATCCTTGATTAATCTTGGTTTCACAACGACAAACCCTACTTCAGAGCCTAGACATAACAAAAAAACTAAAAGGACCTCTTGAGCCCCGAGCCCCCTGTCCATCGCTGGGGGCTCCTGGGGGTTTCTCCCCCTGCCCCAGTGTAGGATTGGAGGGGGTGGCACAGTCAGGATGGACGGAGACGAGAGATCCCCGCAGCCAGGGCGTGGAAATTGGGGTTTATTGCAGAGGGCCTGGGTGCAGGGGCCTTTTGGTTGGGATTTGGGGTTTATTGCACAGGGCCTGGGTGCAGGGCCCTGCTGGGATTTGGGGTTTATTGCACAGGGCCTGGGTGCAGGGCCCTTTTGGGATGTGGGGTTTATTGCACAGGGCCTGGGTGCAGGGGCCTGCTGAGATTTGGGGTTTATTGCACAGGGCCTGGGGGCAGGGCCCTTTTGGGATTTGGGGTTTATTGCACAGGGCCTGGGTGCAGGGCCCTGCTGGGATTTGGGGTTTATTGCACAGGGCCTGGGTGCAGGGGCCCTGCTGGGATTTGGGGTTTATTGCACAGGGCCTGGGTGCAGGGCCCTGCTGGGAGCTGCAGCCACAGCTCGGAGCAGGCCCGAGAGGAGAGGGAGAGAGAGGATGAGAGGGTGAGAGCGTAAAAGCATAAGAGAGTAAAAGGTGTAAGAGCATCAAAGGCAAGAGCTAAGAGACAAGAGGTAAGAGCAAGAGTAACAGAGGTAAGAGCTAAGACAGCAAAGTTCCCGTTCCAATACAGTAAATCTTCTGTGTTGAATATTCTGATTCTCACTAACCAATCTAGTACAATATACAAATCCTATAGCATTTCAATACAGCCTATAAGAATCATTACATTGCCATACTGTGCTATATTTTAAACTTTAAAAACTCCTCTTTGTGCCCCTTCTGCCAAGCTGGCAGGCTCTGCTCTGACCCTTGGGCCTGTCTGCCAGCAGAGGGTGTTGCTCCATCAAAAGTGGATTTGATTTACCTTCAGCCCATCCACACCGTTGTTTTCCCGTTGTTCAGTAACTGAGGAATCTCAAAGCTTGCTTTCCTTTCCATCTCGCTTATAGTTTCCATATTCCCAAAATCTCTTGCCAGGCAATCATATTTGTAAGGCTTTCCTGTTCCATCCTCCCCAACACCCCAGAGCCGGCGCTGCTGCGGCCGTGGGGCAGAGCGGGTGCGAGAGGAGGCTCCGGGCCGGGAGGAAGGGGAGGGAGAGGGGAAGGGGAGGAGCAGGAACAGGAGGAGCACGAAGGGGAGCAGCCCGAGGAGCAGCAGCAGCAGCCGCAGGGGAGGGAGCCCTGCGGGGCTCCACGGCGAGCTCGCATCCCGCATCGCCCCGCATCCCGCAGGTGAGCGCGGAGGGGGAGCGCGCCCCGAGTCCATCGCGGCAGCTCCGGGAGGGTTTTTTCGGCGGGGAGAGGGAGATTTTGCTGCGGTTTGGACCCTGCCGATTCCGGAGTTGTGAAAAGTGCATATTATGTGGTTTTGCGCAGATATTTTTTGACGCCGGCAAGGGGGGATTATTTACAGACGCGAGCGAGACGGGGCTGCTGTGGAAAGCGCTTCGAGCTGTTTTATTTTCCAGCATCACTCTCATTACGTGGTTATGACAATGGGAAGATGCCAGCAGCTCATATCCCAGGCAGCAGGCCAAAAAACTTAATGTTACAACTTACTTTATAAGCTTCTTGACCAATCACACCAAGCAAAAGCACATTGACAGTAGTTCTATCCAATTACCATAAGCACACGTACCTTTGGTTTAAACAATGCTTGCTTATTTCGAATACAATACCTGCTTGTAAGCCTTAAAACACAACGCACAGAGCTCCATTATTAAGCTTTAACCTTCCTAATATCTTGCTAGATAACCTTTCTGCAGCTTAGAGAGCTATTCAGACAAACGTTAAAACATTGGCCATTGTTCTATTTGCCCTTGCTTTTTCTACAGTTTAAATAATTTTTCTGCTGACTTAACTCCTGACTGCTGCTTTATCTCTACTCACAGTTCTGCTGTATCTGAGGCCTGCCTTTTGCAGCTTTCCCAAAACCCTCTAATTTTATGGATTCCCACAATTACCATATGTATTTTGATGTATTGATTAGTAGTGCTGTATTAACATTTTAGTGATAAATGTAGTCTTGTAATTAAAAGGTAACTTTTGTGCTTAAAATAAGATTTATGTCAGTGGGGTTTTTTTTAAAAGAAAGGAATGAGGCACTCGCACCAGATAGCAGCCACAGGACACCTAAATCTTTCAGAGAAAAAGAATTTATGGCCCTCTTATCATAAGAAACAAACTTCTTCCTGCCTCGAAGGCGCTGTTAGGATTAGAAGGAAGAAGTTGATGATGACCAGACAGAATCCTGTGTTTGAATGGAATTTATGCATCATGTATGAGGTGTATGAATATGCAACAGGTTATTGTTTTTAAGGGTTAATCCTTTGTTAACGTGGGTCCTTTTTTGGGCTCGTGCTGCCCAGAAAAAGGTACCGGGACGTCCGTAACTCTCTGCATTTGTTGTCTCGTATTGTCCTAATTCAAATTGTCCAAATTATTATTACTCTAATTGTATTACTATTTTTATAACCATTTCATTACTATTAAACTTTCAAAATTTTAAAAACAAGTGATTGGCGTTTTTCACAGGAGTCGAGTCCCAAATATGTTTTGGTGTCGCTGAGAGAGGTATTTTTGGTATAGCTGATGAGGGGATATTTTTGGATCTCTCAGGAGTGCAAAGGGCAGCAGGGGAAGCGCTGAGTGCCTGGAGTGGAGGGATGCTGGAGAAAGGGGACCCTGGAACACCTGATATAAAATTTCAATAGCCAATCTGAATTTTATTTCTATACCTTTTATTTTAAAGCAAGCAAGCAGGCGCTGGGTGGCCGGGGAGTCACCGCTCCACTCACAGCACACACAGTTCAGTAAAGTGTATATACTGTTTTTAAGCCTACAAAGCATTTTCTAATGTGCTTGGTTAGTCCAAATCAGCAAAATATCAATAAGCTGAGAGCAATTTAATAATCTTTCCTGGTGGCCATTGATTCCTGTCCTTCTTGTGGTCGTCTGGAGGGAGGCCTTACACTGGTGTCTGCTACATGATTTTGTCAAGTGCATCAAGCTTTTTATTTTACATAAGCTTTTAACTGCTTTGTTGCAATATCTGTTAGCTTTACCCCAACTTCCTCTATTTTATTCTAAGCATCAGCCATCTTGCTACCTCATCTCTTATGCTCTACTATACTTCTTTGATTTTGGTGCTTTATTTGGCTGTTTGGTCAGAAAGTTTCAAAACCTTTCTTTGTGCCTACTTTGGACACAGCAGGTAGGAGCATTTGCTGATTCCATTGCCAATTGGCATGAATCACAAAAACAATTTCCACAGAATCAGGCGAGGATGAGCCCTGAGACCTCCAAAACCCCCTCAGCATGCCTGAGCAGGACCTGGGAGAGGAGGGGATGCCCAGGACCCAGGGGCCCCATCAGCAGCTCTGAGAAGAGGGACCCCCAAACCCCAAAGTCAGGACACTGGAAACAGGGAACTCCTGGGAGAGGTTTTTGGAATTCCTGATTTTTGGAGCTATTTCTGGCCACCAGACACCTGTGACTTCTAGAGATGGACTTGGCCAGTGGGACCTTCAAAGCCAATGGTTTAGGGCAATTTTGGGAGAAAAACCTCTAAAGATGTTTCCTGTAGAAGAGCAAAGTCAAGCGGCCCCTCCCTCATCTGGTTGTGGAAAAAGATTTCCTTGGAGAGAAGTGGAAAAAACTGTGTATTTAACAGGCAAAGCACTCACCAGCCCAAAAAAATGACCACTATTAAACAATAAAACCTCTTGCTGCTCCAAAAGAGATGACAAACTCACAAAGTCCCTCTGTGGGCTGTAGCTGGGCTCTTATCAGTCTCTTATCAGTCTCTTATCAGTCTCTCAGGTGCTGGAAATGCCGTGGCCCAGCCCTGGTGGGGCTCAGGTGTGAGCACCTGGTGCTCTTCTGGGTGTTCAGTCCAGAGCAGGTTTAGACAGGTCCAAAAAAAAAGGAAAAACCAAAAACCACAGTCCAGGGAACTTCTCTGCCTCAGCGAGCTCAAACTAACTAAAAGCAAAGGAGGGCTCTGTCCTGCTGTCTGTCCATCTGCAGACAACAGAAGAGCAGGAATGTGGAGGAGTGAAAGAGCTTCTGAAAACAAACTCCGTGCTTCTTCTTCCTCCCTCTCTGCTCTCAGAACCAGTGTTAAAGGTGCAAAACTTATTTCAGACAAATGGGGATACGAGCATCATAAATTCATCCCTGGGACCCCCAAAAGACCCTCAGCCTGTGTAAGCAGAACCCAGGAGAGGGGGAATGCCCAGGACCCAGGGGTCCCCCAGCAGCTCTGAGAAGAGGGACCCCCAAACCCCAAAGTCAGGACTTGGGAGAGGTTTTTGGAATTCCTGATTTTTGGAGCTATTTCTGGCCACCAGACACCCGGTGACTTCTAGAGATGGACTTGGCCAGTGGGACCTTCGTAGCCAATGCACTCACATCTTGTTTTTTCCCTAAACCAGGATTTCCCATTCCCAAACCTCATCTGGATAGAGGAGAAGGCTGTGAGGAAGCCGAAGATGCCCCAAGACACCCAGACAGGTGAGGAGGAAGTCAGTGCCCCTTTCCCCCTCTCTCCTGCTCCATCTCCCAGCCCAGCACGGCCCCCGGCTGCAGGACAGCCCCACTGCTGATGCTGTCCAGCCAGGGATGCACTGGGGGGATCTCCTTCCCCTTCCCTGTGGCACGGAGGCAAATCCCATCCTCTCCTTGTCCTTCCTCCCCCAGGGAAGGAGCTGAGCATGGAGAGCAGGGAGGACAAATCCCCACAGCAGAACCTGGTGGCTGAGGCCGTTTGGAGCGGCTCCAGGGCACAGGAATCCAATGGGGAGGAAAAGCCTCGGAGAAAGAAAGAACAAACAGCACAAGAGAAAAATGCTGTGGCTGCAGAAGTCAAGAAACTGCAAGAACAACAAGAGGCAAGTTGTAAACTTCCAGGTTTCATGAAAGGACAATACTCAATTGGACAAATTACTCGGTTTTACAAATTAGATGATGAGCTGCAACATGACTTGGTCTGCAGAGTACCTGAGCTGTTTTTTGTGTTTGAGTTGGAAAGGAAGTGTATTTACACTTGTGAGCAAGGCAGGTCAGTGTGCTTTGGATGTCTTTGAATTTTTTAAGAAGTCACTTTGAATTTTATTTCTTTGCTGACACATGGGTCTTTATTTAGGATAGTAAGAAAAAAGAAGAAAATACAAAGCAGTTAGTTGAAAATCTAGAAGAGGCAAATAGCCAGCTAAGGCAAGTAAAAACAAATATTAATAACTGATATTGTGAAAGGAAGTAGACTCAAATAGTTAGTTCTGTTCAAATGCTGCTTTCTGGGATTTTTTGATTAATGTTTTTCTAGATTATATAGCTAAACAGAAACTATTCAGAATTGCTGTTGGCCAGGTAGAAATCTTCTCAGATTAGAAATACCAATTGCTGCAGGAACAGTGTTTGCCATCATTTTGTATTACATAGTAGGAGCTGTCTTGTTGTGCATTAGACATCTCAGGTGAGAGGGAAATGAAAATGGAAGGTGAAGGTCATGGATTAAATGTGACAAGGCAAAACTGGGTAAGAGTTACTCTCTGTATCACCAGTTCAATAGACAGGCAGCTCCCATGTTTCACAGCTGCATTGCAATAGTCCAGGTTAGGATGTATTTTCCTTGGCTTAGCTGGAACATCTTTTCCTACTTAAAAAAAGTATGCACAGTTCACAGATTGACTTACTGGGCATGTTGCTGCATTTTAAGAACATTTTCATTGAGCAGCTTATGAAGTTCCCATCAACATTAGCAGCTCTTTTTAGAAAATAAAAGAAGGGTTTATTAGAAGTACTGAAAATCAGTTAAAGGCAAGAAGGAAAGATTTACTAATGCTTGTTAATTTGGCACTTAGAAATGAACTGGAGTCTTTGAAGCAGAAAATGGCAAAGACAGGTGAAGAGGTGAGAAGTACACTGGATGAAAGAGAAGAAAATGTATGTCATGTGTCATGCAAATATCTTACAGAACCTGTAGGCCAGCATTAAATGTAAAATCTGTGTTGGGATTTTTCTGCAAAGCTCTGCCTGGGGGATGTGATCTCTGCCAGAGGTTTCTTCTTTCTCAGCTGCTGCCAGCTGTGCCATTGTGTGTGCACGTGCTGAGCCCTGTTATTTCAAAAGACAAGCACAGTCACGGGGATGTTCACTCTTTGCTGCAAGTTTCATATTAAAGATTTGGTTGTTTTCAGGCCAACAGAGAACCTGCTTTTCTGATTTTTCATATACCCACACAGTGATGGATGGGCTCTGGATTAGCTTTTTATATGTAGTGTGAGTTTTAGCTTAAATAGATTCAAACATTTTTACTTTTCTTTCTGTTGGTTCAAAGCAACCTGGGGTTTTTAGCAAATTTCAGAATTTCATTGTAACAGTCAAAGATTTACAATTGTCATTTCAGGTAAAGAGTACTGAAAATGAAATTTCAAGAAAGGAAAAGCCATTGAAGATTCTAGAAAATAATTGGGAAATTCATTTTTTCATGGATGTAGGGAACTTCCTACAAGTGTATTTTTAAATTGTGAAGATATTGGGGATTTTTTTCTTCTTTCTTAAGTCTCTAACAACTAAGGAACTGGTTCACTGCTATTATTTACCATCTTGTGGTACTTTATGGCTAAAACTCTGATTATTCTAACATGTCAGCTGGTGCTGCAGTCCCATTGGAACAAACCAGACTGGTGCAAGTGCAGGTTTGAGAACATTTACAGGAATTGCTCACATAGGGAGTCATTTGTAGAACTTACTAATGAATGTCTGAAATATCTCTTTCAGATGAACAATTTAAAGAAGCAGGTGGAAAATAAAACCAAATGCATTGAAGAGTTGCAGCAGGAGGTGGGTAGAGATTTTCATTTCACAAATACATAAACACATTATATTTTGGGTTGCCTTTTCAGCAGGTTTGTGTCTGCTGTGATATCTTTAGATCCACCTATGTAATTTAAAAATTCTCCTTTCTTATCCTAACCCTGAGCAAATTAGGGAGTCATCTCAGGAATCACTTGATTTGTTAAATGTGCCTTAATTTGAAAAGAGCAATTACAAAAATAATATCTTTAATAAACTTCATTTTTCATTTAGTGCATGGTGTTATTTTTGTACTTGTAATAAGTGTCTCAGTTACCACTAGTAGAAAATAATTCTGCACTGGCACAAACTGTAGTAACTTCACTGTAAAAATAAAGAACTTGTATTTTTTGTCATGACATCTTCACACCTTCTGTCAGCAGCATCTTAGTTGTAATTCCCATTCTGCACCTCATTTGTTATTCCCTGCTCTTGCTCAGGAGGAGCCTTTCTTAAGGTCATGAAGAAACAGTAATTATCACAGAAATTAGTTGAACATTCATTTGTTTGAAGAATTGTTCTGGAACCTGAGCTGCACAACACAGAGTTATTTGCCTGATGAGAGCTGGAATTTCTTGATGCAGTTAAACCATTACATAATTCTATTTACTTATTAAGGTACAGTGCTTGTTTTGTTTTATTTCAACAGAATAAGGTGCTGCCAAAGAAACTTACTGCAGAAAGCAAGTAAAGCAATACTTATGAAGGGAAGGTAGGTTTAAATAGCATCATGTAGAAGATGAGGTGAGTGTTTTTAAGCCCCACTGTAAGTAATGATAATACTTGTTCAATACGTTCTGAGCTGCTTTGGGATCTGGGATACAGACTTTGCAGGAATGAGCTCACAGTTTTTAGAAGATGCTTCCATTTTTAATCATTGGGCACTGACTGTTGGACATTTAAGAGATGGATTCACATTGCAATTAATGATGTTTCTAATCTGTTCCTTTTTTTTTTCTTTTGTTGATAGTGGACTGAACAGGGTTCA
This sequence comes from Molothrus ater, assembly GCF_012460135.2. Taxonomy (NCBI): domain Eukaryota; kingdom Metazoa; phylum Chordata; class Aves; order Passeriformes; family Icteridae; genus Molothrus; species Molothrus ater. Next base: position 1,192,546 of record NC_071658.1, read on the forward strand.
GCAACCTCATTGTAACAGAAAAGCATTTAAAAGACATATACATATATGTATATATATATTACTTTTTTAAGGCTGTTCTTTAAATGTGTTCTGCAGTGGCAATCCCTCTGATGGGAATATTGTGTCCAGCTTTGGGTACTGCACTTGAAGAAAAGTGGACTTTTTTGAGGATATTCATATGATAAACTTAAAAGGAAAAACTGTAATCAAAATGCACAGCTGGGAGAAAAATGTACCATAAAAGCTGTGCAAATCTGATACAGGTTTACAAGAGAGGGAATCAAATCTCCATCTGTATTTGTTTTTTTTCTGAGGCATTCACAGCATTTAGGGTGACTGCTTAGGGCAGTCTTCCCCACTGGGCTGTTGCCATTCTTTCTTTGAGTATTTTCCAACTCACTTCAGGCCAAAGTTCAACTCTTTATTAAAAAAAAAAGCTGAACTTTTAAATAGGAAACACTTTAATCATATACCTGAACAGTAACAGTGTGTTTGTGCTCAAAAACAAGAGGTAAGAAAAAATCATTAACACAGTAATTCCTAAACAAATAACAGCAGCAATTCTGCATTCTCAAAAGGTGAATAAATTGCAGATAGAGATGGAAAATATGAACAAGCAACATAAGGAAGCAGTTGACATCTATCAAAAAGACATAGAAACAAGAAAAGGAAATGAAAATAAACTTCATGAAGAGGTGAGAGGTGTTAATTTTTACTGCAGTTTAATTTATTTTAAAATGTTTTTATGAAGCTTTATTGGCCAGAGTCCTTGCTCTTCCATTTCAGACATGAATGGAATTTGTGTATGCCTGTGAGCAAAGCTTTAGTACATGAGGTGCTTAGGCTGACGTATTTGAATATGACTTTGAAAATAAGAACTCCATTAAAACTTCTTGCTTTCAAGATATAGTTCCAAGAAATTCCACCCTTGGTATAAAGTCAGCATAGTTAAATTAGATTATAACTTCTCCCATATTAGTATTTTTCTGCCCACACTTTTTTTTTTGATGGCAATGCTAAGAAATGTTAGGGCAGAGTGCTTGAAATGGCCTTTTGGTTTGAAGTGAACTTGCCTGCCATGGCTGTACCTTTGATCTTGCCCATTTTAACAATCTGCAGAAAAGATGAGGGATTTGAAAGGGATCTTAAAAGCAAATAAAGCCCAAGTGGGACTGCAAACTTTGCACCCACAGGGGAAAGAAGAAATTAAGATTTAAAAGAAATATATGGTTATGTTGATGAATGAAATGCAATTTATTACTGACAGGTAGAAAAGATGAGGTTGCTTTGTGATGAAACAGCAATGATACAGAGACAAACTGATGCCAGATGTCAGCACAAGATAACTGAGATGATGGCACTGATGGAAAAGCACAAGGGAAGAGATTTTCCTGCTTGCTGTGGTTTGCAGTGTGTGATACCATGTTAATGGCATGTTTATAACTTGTGATACCACGTTCATGACCTTTCCAAAGCAGAATCAGGCCTGAATCTGGGAAAAGGAAGCCGAACCCATGCTGGACTTTGCATCATCTAAAATCAAATTCATTTGAAGATTTTCAAAAGATTCCTGTGGGCAGATAAATTCCATTCATCTAAACTTCTGGGATTTTTAGATTTTTTTCAATTCAGGCTTCCTTTGATACCATCTGAGTGCAATATTTTTCAGTATCAGTTTGGCTCTTTCTCTGAGATGACTTAGTGACTGTCAGCAGTTTAGCCTGACACATTTTAGTTTTCCTTTCTGTTCCTCTATTTTGCAATATCTTTAGCAGATACATTAATAAAGATGGCACAGCTGGCTCTTAGTGCTGCGCCCATATTGCTGCACAGAAATCAAGCACTCTCTGCCAGTCCACAAAATAATACTTGAATTGAGCATTTTCTGTTTTACAGTTTCTGCAGAAGCATCAATGAATCTTTTCTTTCTGAATCTTAAGAGCCTGGTTTGAAAAAAATGATGTTTTAAGACTGGATAACTCTATAATTGTAACATTTAGTCACATATTTTGAGTTTGTTGTTGGTTTGGTTTTTTTAACCCAGAATGAATATGATAAAATGGTTGAAGAAAAAGATGCAGAGTTAAAAGTATATAAAATGAAACAGCAAAAGCAGTTCTCATCAGCAAGAGCACTGGTAAGGAGTACTTTCCAATGTTCAGTAATTCAGTGAAGGGGCTGATGTCCTTGTGTAGTGGTTTTATGCTGGCTAAGGGCCAGGCACACACAAAAAAAACATTCACTCATTTTTCTCTGCTGTAGTTGAGCAGAGGAGGGGAAAGAAAAATTCAAGTTGAGATAAGGATTAGGAGAAAAACTCTTTGAAGGTAAAGCAGATTCAAACTTAAATAGCATCAAAAATTTATTATTAATAGAATTAAAAATGGGTAATGAGAATTAAAATAAACCTTTAAAACACCTTTTTTCCCAGTCCCTCCCTCTTGCCCACCAACAGCACAGAGAGACAAAAGATGTGATCTTCAGTCAGTTTGTGACTTCTAAAACTCTTTTTTCAGTTTGCTTAGAGAGTTTCTTTTTCCTGCTGTGCTCTGGGGTCTTTCCCACCAGAGACAGTTCTCTGGGAACTTTTCCAGTGTGGTTTTAATTTTTACCAGTAGCAGTCCCAGCCAAGCTGCTGCAGCAGATCTTATTCTGGGCACTAAAAACTCCAAATGTTTCTAAAAATGAATTGGAGTAGCAGTGTGTTTGTGTCTGCTCTTCCAGATAGTGTGTCATGCTCTGACTTCCCACTTGGAATAGGAAACTTTTGTTTTAAATATTTCGATTGTGCCCTCTCACCCCTGTTCTCCCAAGTGTTTTAAGGTCTTACCTTGAACATTTCTGATCAAGTTCCTGTTTCTTATAGTGCTTCAGTCTTTTTAAACAAGCTAAGGCAAAGCTTCAAGTATAGGGCTGAAAAGCAAATAGAATTCTCTTGTGTATCTAATGAGTGTCCCTGTTAATTACTGTCTCACTTGGGACTGTTTTCCTTTTTCTGGGCTGTGCATAGTTAACCCTGTCCTTTATTTAATGGTTTGTAGGAAAATGAGCTGTCATCTTTGAAAAGTGAACTGGCCTCCCTTAAGGAACAACTGAAAGCAGAAATTGAAGAAAAGGTGGAGTTTTTTATTCACTGAGCAGTGGGGGTGAGAGGTGTGGCCTGGGCTTGTGCTGTGGGAGGAGTTGGATAAGAAATGAAACTGAACAGAAAAACAGGGACTTTTGAATGCTGGGGTTGTGCTAAATCTGGTCATATATTTGTGTGAGCTTTGTAACAGTCTGTGATTATAGATTATATATAAATTAACAACAAAACAAAACTCTCCTTTATTTTAGTTAACTTTAACTAGCTAAAGCAAAAAAGTTCCCTAAACTGTAGGGGTTTTTTCAGTGACTTTTGAATGCCGAGGTTGTGCTAAACCTGGTCATATTTTTGTGTGAGCTTTGTAACAGTCTGTGATTATAGACTGTGCTCTGTAATGACACCAAGAAGATTTTTAACAACTGAATTCAAAGAAATATTTCCTTGCTGTCACATAACTCTTTTGTAGGAGAATCTTGTAAAAGAGCACTCTCACAGTATGATTCCTGAAAGTGAAAAGAAACACAAGGTAACTTCAACTTTTTAATTGCTTTTAGAATTTGGTAGTGTTTATATGTGTAGAATCAATTGAAGGGGAGGGATAGATTAGAACATCTATTTCTGTATTAATCCTTGATTAATCTTGGTTTCACAACAGAGACAAACCCTACTTCAGAGCCTAGGCATAACAAGAAAACTACATGTTAAAATATAATGCAAAATCAAAAATCCCAAATGCTGGAGAAGTGGGAAGCAAAATATATTTGTTTTCTTCTTTTTGTTTAGTCTTAGGGATAGGCCAGTAGTTTGGGTTCCTTATGTTGAGCTGTTGAGCAGCGATGTAAATGAGATTTGTTATTATATGTAGCTAACAAATATTGTGCAGAGATCTGGAAGAATCTGCTGTGCTTTCCCCATGAGCACTTGAAAGTGAAAAATGGAAGTTTGTACTGCCCACTTCTGGACTCAAACAGTAACTAATCAACTAGAGCCTTGGTATTTCCTAGGGACATGAATCCATGGGATATCACATAATTCTCCTGATCCTCTGAGTGTGTCCTGTGAGGTGCTGTGTAAATCACCTGAAAAAGTACAAAAATATTGCCAGCAACACTGCAGAAAGCTTGCAGGAAATGCAAACAGCAGGGACGCACCAATGGGGGAGCAGAGTGGGAGGGGTCTCTCAGGGAAAGCCAATGGAGGAACGGGGAGTACAGAACTTTCTGGAACTGGGGGACAAGCAGCAGTCGATTGACAACAGCACATTCACATTAACAAGCAAAGAACCGTGGGGAATTGCACCAGTCTCTCACCTCAACTTAAACCGTGGTGTCCTCCAATGACATCCCAGGTTCATCTTCTCCATGGCTGTCTCTCACATCTTCCCCCTTTTTTATTTATTAAATAAGCATTTCTCAGTGTTTTGTCAATTCTTTTCTTAAAACACATCAGTGCTGCTGAAATGATAACAACTATGAGAAGGACGCACAATAAACTTTTAAGAATGGGGGCCACCCACACAGGAAGGCCCCACCGCATGAGAGTTTTGTCCATCATGTCCACAACTTTATTTTCAGTAAGAAGAATCTTCATTTGCTCTTGCATTTGTTTGATGGTGGCCTGGATTGATGTGCTATTCCATGACAGGTTAAAACAACAAAGTCCTTTGAAATCTTCACAACCATGGCCATGGGAGAGCAGCAGGAAGTCGATGGCCGCTCTGTTCTGAAGGGTTGTGGGAACTCAGCACATCACTCCGGATGTCCAGAGTTACCGAGAGAACCCTTGGGGGGGCTCAGAAATCCTGGAATTTTTCCAGGAGCATCTGGTGGCTTGCTTTTGATCCTTCTAAGGATGTGACACCTGTGTTAGGACGTGAGAGTCACTTGGGAGTGAGTGGTGCAAGAAAGATATATTTACAGGTTGAAATATAGATTTTAGGGTTTTTGGTACAGGGAGGTTATGGAGACAAGATGGAGGGATCAGGGCGTGTCTCGTCCTTCTTCTTTCTTCTTCTTGTCATCCATTTTCTGTGGTGATGTTGGCACTTGGGGATTGGTTCATGGTAAAGGTGCACTTGCTAATATGGGTGAAAGGTATTGGGAAATAAAGGTAAATATGATATACGTAGTTTTACATATAAAAAGACACGACCACCCCGTGGGTGGTCAGAGTGCCCGTGGCTGCCTTGCAGGTCAGACCTCTGTTGGGCAGAAAGAAAATTCTGTAGATAAGAAATAATAAACAATCTGAAGACCGAGAAACTGAAGAGTCCAGACTCGTCCTTTGAAGCGCGGGCCGCCCCAGAACCACCCTACACGTGTCTGGGCAGAGACAGACAGCTGAACCGGACAAAGGGTGGCATGTCTGGTGGTTTCCTCGTCCGCTAGAAGGTCTGATAAGGCAGCGGATGTAGCCTTGGTCTGCTTACTAAGCCAGCACTCCAGGTGAGAAAGCTCACCGAGGGCCTTCACAGCTGCAACCCATGGTAGAAAGATGGAAACAGCGACCCTCTTCGTCTTCCCCAATTATAAATTTGGCCATCACAATTTTGATTGAATTGGGAGTACGATCTTTTCTGGGGTGCCAATTGAGTTTCTTGTTTCCAATTTTTAATTTGGGTAGTGTTTGGGGTGAGGGTGGTAAGCTGGCCAAGACTGCAGGGACCCCCTTTGATCTTCGAGGGGATCCCTGCCCACTCCCTGTCACCACAGATGAGAAACACTCCCTTGGGAAGCACTCTGGGAAACGGAGAGGACTTAGATAATGTTTTGGCAGTATAATTGCACCAGTCAACATCATTGTATCTCTTATCATTTGGTGATATATCTTTTCTCACTATCATCTGTGGTTCAGGTTTCTCATGCCAATTTTGTTGGGGTGGCTTGTCGAAAAAGTTGACACAAGAAGTCGCTTTGAGGAGCCCGGTAGGTCTAGTTCTTGGAGCTCCTGTGGTGCATGGGGTAAGATCTTCATGCAATCGTCCCAGGTGTCTACCAGGGTGGGCTTCTTACCTGCACAGGCATATTCATTTGGGGACAGGGGGATTCCCACCAGACATGTAGACAGCAGGTCTTTTGCACCTCCCATGGCCATGCAAAAGTTATCCTGCTTGAGAGATTTCCCCAGTGTGACCCATAGGTTTTCTGTTGGTTGTGGCACGACCCATCCAACCGCTGTTTGGATGCACAGGAGCACAGTGACCGTGGCAGCAGCTGTTAAGGTATTTTGGGGTGTCCTGGGAGTGGCCATCTGGTCCTCCAGTGAGTCAGGTATCGACTGTTCGAGCACTGATAGAAACATGAATGGTCAAGTTAGTTGTCACTGTAATTTTCTTTGTTTTGTCCCTATGGTAGGGAGGGCGAGGGATTGGCAATTGGGGCAGGTGGAGACAATTGCCTTGGCTTGGTCTCTGGAAATCTTAAATTGACCTACTAAAGCTGGAGCATTCTGAGGGAAGAATGCATGGCTTAGACGAGCCTGTTGAAAGACATGTGGTGCAGCGGGGGAAATGTGGCTGGCACTTGCTGCCATTGCGAACAAGTCTGCTCTCCGGTTGCCCTCAGTGATGTATCTTGGCAGCTCTGTGTGCGACCGGACGTGCAGGATGTGATAAGGTTGCTCTCTGTGGGAGATGAACCAAATTAATTCAGAGAGCAAGCTGTAGAATTTTTTATTTTGGACTTCCTTGAGCAGGGCACGCTCTGCCCGCTCTGCTATCCCAGTGACATATGCAGAATCTGTGACTAAATTGAAGGGTTGTTGGAATGTTCGAAATGCCCTCACAGCTGCAGCAAGTTCTGCAGTCTGGGGGGAACCTTCAACAACCTGGATATCAGACTCCCACTTCTGAGTGTCCGGGTCCCTCCAGGTGAACACTGACTGGTGAGATTTGCCTGAACCGTCAGTGAACTCCGTGATAGAGTTTTTGAGTGGAGTTTTACTTTTATCTGATTTTGGGGCCAAATGCAGTGAATCTTACAACCGCCGTGACAGACAGACTGAGATGTACGAGGCCTCTCCATCAAAGACCGAGACATGAAATCCCTATGTGAAAAGGCCCCCCCACACTCTTTCCAAGGACTGAGACTGAGACCCCTAACCTGGGGAAGGTGTGTGGGGGAGGCAAGCTAACCAAAGCAAGATGGATGTTGCAGGTGTGAGCAGTGGACCAAGAAGACAATGGCTCTCACTCACTGCAGAGAACATGGACTGTGTGTACCCTTCTCTAAATACCATTTCTTCTCCCAAAAATACAATAGACTACCTTTGATTCGGTTTCAAGTTTTACCCCTTCCCCCATCAACAAAAAGAGTATAATAAGAGTTTGGATGAACTGCAACCCTGAGATCTCCCCAGACGTGACCTGGTGAACTCCATTGGCTGGACATCAAAGGACTTCACTGTTCTACGTTTGGTAGCTCTATACCTTCCTTTCTCTTCCTCCCTCTTTTTCCCTTTTCCCCAATTCCTCCCCAATGCATTTTGTTGTGGTTATTCCATACAGGTACATTTGTTTTGATTATCACTGCACCCCCCTGTACCGTGTCGGTGTTTTTTGCACTCTGAGATCAACCCACGAACCATCACGAAAGAAGTTTGTAAGGACGGATTGTGACACTTGCATACATACTATAGAAACCTTCTATCAAACCTTAAAAATTCTCTACAAATTCATTTCCAACATTACTGGGTCTGGCACCGCCCAGATCTGGTGTTTGCTGCCACCTCCAGTGCCCAGATCTGGAAATTCCCTTGTTCCGGCAGAGCCAAGTCCAGCAATTTTCTGGTAAAGAAAGCCAAAATCAGGCAATTTCCCACTGCTGACACCGGCAATGCCAAGATCTGGTATTTGCTGCCACCGCCCGTACCCCAATCTGGACATACTCGGTTCCAACACAGCCCAAGTGCAGCAGTTTTTTGGAAAAAGAAGACAAAACGCAGCAATTTCCTGGTGCCAAGACTGTCACCACCCAGACCTGGTGTTTGATGGCACCACCCATGCCCAGATCTGAACATTTCCCTGTGCCACCACAGCCCAAGTCCAGCAATTTGCTGGCAAAGAAAGCCAAAAGCAGGCAAATACCTGGTGCCTACACTACTCCGATCTCGTGTGTGCTGACACCGCCAGTGCCCAGATCCGGAATTTTTCAGATGCCTGCACAGCACAATTCCAGCAGTTTGCTGGCACAGAAAGGTCACATTTGGCAATTTCCTGATGGTGGCAAATACCCCACCAAGATCTGGTGTGCGCTGGCACCGCCAGTGCCCTCATCTGGCAATTTCCCAGTGCTGGCACAACCCAAATGCAGCAATTGTCTGGCAAAGAAAGCCAAAACCCAGCACCTCCCAGATCTGGTATGTTGGGGTTGGTTTCAAAGAAGAGGGAGACCTCGGCTTAAGGCCGTGGGAAAACCCTCTTTAGTTGGGGTCAGCAGGAGCTCCCGCCCATAATCCTCTTGTTCAGTTATGCAGATTGTTACTAGAAAGTTCTGAGTTCTCTTTGCTACCATTGGTTACATTTTACTGCAAAAATTGTAATATTCATAATCCTTCCTTCCTCTTGGATCCTTCCCTCAGATCCCACCTTAACCCCTCCCCATATATAAATGTATAAATATCCCTGCTAGACCCTGGACCCAGGCTTTTTTCTGCTTTGCTCTCTGTACTGTGCACACCGTCCTGTTTGTTGTGTTTGCCTTCATTAAAGTTCTGTTTCCAGACAAGCAGATGAAAGCAGTCTCTCTCTGTAAAGTGGCCAGAGCTGGTTCTCAGGGAAACCACTGGCCAATGGTCCGGACAAGGACCAAAAATTTTTCACTGGTGTTTTCTGGCACCGCCAGTGCCCAGATCTGGAAATTTCCCTATTCTGACACAGCCCAAGGGCAGCAATTTGCTGGCACAGAAATCCAAAACCCGGCAACTTTCTGCTACTGGCTCTGGCACTGCCCACATCTTGTGTTTGCTGCGCCAGTACCCAGAATTGGAAATTTCCCGGTGCCAGCAGAGCCCAAATCCGGCAGATTTCTGTCGCTACCAACGACACCACCCAGATCTGGTGTTTGCTGGCACAGCCAGCGCCCAGATCTGAAAACTTCCTGGTGCCAGCACAGCCCAAGTCCAGTGATTTGCTAACACAGAAAGCCAAAAGTTGGAAATTTCCAGGTTCTGGCTCCAGCACCATCCAGATCTGGTGGTTGCCCAGGTCCAGCAATTTGGTTTTAGCTAGCTTAGGCAGAGAAGTTCCTGGGACTGTGACTTTCCTTTTTCTTGGAACTGTTTAAACCTGCTCTGGACTGAAAACCCGGAAAAACACCTGCAGCTCACACCTGTGGCCCACTGAGGTCTGGGTCGCTGCATTCCAGCACCAGAGGGACTTAGAAGAGACCGAGTGAGCCAACTACAACCCACAAAAAGCACCTTCTGAATTTGCCATCTCTTCAGCACTGTCAGAGGTTTTATTTAATATTATTCATTTTTCATGTTTGGGAATACTTTACTTGATAAATAAACTGGGTTTCTTTTCACTTTTCTTGAGGGAAGTCTTTTTCTGAACTAGTAGGGGGAGAGGCCACTTGAACTTGCTCTCTAGACTGACCCCTTTTGGAGGTTTCCTCCCAAAATTTGCCCTAAACCAGCACAAACAGTCACAATGGAAACTTCACCAGTGGCACAACACCCCAGCCCACCAGGAAAAGAAAGGACACGTAAAGTTCTCCAAACATTTGTCCTGCTTTGCTGCAAAAGTCCTGCTGCAGACACTGTGCAGTGTGGAAAGCCAAGAGAAGCTGCAGCTGGTGGCAAATCTTGGGACAGAAGCTTGACCTTGTTCTCCAGGAGAGATTCTTGGGAAGAGCAAACAGGAGAAGATTCCTGGAAAACTGGAACAGCTTTCCAGAAGTGAAATGTAAATGAAAGAAACAATCCAAGATGTTTTCCTCTATTTATTTCTATGCTCCCCTTTTCCATGTTGCACTACTTCTCCATCCCAGTAATTCCAGATGCACTGCACCTTTAAGATCGGTGACTTAGTGATTTTTAGACACTCTAAAATACCATGAGGCACAGAGAGTTTTCCTTCCCCTGTTTTTACTGGAAGGCAACACTGGAGATGTAAGTGCAGTGCTGGGCTCAGGTAGGAATCCTAGCCCAAGGGAAGGTGTCCCGACAGGGTTTGCCTCTCAGCCAGGCCAATGCAGAGCAGCAAGCGAGGGGATTGCTGTGCCAGTGTGCAGGAGTCCGGGCTCTGCACCTGGGCTCAAGGCTGCAAAGTTCCCGTGTTTGGACAGACTCAGGGGCTGTGCCCGGGGCGCGCGGGGCTCGAACGTGGGGCTCGTGGGGCTCGTGGGGAACGGACACGGGGGACGAACGGCCCCGGTGCTTCAGTTGCAGCGGCGGCAGCAGCAGCGGCGGCAGCAGCAGCGGCAGAAGCAGCAGCGGCAGAAGCAGCAAGAGCAGATTCGCATCACAATCTTTCTCTCTTTCTTGGTCTTTCTCTCTTTCTTTCTCTGTGTCTCCCTTTCCCGCTGTCGGGCACCCTTCTTCCGGGGTCCCTTGCCCGGCGTCCCTCTCCTCTGCCCCGCCTCCCTCTCTTCTCCCCGCCTCCCTCTCCCCCTGCCGGGCCGGGCCATGCCCCCGGCCCGCCCCCGGCCCCGGGCGGGGCTGCCCCGTGCCCGGCCCCGCCCATCCCGCCGTGGTCTCGCCTCCGCCCGGCTCTGGCCGTACTGGCGGTGGCGCTGCTGGGCAGGCATCAGTGCCTGGTGCGGGGGCGGCATCGCCGCCCTTCGCCTCCGCCTGGCCCGAGCCCGGCCCCGGCCCCGGCCCCGGCCCCGAGGCAGGCTCCGGCCCCGAGCCCGGCCCCGGCCCCGGCCCCGAGGCAGGCTCCGGCCCCGAGCCCCGCCCCGGCCCCGGCCCCGGCCCCGAGGCAGGCTCCGGCCCCGAGCCCCGCCCCGGCCCCGGCCCCGAGGCAGGCTCCGGCCCCGAGCCCCGCCCCGGCCCCGGCCCCGGCTCCTCCCGAGGCCCGCGGAGGACACAGGCGGCGCGGCCGCTGCCGCCGCCTCCGCTGCGGCTTCCCCGGCCCGAGCTCCGCCGCTCCGCGGCGCGGCCGCCGGCCCCGAGCCTCCCGTGCTGCGTTCCGAGGAGCGAAGGCCTGGGCATGGCCGGCCCGGGGCGGCTGAGGGGCGCTCGGGGGCCGTTGCTGGCCCCGGGCCGAGCGCTGACCGCCGCGTCCCGCCCGCAGGGACGGCGCACGAGGCCCTGCAGGAGCGCTACCGCCTGGGGTCGCTGCTGGGGCGCGGAGGATTCGGAAGCGTCTTCGCGGCCACGCGGCTCTCGGACGGCGCCCCGGTGAGCCGCGGGGCCGGCGGCGGGCGCAGGAGGAGGGGGCGGAGGAGGTGGAGGAAGAGGAGGATGGGGCTGGGCAGGGCGGGCGGCGAGCTGAGCCCGCTGCTGTCCTTGGCTTGCAGGTGGCCATCAAGAGGGTGCCACGGAACCGCGTCCGGCACTGGGGCGAGCTGGTGAGTGAGCGGGGCCGGGGATGAGCCGAGGCCCGGCACGGTGGAAGCCGCCAGGACGCCTCGAGGGGGAGCGGGCGTGGGCGCAGCGCAGGGCGCAGAGCGTCCCGGGCTGGCTCAGGGCTTCCCCAGGCCTGGCACGGCATCGGCCCCACTGAGGGCATCGTGCTCCTCCCGCAGCCCGACGGCAGCAGGGCCCCTCTGGAGATCGTGCTGCAGGCCAAGGTGTCCACTGGCTTCCCTGGTGTGGTGCAGCTGCTGGAGTGGTTCGAGCTGCCCACCCACATCGTGATGGTGATGGAGCGGCCAGAGCGGTGTCAGGACCTGCATCGTGTCATTCAGGCACGGCGGTTCCTGCCCGAGGAGGTGGCACGCGAGCTGTTCCGCCAGGTGCTGGAGGCCGTGTGGCACTGCACCAGCTGCGGGGTCCTGCACCGCGACATCAAACCTCAGAACATCGTGCTTGACCTGGCCACCGGGCAGGCCAAACTGATTGACTTTGGCTGTGGCACCTACCTGCAAGACACAGCCTACACCCACTTTGCAGGTGAGCCCACGTAGGGTGTACTCCTGGTCCTGGGATCTCATGGCCCAACATCTCCCAGCCCAAGCTGGCTGTGACAGTGGAGATTCTCCCTTTTGCTGCCAGTCAGGGGACTGAATCATCAGCTGAGTTGCTTTAGAGCGGAGCTGGTGGGGAGCCATCTTCCAGCCCTGCTGGCAGCCTTTGCCAGCCACTCTGCCCAGGACTGGGGCTGGGCTGGGGCAGCCAGCCCGACCAAAACCCCCATGGGTGGGGGTAGCAGAGAGGGGGGTGGAACCTGTGCCCCAGCCAGTTTGGTGTGCAGGCAAGAGGAAGGGCTTGCACTGCTCCACTCTCCCTGTTTGCCTTGGCTTCCTAATATTTTTGGGGCAATGCAGGCAGGGAGGATAAGGGCATGTTTTCCCCAGCACAGAGAGGGTTTTTCCTTTGCATGTCATGGTCAGGCTTAGCCAGGGCTTCCTCTGCCCTCTTCTGACACCAGTGGCTTCTTTTCCAAGCCTTAGTTTGTGCACAAGTCCCAGGTGCTGGCGAGAGGGCAGTGGTCACCCTGTGTGCCACTGATGCAGCCCCCGCAGGCCCAGGGTTGCTGGGGCCAGGCTCTGGGAGCAGCAGCATCCCCCTGCTGAACTCCATCTGTATTCCATAGGAACACCGTCCTACAGCCCCCCGGAATGGAACGACTTTGGCTGGTACCATGGCGAGGCAGCAACGATCTGGTCCCTGGGCATCCTGCTGCACCAGATGGTCTGCGGGGAGCACCCTTTCAGGAGGGGCCGGAACCTCAGCTGGGGCCAGCTCCCGCTGCCACAAGGGCTCTCTCAAGGTGGATCCTCTTCTCTGGGCACGGGGGGAATCCCAGTGCTGGGAGGCAGCAGCGGGCTCGTGAGCATCCTGCTCTGGCAGCTGCTGAGGAGGTGGCACACGTCCTGCTCTCCTCCAAAACAGGGAATTGATGGGAAAGTTTAGGCCCAGCCCTGAGCGCATCCAGCAAGGTCTGGGCATGGCAATAGTGGGGCAAAGCAGACAGGAGCCTTCTCTGGCTGACCGGCAGTTTCTGCTTTCTCTGCCCAGAGTGCAAAGATCTGATCTGGTGGTGTTTATCCGTGAACTCCTTGGACAGACCCACATTAGAAGACCTGTTCTCTGATCCTTGGGTGCAGGATATTCCTCGGCCGTAGAAGAAGGGAGAGAGCCACAGGCACACTTTGATCCAGGGCCCTGGTAAGTTGCAGCTCCACACATGCCTTGGCAATCAGAAGCAAAGGAACCCAGACCTTTTTGTGCTGCCTGTGTCACTGCACCGGGGTCATGGCATGGGCACACGCAGCCCTTGTGCTGCAGCTGAGCTGCTCTGCCCAGCACTGGTGGCCTCCATCCAAGCTGGTTTTGCTTGTGCTGGTTTCCTGACAGCTGGGGCCCTGGGCAGAGCCCTGAGAGCCTGGTCTCCCCCCAGGGAAGGAGCAGGCGCCCCTGGAGAAGCTGTACCGGGTGGGGATGCTGCTGCTGCTGCTGCTGCTGCTGCTGCTGGAGACAGCCAGGATGGCACCAAGGATGACAAGCTCTTCCTCAGCCTGGCCACTGGAGGCTGAAGGTGATGGACTTTGATTCTGGCACCTTCTTCAAAGCCAGACTCCACAGGGAATTTGCAGATGAGTCCCCACCCGGGGAAATGCTGCCAGATTTGGGCATGGCCCAGCCTGGCTGGGAAGCAAAGGTTCCCCTTTGCTGGGGCAGATGCAACTCATTCTTCAGTCGCTGCCTAGCTGCTTTTTGGCAGGGCTGGGGCATGGGCTGGGGTGGGTACAAAATGGGAGTGGGCTCCTGGCCCTGCCAACAGCCCCCAGCAGCCACCGTGGCCTGGGCTGGGGCTGGGGCTGGGGCAGCCAGCCCGACACAAACAAAGCCCCATGGTGGGGGAAGAGGTGGGACTCCAGAAGCTGTGCAGGGGCTGCTTTGCCCTGCAGGCAAGGAAGGGCTGGGCTGCTGCAATGCCCTTGTTTGCTTTGGGATCGCTGTGATTTTGGGGGGCAGTGCTGGGTGGAAGCGAGAAAGTGTGGGCTTCCCTCAGCCATGGCTGGGTTTTTCCCTACCATGTAGGAGCTGGGCCTTCCTCAAGGCCCTGACAGAGATAAGAGTTTTTCCTGTTTTTCTTGTTTTCCCTTTTTGTCTCTAATATCTTTTCAAGAATGTGTTGTTTGTTTTTCCAGAGGAAGCGTTCCAGGCGGTCCAGTGGGGATGGGGAAGTGCTTGGGAGCAGCTGTGGCGTGGATGGGCGGTGGCCTTGGAGAAGGCTGAGGACGTGGTTTGGGAGCAGCTTTTCTTGCAGCCGTGGCTGGCGTGAGGTGGGTCCCTGTGTGCTTGGCAGGGTGGGATCAGAGCTTTTGGGAGATGGCAGCGAGCACAGGAGCATCCTGCTCTGGGCAGCTGCTGAGGGCTGGATGTGCCGTGGCTGGCTGCAGGCTGGGCACATGTCCTGCCCTCCTGCTCTGCTGCCAAAGGCAGCAGGGATGGGCAGCTCTGGGCACAGCTCTGGGCACAGCCAGCATGGCCTGGGCACCGCAGACCTTGGCACAAGGGGACAGGAGCCCTCAGCTGACGGGCACTTTCTGCTTTCTCTCCTTGCAGCCGGGCTCTGCGGCTGCTGAGGCTGCTCTGGGCTCTGCCAGGGCTCTGCTGGGCTCAGCCCTGGGCCCAGCTGGGCTGGCTCTGCCCTCACATTGCTCTGACAGCTTTGCATCAGACGAGCCCGTTGCGAGCACAGCGCCTGAGCTTTCTGCTTTGGCAGCTGAGTGAGACTCTGCTGCAGCCCCAGAGATTGCAGCTGGGGACACACATGCAATTGGCAAGAACCCAAACCCTCCACAGTCCCAGCTGAATGCCTGGATCTGCACAGGGTGTTTGTCTGTCCCATTCTTCCTTCTTGATTGGCTGGAATTGTGCAATTGCACTTTCTTCCTCCTCTAGAAGTGCCTGAGTGGGCCAAAGCTGGCGAGTGGGCCGTGTTCCCGAGGCAGTGCAGTCTGGAGCTGATGGATGGAGAATTGCCCTTCTGCACTGCCAAACCAGAGCAAAAAGCCCTAAGTGGCACTTTGTGTCTCTAAGAAATCCCTGACAGTTTCAAAGGGAATGTGCAGCTCCTTCCCAGGCTGAGAAGGAAGGGCATCTTCTAAAGGATTTGGGCTTTGACAGAGTTTCCATTCCCAGTCCTGCTTGGAGCGGGAAGGGCACAAAGCAATTTCCTCTTGCTTTGAGCACAATTTCAAATGGCAATGTTGAAACAAAGCCCAAAATCTTTTCAAAGGCTGCTGGGGTCAGTAAGATGGATCCATGCCATCAGCACATTTACAATGTAAATAACTGAGTTCCCCTTTAAAAAGATCATTTACCTCTTAATGCAAAGTTTCAGAACTTTTTCACTAACACTTGGGTTTTGTTTTCATCTTTCACATTTTATATAGTTTTTTTTTCTTTTTCCTTTTTTTCCTTTAAATAGAAAACATGTCCTACAAAAGGAGTGTCCTTTGCTCCTGGTTCCTGTGTGGAGCAGCTCCCTTCCTGCTGGCTGAGCTGCTCAGGCAGAGCCCGACAGCTCCTGGCCCTGCAGGGCTGAGGCTTTTCCCCGTTGCTGGGCACAGACTGATGGAGCAGCACTGCTGAACACGGGCACACACAGAGGGCCCAGCAGCAGCTGCCTTTGGCCACCTGAGGCTCCAAGGCCCAACCTCTGAGCAGCCAGGGCTGGAAGAGACTGGCAGCATCTGATCCCTGACTCTGGGCCAGGGCTGCACAAATGACCCCACAGCAGCAGCAGCAGCAGCAGCAGATGGCGAGGTTCCAGATGATTGGACACTGGCCAGTGTGACACCCATTTACAAAAAAGGTAGGAAGGAGGATCCTGGTAATCACAGGCCAGTTAGCCTGGCCTCAGTGCCAGGTGAGATAATGGAGCAGTTCATAGTGAGTGCTATCCCACAGCACTCACAGGAAGGAAGGAAGGAAGGAAGGAAGGAAGGAAGGAAGGAAGGAAGGAAGGAAGGAAGGAAGGAAGGAAGGAAGGAAGGAAGGAAGGAAGGAAGGAAGGAAGGAAGGAAGGAAGGAAGGAAGGAAGGAAGGAAGGAAGGAAGGAAGGAAGGAAGGAAGGAAGGAAGGAAGGAAGGAAGGAAGGGAGGAAGGGAGGAAGGGAGGAAGGGAGGAAGGGAGGAAGGGAGGAAGGGAGGAAGGGAGGAAGGGAGGAAGGGAGGAAGGCTCTGCAGAGAGACTTAGATCAGTTGGATGGATGGGCAGAGTGCAGCAGCATGAAGTTCAATAAGTCCAAGTGCTGAGTTCCACATTTTGGCCACAGAAATCCCCTACAACGTTCCAAGCTGGGGACAGTGTGTCTGGACAGTGTTGAGGCAGAAAGGGACCTGGGGGTGCTGCTGACAGCCGGTTGAATATGAGCCAGCAATGTGCCCTGGTGGCCAAGAAGGCCAATGGCTCCTGGCCTGCATCAGGAATGGTGTGGGCAGCAGGAGCAGGGAGGTCATTCTGCCTCTGTGCTGGGCACTGGTGAGGCTGCACCTTGAGTGCTGTGTCCAGTTCTGGGCCCTCAGTTTAGGAAGGATGTTGAGGTGCTTGAGCACATCCAGAGGAGGGCAGCAAGGCTGCTGAGGGGTTTGGAGCACAAGCCCTGTGAGGAGCGTTTGAAGGAGCTGGGCTTGTTTAGCCTGGAGAAGAGGAGGCTTAGGGGTGACCTTATTGCTCTCTCCACCTGCCTGAAGGGAGGTTGTAGCCAGGTGGGGTCGGTCTCTTCCACCGGGCAGCACTGACAGAACCAGAGGACACAGTCTCAAGCTACAGCAGGGAAGGGATAGGTTGGATATTTGGAGGAAATTTTTCACCAAAAGAATAATGAAGCACTGGAATGCTCTTCCCAGGGAGGTGGTAGAATCACCATCTCTGGATGTGTTTATAAAAAGACTGGACATGGCCCTTGGTGCTATAGCCGAGGTGTTGGGGCAGAGGTTGGACTCGATGATCTGAGAGGTCTCTTCCAACCTCATTATTCTGTGACTCTGTGATTGTGTGTGTGTTCATGGCAAGATCACAGGTACTCTTGGGCAAAGTCTCTGAAGCTGCTTTTACTTAACTCAGCAGTGTCTGTCAGAAGGAGAGGACAGAAATGGTGTGAAGAACCTGCTAGAAGGAATTTTGGCTTCACTGATAATTCTGGCAAAACTTTTATTGATTTTGGTGGACTGCAGTCTTTAAGCCATCTATTTGGTGATGTCTGAAGGGGGTTTGGGATATTTCATTGTATTTGTTTCTCCTGTGTGCTCTGTAAAGCCTTTTGATACATACATAGAGGATGCACAAAGATTTGTGCATCCTGTGCATAAACTTGGGCTCCTGATCATATATCAACTTACATCACCATCTGTAGAAAAATATTACTCTTGTGATGTTTCTAAGAGATAAATACATTATCTCCAACAGTATGAATTAGATATTATGTACTATTAATTAGATAGTATTTGAGATTAAATTGTGGAACCTGTTTCAATAGAATACAGCAACAATGAATGAATTGTTCTCAAAACTCTACAAAGAGGCTGAGAAGATCAAGCAGTGGAAACTGACTGTGGAAACAGAATTAAACCAGAAAGAAAGAAAGCTCCAGGAAAATAAAAAGACTATTGAAGCACAGAATAAAGCCATTCAAGAACTGCAGGCCAGTATTGTATAGTATACATTAAATAAAGTTAAGTGCTTCCTGATTCAGTATGACACTATTATTGATCCCATTAAATCTTAAAGACTGTTACAGTTTGGTTTGTGCCTTGAGAAAATGATTATTTTGAGAAGTTGCAGGCACCTGTCCCGTGTGAGTGTTTGTCTGAAGAATATACCTGTGTCTCATTTGCTGCTAAATTATTGTTCATTAATTATTGCATCTTTCATGCAAAAGATGACTCAGCATGTAATACCAGATAAAACAGACTTCTGTCTACTGATGGCCCAAATTACATTTTCATGAGGGATTTGAGAAGTCAAAGTGCATTTCTAATCTATTTTTCAATAACAGTGTCTTTTTGCATTTGTTCCCTATGAAATTAGTTTGAAAATGAAAACCTCCATTTGAAACTGGAAGATGAGATATGTGAAAATAAAGATCTCTTGAAAGAGTAAGTAATAGAACCAAGTATATATTCTTGTGGTGGAAATAATCAGTTTCCATGTGGGCAGTTTTATGTAGCTGTTAAATTTTGAAGGTCGTTTCCATTGTTACTCCTTAGGTACACAAAGTACTGTGCACTCCTGTGCAAACAGGATATTTTTTCCCTCCTTTAGAGCTGCTGCTTCGAGGCATCTGTGTAACCTGCTCAAGGAAACCTGCACTCGCTTCACAGAGAAGACCAGTAAACGTAAATGCTTTTTTAGCTTTTATTGGTCAGAGTAAATGTACTTCTAGCTTGCTCTAAATTCACAAACAGAAGAAAGAAGAAGAAATTTCTCGTGCTCTTCAGAGAAGTTCTCCAGTTGGGATCGACTGGATGTGGCTCTCAGAGTGAAAAGTGAATTTTAAGTGGCTCACAAAATTGGAAGTGAAGCCCCAGGTCTAACAGACTTTTGGTGTGTAATGCTGAATGCAGAGGGCTTTTGAAGCCAGTGAAATTGTTTGCTGAAAGGTGCCAGCCTGGGAGCTCTTTGGGTGCCCAAACAGTGACCCAGGGTTGAGGCCGTGCCCACAGCCCTGACTGGCCCTGGCAGCCGCTCCAGAGCAGGGCAGGGCTCCTCAAGGCTGCTCAGCCCATTGAAGGTTTGCAGGGCCACCCACACACTGGGAATATATTAAGACATAAGAAGTGACCCTTCATGCCTGTTTTTAGGCAGTAGAATCTACTCTAAATTCCCAGCACTCTCTAACAAATTTCCAGAGCTGACATTTCCTGTTTTCAGCCATCACACATTTATGGGGAGAAAAGGTCTTAACCCCAAGGTACAATGAGTAACTGGAATTCTTCTCATGCAACTGAACAAGCCAAGACAGTTGGACAACTTAATGAGGTTTAAATTCTTGAGGTTTTAAAATATGTTCTTGATTGGAAGTTCTACTTTATATGCAATTTAGAATTGTTATTCTAATCATTAGAATTTTACTAACTTGATCCTGGATACTTAAGAAGTGTCGATTTCTTTTTAGCCTTAATTCTAGAAACACTTGTATATAGATGGACTGTTCTTTTTTGATAGCTGTTTCTTTTCCTGTTCTCTTTTTAATTGTTTTCTTAGGAAAAAAATAGTATCAATTACAAAAGTGAAAGAAGGAAAATATGGACATGGAGTGTTGCAATTTTCCAATGACAGCTCTGTGGTTATAGGTATCTGCTGATAGGAAGAAATTCAGTGCTAAACCCTAGATTACAGTTTAGAAATACTAACAGTGTTGATACATTATTATTCAACAGCATTAATACTATAATAATTAATATGGTCACATCAACTGATCCAGAATTACACCTTTCACAGAAAAAAGTATCTTAGGAAGGAAATTTAAAAGCTGAGCTTGCTTAATGTTTCAATGAACTACACATTTTCCCTAGATTCTGTAACTTTTGGCACCATGTTTCATAAGGACTTATTTAATAAGAATGGAGCTGGTAATTCCTTTTTTAATTCAGTATGCTGATTAAGTATAATGACTTGGACAGCTGGCATTCTTGTTCAAAAGAAAAACTTTCTCATATGTTCTTGCTTTGATAGATGAACAGGAAAAGGCAGAAACAATACAATTGTATGAGGAACTTCATAGCAACATAGAAGTAAGTGACCAGGCTTGATGAAAGGAATGTGAGTTATGTGAGCTGAGCTGAGTTCCATGTTTATGTTGGGATACTGTTTGTATCCATCATGTGTGGGTATCATGTCGTGTGTGATGCAGGAAGTTGGGTTTTCAATCCCTTTTCAAGAATGATTTTTGTGTTCCATAAAACACATTCAATGGAGAAAGTGCAGCAGTGTGTGGGATGTGGATCCCTGTGATCTGTGGGATGGGTGCTTAGTGCTGGGTCACTGCCACAACTTCTGGCTTCTTTCTGGGCTCTGTTTCACCCACCTGCTGGTTCCTCAGAATGGCTGAGGTGGGCAGCAGCCCTGGAGAAGTTCCAGGGTTTCCAGTATTGAACTTCAGATATTAAATTTTGTTTTTAGAGAATGACAGCGGCATTTGAAGAGCTTCGTGTGCAAGCAGAGAACGACAGATCGGAAATGAGTTTCAAATGTGAGAATTCAGTTTATTGTGTTTATGCAGCTGGCTCAATTTTGTACTTCATAGCTTGTGTTCCACATGCAGGGCCAGGGCAGACAGATGTGAAGGGCTGGAATGGTGAGCAGGTCACCCTGAGACACTGGGACCCTTCTTTTATTCATGCAGCCTTTGTTCACTGCCTGGCCCCTTCTGTTGCTGTTCCACTGGGCCAAATTTGGAACTTTATTTTTCAAACAGTCACTCAACATTGAACTTTTGTCTGTGAAGTACAGTCTAGAGATCAATACCTATTTCACATAGTTGGTTTATTTAAATGATAATGCACTAGTGTATAGCTACAGAAACTTTAGCTAAATGCTCTCTCTCTGTATGTATAGCCTGGTATGTTCCTGTTTCATTTTCACATGCTCTTTTCTGTTTGTATTTTGATTATAAAATCAAACATTGCCTCAACAATTACTCTTGGGAAACAAAAGGTACAGCTGTACAATTCCAAGCAGTCTTAAAGTGGAAGTTGTATTGAACTTGGAGTATATTTCAGCTAGAATGTTAACTGTGGATGTTACTGTATCTCAAAAGTAAAAGAAGAAGCAGAAAAAGTGGACAAGTTTGAAAAAGAATGCAAACTGGAAGTCAGTCAAAAGGAAAAGCAGGTTTGCTCATTTTACCATCTCATATGTAGAGCTTTATTTGTGACTAAAGGGGCAATGCAAGAGCCAAGGAGTGTTTCTGGGTATTAGTAAAAAAGACAAAATAACATCTGAAGCTGCATTTAAGTCAAATTCTGCTAGGTTTAGTGATGTTTCAGTACCCTTAGTCTACTGAATTTATGGTTTGATTTTGAATTGGAGAACTTTTTTCCTTAGAGTAATGTGACTTGATCAATATTTGGCTAAGATTACATCTAGCCAAATATTTTCTACCTGTCTGTCTGTCTATCTATCTATCTATTTAATCTAACTTGAATGACAGCAAAATGTCTGCTTATCATACCTGGGGTACAAATGAAAATTAACATCTGTCCCTTTTCCAGACTTCATGATGATATTTCTTGCATTTTTTTAGATTTCAGCTCTCACCATAGAGAGAGATGAAAAAGATGATGTCATAAAAGACATCAAGGCTCAGCTGCAGACGTCACAAAATAAGATTGCTGACTTAATGGAAGCAAAATGTAAGAGTTCTGCCTGCTGTGTTTAAATGTAATTGTTTATAGAATTTAAATGTAATTGTTTATGATTGTTTATTTATGAGATGTAATTGTTTATAGAAGCATAGGAAACAGGGTCATGATAGTTTTATTCTGTTGCTGGTTGGCAGCAGAATTTTGGGGCCTTGAAGGCCTTATTTTTGTTTGGAGCAGGAGCTGCTCATGTGGGAGCAGGACTGGCAGGGTCGTTTTTAGGGTGAGTCAAGCACTGAGAGCTTTGGAAGATTGCAAGGGGAAAATATGTTGCTTCAGTTTTGCAAATTTACAGTCAGGCAGATGTCACTGAGGAAACTTACTTTTCAGAACTTGATTTTCAATACTTTTAAGCCATCTATATTCAAGTTTTATCTATTATTTTATAGTATATGATGTCAGTACCACTGGTCTGTGTTAAATTCTTTAAATGTATGTAATTTTCCATTTTTAGCAGTACTTTTTAGTAAATATCCTATTTTTAAAAATATTAACATCTTTTTTTGTTTAGTACATCATGAAGAAATGTTAAAGGAATCCCAGGTCAGTAAAGAACATTTGAGGGCAGAGCTGGAAGAGGCTAAAATGTCATTGCAAAAGGCAGAGGTACCCCTTGCTTATAGTTTTACAGTAGAAATAGACTAGAGGAGTATTTGCATAAATAATTATGGATACTTTAGACATGAAACAGCTGTAGCTGTTTGTTGCAAAACATGTTTAGAAATGATCTCATGTCTTGAAGGTTACTCAAAAGAACTTGGAAACTGAGCTCCAGACTAGAGTGAAAACATTAATTCAGGTTACTGGAGAAAAGGAAGAGCAGGAGGAAGAATGTAAAAAAATGAAGGCTTTGCTTGCAGCCCTGACAGAGGAGTTTGAGACTTCTGTTGCCAATTTGAAAAGCTTGCTGCAAGAAGAGCAAAATAGGTAAATTAATGAGTTTCAATTCCAAGAGTGATCTTACAGGTTGCAGTCTATGACAAAATCAAGAACAATTGGAAATGAAGCTGAAATTTGGAGGTTTTTTCCACACAGTGGTCTAAATGCAGAGAATTGAATGTAAATTTTTTTGTAGGTGATAGTTGATACTGGTCTATAAAAAGTAAATTTTTGCCCCCTCCAACTTTCATAATTCTGTCTTTAAGAAATAGAGATTTCTGTAGGTATATATTTGTTTACTTTTATGTCTGCTGTTCTGAGGTTGTAAAAGTGTAATTTGATATGTGTTGCAGGCAGATAGATCATCTGCCTGTTGAAAGGTAAATGTTCTTAAAGTGCTTGTGCTAAGACTTTGTCTTATTGTCCTTGAAGTTTCAAATGCAGTGAGTGCTTTGTACCCTACATTTGGGGTTTTTAATTTACCATTTTCTTAGATTAAAGAAATATGAAGATGATTCAAAGCTGCTTACCTTGGAGCTCCAAAAGAAATCTGCTGAACTGGGTAAGGCTTGTAGAAAGGCAGAAATGAGCCAGGCAGTAATAAAAATGCTTTCTGCTGTTGTCTGGAAATGGACTGTCTCTAGTAGGTGGAGAAATGATTTTACAGTACCTGTACCTATCAGGAATGCCTGAATTTATTTTGACTCGGCTGATCCCTTTTCTTTGGGGGTCACTGGTACTGGCAGCAGCCAAAGGGCAGTGCTGTGCAGAGCTCCAATAGTGAGACCATTCCTGCATGAATTCTTCTGGGGGTAATTTTGGTTTCCAGCTAAGAGCAGCAGCACTGCAGGTGCCAGGAGTGACTTCTGTAGCAGAGATAAAACCCTCCCATTGAGGTTTCTGGGACCCTCCCCGTGCTGGAAGTGGAATGATGCTGGCAGGGGTTGTCTTTAAATATCATAAATGTGATATCCTGTGCTTTCTAGGGATGTGCTCCTTAGTCCCCAGAGTAAGAGCTCTGCCTTGCTGCTGAGAACTTGCAAAAAATACCAGCACTGTCAATGTGCACAGAGAAACCATTGGGAAGTCAGTAACAACTGGTTTCCTTTCTCAGCATATCCATGTGGTACCTTCAGCAGTTCAGATTTTTTTCTGGAACAATGCAGGTGCATCAATACTTGCAGAATACTCTAGTCTAACAGTCCATGGTTTATTTGAAGCTATAATTGTGGAAAACATAGAAAGGCTCTAAACTTTATTTAAGATAAATATTTAGTTTCTCTTCAGATAGAGATTTGCTAATGTCTGAATCATTTTTTCAAGTCTACATTTAGATTAAGTCATAAATTAGCTTTTCAGCTTCTTAACTTAATCCAACAAGTTTTGAGAACTGGGTATTGCAAAGGGGTAAATGTTTTATACTGCCTGCTAAATATGAAAAATCATTTCTGTTCCATTAATTTTACATTCCATGTGCTGTAGAAGAGATGACTAAAGTAAAATGTGATAAAGAAGTGCAACTTGAAGAGCTGTCAGAAACTCTGGTAAATATTCATTTTATTAATCTCATGGCATTTGCTCTTCATATGAAATTCCTCTTGCTTTGTAAGGATCTTAAATGTCATAAATAAACACCATCTAGTCTACCTTAACATTTCTACTAAACTTTCTCACACACAATTTCAGTGTTTTCTTTAAAGAACTTTTTTATTGCCACTGTTTTTCTTGTCTCCTGTGCTTTTGCTTTTTCTTGTCTCCCATGTTTTTGGTTTTCCTTCTCAAGGTTTTTGGTTATTTCCTTCTTTGTTCATGCCCATTCAAATACCACTCCCTCTGCATATAAAGTTTTCCCCTTTGTTCTTCCTTACAGGAAGGTAATTAGCTCTGGCCTCTGTGAACCCTGCTGTACTGTGACACAGGCCCATTTTCTGTCACAGAAGTCTCAGCTATATGAAATACACTCTGAACAGAGGTTTCTTTTCATTATGATTTTAGATTTACAAGCCTAACAAGAATCCATATCAACTCAAGTTAAGATAGTGGGAAATCAGGTGTGCATTTCACTGTGTTTGCTTGTTGTTCTCATCTGTGCATTGAGTGTTCTGAACTGAGTTTCACTCATTTTCTAAAATGGGCAAATTGGAGGACTTTGACTGAAGAAGAGTCTTGAGGCTACTGTAGAAAATATGCAGAGAGAGAAAAATGTGGAGAGAGCAATGAAAATGCTCTCCAGATGAGAGAGGTCTGAAGTAGGGCAATAGTAACATATTTTAGAAATAGTGAAGTTACACATCATGACTTGTACACAAGTTTATGCATAAGAATCAGCACCCAGAGCAGTGTCCCACCCTAATTTTACAGCCCAGGTAATTAAACTCACAGCAGGGGACAGACATGAACAGCACTGGTGTCACAGTTCACTGTCTCACAGCACTTCCAGATCCCAGCAGAGACTGGAAAGATCCAACCTGGATAATCCATGACATGGATGTTGTTGGGTTCTTCTGAAAGCCTTGTGCTCTTAGTTCATGTCTGATAACCTCCAGCAGTTGGAGTTTGCACATGTAGACTCAAAACTCTTCATTTTGCAGAAAGAATTCCAGGATTTGAAAGCACAGCTGACAAGTACAGCTGAGAAGGAACAAGATTATTTAAAGCAGCTTGTGACTCTGAAAACAGATCTTGAACAAGAGGCGTATGACCATTTTGAAAATACAATATTTAATTAGTTTTGGTGGAGCTGCTTTAATCCACAGTGAAATGAACTAGGATTGTTTTCTAATCAAACTTTTGAACCACATATATGCCATTAATTCTAGACTTACATTTCTAAATTCCACTTTCTCTATTTGTATGTATTCTATGGCATATGTAGTTGTTCCATATCTCTTTGACTTATTTAACAAGAAGAGAAAGTTTCTGACTTCATGGTTAATCTTGCTTTGAACTACATCATCTTCACTAACCATTAGATTTATATAAAAGTTGACTCTGATTTTCTTTCCTTCTTCTGTCACCTTTTTACATCTCTCTGACTCTGCTGCAAAGCTTCTATTTGTAGATAAAGGCCTGGACTTCTTTCAGCATGGAATAAGACTTGATAATGGGTATGTTTAATTTAAAAGGAGATTTCAAAATGCATCTTCTTATTCCTCTTGGCCATTTGTTTGAAATTAGGTTAAGGAATGAACAACTAACAGTGTATCTCAGTAAGCTTTCACTAGAGAAAGAACAAACAGCACAAGAGAAAAATGCTGTGGCTGCAGAAGTCAAGAAACTGCAAGAACAACAAGAGGCAAGTTGTAAACTTCCAGGTTTCATGAAAGGACAATACTCAATTGGACAAATTACTCGGTTTTACAAATTAGATGATGAGCTGCAACATGACTTGGGTCTGTAGAGTACCTGAGCTGTTTTTTGTGTTTGAGTTGGAAAGGAAGTGTATTTACACTTGTGAGCAAGGCAGGTCAGTGTGCTTTGGATGTCTTTGAATTTTTTAAGAAGTCACTTTGAATTTTATTTCTTTGCTGACACATGGGTCTTTATTTAGGATAGTAAGAAAAAAGAAGAAAATACAAAGCAGTTAGTTGAAAATCTAGAAGAGGCAAATAGCCAGCTAAGGCAAGTAAAAACAAATATTAATAACTGATATTGTGAAAGGAAGTAGACTCAAATAGTTAGTTGTGTTCAAATGCTGCTTTCCGGGATTTTTTGATTAATGTTTTTTCTAGATTATATAGCTAAACAGAAACTATTCAGAATTGCTGTTGGCCAAGTAGAAATTTTCTCAGATTAGAAATACCAATTGCTGCAGGAACAGTGTTTGCCATCATTTTGTATTACATAGTAGGAGCTGTCTTGTTGTGCATTAGACATCTCAGGTGAGAGGGAAATGAAAATGGAAGGTGAAGGTTATGGATTAAATGTGACAAGGCAAAACTGGGTAAGAGTTACTCTCTGTATCACCAGTTCAATAGACAGGCAGCTCCCATGTTTCACAGCTGCATTGCAATAGTCCAGGTTAGGATGTATTTTCCTTGGCTTAGCTGGAACATCTTTTCCTACTTAAAAAAAGTATGGACAGTTCACAGATTGACTTACTGGGCATGTTGCTGCATTTTAAGAACATTTTCATTGAGCAGCTTATGAAGTTCCCATCAACATTAGCAGCTCTTTTTAGAAAATAAAAGAAGGGTTTATTAGAAGTACTGAAAATCAGTTAAAGGCAAGAAGGAAAGATTTACTAATGCTTGTTAATTTGGCACTTAGAAATGAACTGGAGTCTTTGAAGCAGAAAATGGCAAAGACAGGTGAAGAGATGAGAAGTGCACTGGATGAAAGAGAAGAAAATGTATGTCATGTGTCATGCAAATATCTTACAGAACCTGTAGGACAGCATTAAATGTAAAATCTGTGTTGGGATTTTTCTGCAAAGCTCTGCCTGGGGGATGTGATCTCTGCCAGAGGTTTCTTCTTTCTCAGCTGCTGCCAGCTGTGCCATTGTGTGTGCACGTGCTGAGCCCTGTTATTTCAAAAGCCAAGCACAGTCACGGGGATGTTCACTCTTTGCTGCAAGTTTCATATTAAAGATTTGGTTGTTTTCAGGCCAACAGAGAACCTGCTTTTCTGATTTTTCATATACCCACACAGTGATGGATGGGCTCTGGATTAGCTTTTTATATGTAGTGTGAGTTTTAGCTTAAATAGATTCAAACATTTTTACTTTTCTTTCTGTTGGTTCAAAGCAACCTGGGGTTTTTAGCAAATTTCAGAATTTCATTGTAACAGTCAAAGATTTACAATTGTCATTTCAGGTAAAGAGTACTGAAAATGAAATTTCAAGAAAGGAAAAGCCATTGAAGATTCTAGAAAATAATTGGGAAATTCATTTTTTCATGGATGTAGGGAACTTCCTACAAGTGTATTTTTAAATTGTGAAGATATTGGGGATTTTTTTCTTCTTTCTTAATTCCATAACCACTAAGGAACTGGTTCACTGCTATTATTTACCATCTTGTGGTACTTTATGGCTAAAACTCTGATTATTCTAACATGTCAGCTGGTGTTGCAGTCCCATTGGAACAAACCAGACTGGTGCAAGTGCAGGTTTGAGAACATTTACAGGAATTGCTCACATAGGGAGTCATTTGTAGAACTTACTAATGAATGTCTGAAATATCTCTTTCAGATGAACAATTTAAAGAAGCAGGTGGAAAATAAAACCAAATGCATTGAAGAGTTGCAGCAGGAGGTGGGTAGAGATTTTAATTTCACAATACATAAACACATTATATTTTGGGTTGCCTTTTCAGCAGGTTTGTGTCTGCTGTGATATCTTTAGATCCACCTATGTAATTTAAAAATTCTCCTTTCTTATCCTAACCCTGAGCAAATTAGGGAGTCATCTCAGGAATCACTTGATTTGTTAAATGTGCCTTAATTTGAAAAGAGCAATTACAAAAATAATGTCTTTAATAAACTTCTACTCCTTTTCATTTAGTGCATGGTGTTATTTTTGTACTTGTAGTAAGTATCTCAGTTACCACTAGTAGAAAATAATTCTGCACTGGCACAAACTGTAGTAACTTCACTGTAAATATAAAGAACTTGTATTTTTTGTCATGACATCTTCACACCTTCTGTCAGCAGCATCTTAGTTGTAATTCCCATTCTGCACCTCATTTGTTATTCCCTGCTCTTGCTCAGGAGGAGCCTTTCTTAAGGTCATGAAGAAACAGTAATTATCACAGAAATTAGTTGAACATTCATTTGTTTGAAGAATTGTTCTGGAACCTGAGCTGCACAACACAGAGTTATTTGCCTGATGAGAGCTGGAATTTCTTGATGCAGTTAAACCATTACATAATTCTATTTACTTATTAAGGTACAGTGCTTGTTTTGTTTTATTTCAACAGAATAAGGTGCTGCCAAAGAAACTTACTGCAGAAAGCAAGAAAAGCAATACTTATGAAGGGAAGGTAGGTTTAAATAACATCATGTAGAAGATGAGGTGAGTGTTTTTAAGCCCCACTGTAAGTAATGATAATACTTGTTCAATACGTTCTGAGCTGCTTTGGGATCTGGGATACAGACTTTGCAGGAATGAGCTCACAGTTTTTAGAAGATGCTTCCATTTTTAATCATTGGGCACTGACTGTTGGACATTTAAGAGATGGATTCACTTTGCAATTAATGATGTTTCTAATCTGTTCCTTTTTTTTTCTTTTGTTGATAGTGGACTGAACAGGGTTCAGCAACCTCATTGTAACAGAAAAGCATTTAAAAGACATATACATATATGTATATATATATTACTTTTTTAAGGCTGTTCTTTAAATGTGTTCTGCAGTGGCAATCCCTCTGATGGGAATATTGTGTCCAGCTTTGGGTACTGCACTTGAAGAAAAGTGGACTTTTTTGAGGATATTCATATGATTAACTTAAAAGGAAAAACTGTAATCAAAATGCACAGCTGGGAGAAAAATGTACCATAAAAGCTGTGCAAATCTGATACAGGTTTACAAGAGAGGGAATCAAATCTCCATCTGTATTTGTTTTTTTTCTGAGGCATTCACAGCATTTAGGGTGACTGCTTAGGGCAGTCTTCCCCATTGGGCTGTTGCCATTCTTTCTTTTGAGTATTTTCCAACTCACTTCAGGCCAAAGTTCAACTCTTTATTAAAAAAAAAAGCTGAACTTTTAAATAGGAAACACTTTAATCATATACCTGAACAGTAACAGTGTGTTTGTGCTCAAAAACAAGAGGTAAGAAAAAATCATTAACACAGTAATTCCTAAACAAATAACAGCAGCAATTCTGCATTCTCAAAAGGTGAATAAATTGCAGATAGAGATGGAAAAGATGAACAAGCAACATAAGGAAGCAGCTGACATCTATCAAAAAGACATAGAAACAAGAAAAGGAAATGAAAATAAACTTCGTGAAGAGGTGAGAGGTGTTAATTTTTACTGCAATTTAATTTTTTTTAATTTAAAATGTTTTTATGAAGCTTTATTGGCCAGAGTCCTTGCTCTTCCATTTCAGACATGAATGGAATTTGTGTATGCCTGTGAGCAAAGCTTTAGTACATGAGGTGCTTAGGCTGACGTATTTGAATATGACTTTGAAAATAAGAACTCCATTAAAACTTCTTGCTTTCAAGATATAGTTCCAAGAAATTCCACCCTTGGTATAAAGTCAGCATAGTTAAATTAGATTATAACTTCTCCCATATTAGTATTTTTCTGCCCACACTTTTTTTTTGATGGCAATGCTAAGAAATGTTAGGGCAGAGTGCTTGAAATGGCCTTTTGGTTTGAAGTGAACTTGCCTGCCATGGCTGTACCTTTGATCTTGCCCATTTTAACAATCTGCAGAAAAGATGAGGGATTTGAAAGGGATCTTAAAAGCAAATAAAGCCCAAGTGGGACTGCAAACTTTGCACCCACAGGGGAAAGAAGAAATTAAGATTTAAAAGAAATATATGGTTATGTTGATGAATGAAATGCAATTTATTACTGACAGGTAGAAAAGATGAGGTTGCTTTGTGATGAAACAGCAATGATACAGAGACAAACTGATGCCAGATGTCAGCACAAGATAACTGAGATGATGGCACTGATGGAAAAGCACAAGGGAAGAGATTTTCCTGCTTGCTGTGGTTTGCAGTGTGTGATACCATGTTAATGGCATGTTTATAACTTGTGATACCACGTTCATGACCTTTCCAAAGCAGAATCAGGCCTGAATCTGGGAAAAGGAAGCCGAACCCATGCTGGACTTTGCATCATCTAAAATCAAATTCATTTGAAGATTTTCAAAAGATTCCTGTGGGCAGATAAATTCCATTCATCTAAACTTCTGGGATTTTTAGATGTTTTTCAATTCAGGCTTCCTTTGATACCATCTGAGTGCAATATTTTTCAGTATCAGTTTGGCTCTTTCTCTGAGATGACTTAGTGACTGTCAGCAGTTTAGCCTGACACATTTTAGTTTTCCTTTCTGTTCCTCTATTTTGCAATATCTTTAGCAGATACATTAATAAAGATGGCACAGCTGGCTCTTAGTGCTGCGCCCATATTGCTGCACAGAAATCAAGCACTCTCTGCCAGTCCACAAAATAATACTTGAATTGAGCATTTTCTGTTTTACAGTTTCTGCAGAAGCATCAATGAATCTTTTCTTTCTGAATCTTAGAGCCTGGTTTGAAAAAAATGATGTTTTAAGACTGGATAACTCTATAATTGTAACATTTAGTCACATATTTTGAGTTTGTTGTTGGTTTGGTTTTTTTAACCCAGAATGAATATGATAAAATGGTTGAAGAAAAAGATGCAGAGTTAAAAGTATATAAAATGAAACAGCAAAAGCAGTTCTCATCAGCAAGAGCACTGGTAAGGAGTACTTTCCAATGTTCAGTAATTCAGTGAAGGGGCTGATGTCCTTGTGTAGTGGTTTTATGCTGGCTAAGGGCCAGGCACACACAAAAAAAACATTCACTCATTTTTCTCTGCTGTAGTTGAGCAGAGGAGGGGAAAGAAAAATTCAAGTTGAGATAAGGATTAGGAGAAAAACTCTTTGAAGGTAAAGCAGATTCAAACTTAAATAGCATCAAAAATTTATTATTAATAGAATTAAAAATGGGTAATGAGAATTAAAATAAACCTTTAAAACACCTTTTTTCCCAGTCCCTCCCTCTTGCCCACCAACAGCACAGAGAGACAAAAGATGTGATCTTCAGTCAGTTTGTGACTTCTAAAACTCTTTTTTCAGTTTGCTTAGAGAGTTTCTTTTTCCTGCTGTGCTCTGGGGTCTTTCCCACCAGAGACAGTTCTCTGGGAACTTTTCCAGTGTGGTTTTAATTTTTACCAGTAGCAGTCCCACCAAGCTGCTGCAGCAGATCTTATTCTGGGCACTAAAAACTCCAAATGTTTCTAAAAATGAATTGGAGTAGCAGTGTGTTTGTGTCTGCTCTTCCAGACAGTGTGTCATGCTCTGACTTCCCACTTGGAATAGGAAACTTTTGTTTTAAATATTTCGATTGTGCCCTCTCACCCCTGTTCTCCCAAGTGTTTTAAGGTCTTACCTTGAACATTTCTGATCAAGTTCCTGTTTCTTATAGTGCTTCAGTCTTTTTAAACAAGCTAAAGCAAAGCTTCAAGTACAGGGCTGAAAAGCAAATAGAATTCTCTTGTGTATCTAATGAGTGTCCCTGTTAATTACTGTCTCACTTGGGACTGTTTTCCTTTTTCTGGGCTGTGCATAGTTAACCCTGTCCTTTATTTAATGGTTTGTAGGAAAATGAGCTGTCATCTTTGAAAAGTGAACTGGCCTCCCTTAAGGAACAACTGAAAGCAGAAATTGAAGAAAAGGTGGAGTTTTTTATTCACTGAGCAGTGGGGGTGAGAGGTGTGGCCTGGGCTTGTGCTGTGGGAGGAGTTGGATAAGAAATGAAACTGAACAGAAAAACAGGGACTTTTGAATGCTGGGGTTGTGCTAAATCTGGTCATATATTTGTGTGAGCTTTGTAACAGTCTGTGATTATAGATTATATATAAATTAACAACAAAACAAAACTCTCCTTTATTTTAGTTAATTTTAACTAGCTAAAGCAAAAAAGTTCCCTAAACTGTAGGGGTTTTTTCAGTGACTTTTGAATGCCGAGGTTGTGCTAAACCTGGTCATATATTTGTGTGAGCTTTGTAACAGTCTGTGATTATAGACTGTGCTCTGTAATGACACCAAGAAGATTTTTAACAACTGAATTCAAAGAAATATTTCCTTGCTGTCACATAACTCTTTTGTAGGAGAATCTTGTAAAAGAGCACTCTCACAGTATGATTCCTGAAAGTGAAAAGAAACACAAGGTAACTTCAACTTTTTAATTGCTTTTAGAATTTGGTAGTGTTTATATGTGTAGAATCAATTGAAGTGCCATGATAATTTATTTGCATTCAACAAAAGACACTGCAATGCTTTGGACTTCAAACTTTTTAAAGAAAATAAAAATGTATGTTCCTGGGACTCCTAAACCTTGTTTAGATCTATACAGTGAATCTACTCATGGAAAAATAGAAAGTCTCCAAATTATATTCCTAAAATAAAAAAGATAAAAATAAAAAATATCTCCTTCAGTGCAGGAAGCCCCTTGGGCAGTCCAACACTGAAGTTTTGTAACTCCTAACAGTGAATTTTTCTTGTTGCATTTTTCTGCCTGTATTTCTTACTTCTCTGTAGATGATTTTTTTTCCCCTGGGATAAGAAGGGATTTTAAAGGGTCCTACCATTCCATGGAGATATTGGACAGCAGTTTCTGGAAGGACTCCCACTGTGTAATTTTTCTTGCTCAGTTGTTGATTTTTTTATGTCTCTGGAATTGTTTTACTCAGTCTTAAAAGTGTCCATTTGTAAAGGCACTTTTCCTCTATGGAAGAGAACAAAGCTGATCTAGCTGTAAAAATGGTCAAAGTATCAAAGTAGTCCTGACTGCAGAACTTACCCTTCTTCCCTGTCAGGAGTTCACTTGTGGGTTTCATATTGGAGCAATGGAATCCAGCACCACTTTGATGTTATCTGTCTAAAAAAGGACTGCACTGGACCATTCAATGCTTCTCAGTTTAACTTCTCGTGAAAAGACTATTTTAAGTAACACCAATCTTGATATAGCTATCAATCTTTCTCTGAAAGCCTTTCCCTGCAGTTTTGTTTGTTCCCATTTTCTTTGATGTTTGATATGGTCCACATGTAGTGGCTACAGTTCAGAATACCCTGAATTTCTGCAGATAAGCATGAAGAACTGAAATACAATGTGCCATGAAACTCAGCTCTTCCATAGCTTCCCCTTCATTCTCCTCATTTGGCAACAAAAATAATATAAAAAATGCTATTTCCAGCCCACCCCACTTTGTTTGGGTCATTGCTTCATGTTTGGATGGAAAGAGAAGAGTTCCACCATTTCTCTCAGGTGAATTCTTGGACACTCAGACTGTAAACTGGCTCCTGAGTTGGGCTTTAGATTCCATTCTTACCCCATAAAATAAAATCTAAAAATAGAAACGTTTTCTTTCCCAGACATATGCTATAAAGACTCCTCCAATGGATAAGATGCACAGTGGAAGAAGCACAAACCTGCCTTCAGAGCAGAGCAGCAGGAAAAAGCAGAAAGTGCTTGTGCAGCTGGACACTCAGTCAGACAGCTCTGAGCACACTGACCTCCTGGTAAGAGTCAGAGAGCAAATCCTGTGCTGAGCACTTCTTTGTGCTCACTGCTGGCTCTGAGAATGAAAAGAAACAGTTTGGGCTTCCACATTCAAGCCAATATTTATGTGTCTATTTTTAATTGATTGGTTCTTTCTGGAATTGTATGTACATAATTAACATTCTTTTTATTGAACTGTTTTGCCTCATAATGACATCTTAATTTTTTTTATTTTTCATAGTTTAATGTCCTTAGGGGGAAAGAAAAAGTAGTTTTTAATATAGTGTGAGTAAGTAACTTTTTCATTTATTAGAGCATAGTCTCGGAAGAAGAAATGTTTAAAAATTTGTACAAAGATTTTCCACAAGCTTCGCGATTACATTCCCCAGCACCAAAAAAGGTATGTTAGCCTTTCCTAAGATTAAAGCAAGCAGTTAATCAGATTGTTTACAGAAACTAAAGGATGGCTTTATTTTCCTTCCTGGACCCCAGCTCCATCCAGTGTGAAATCTCCAGGCTCTGCTCTGAAACTCAAAACCATGAGGAGAATGCGCGAGGCGGGCTGGACTGCGCTCTCCAAAATGGACAGGAAAAGGAAAATTAAAGATGTTGTAAAGTTCTTTGCTTAAAATGCAGAAATGCCCAGTGCCCTGGCATTGCTTGCAGGGTTGTTTTTCTCTCAGAGTTAGTGCTTTGTTGCATTTTTCTGTCATACTCAGTGTGTTCAATACTGTGTTCATTCCTTTACACATATGAACTTTATAGATCTATAACTGCAACCCCTGCAGAGCCTTTTCCACCTTTCCTCCCTTGTGCTTCAAAATGTTGGGACAAAAATTGGCCAATTTTAAATTTTGAAATAAATAGAACTGCATAGAAAGTTGTTTCAAAGCTGTTTCTGGCATTAGAAAGCCTGGTTTTAAAGAACTTCTGTTCTTTTAAATTTACTCCATTTTTCTTAACACATAAATCATAGTGGAAGAAATGTTGCTGTTCAATGTATGTTCTTTTACCTGAAGTCCTCTTGCTTTTTCCTGCATTTTAATGGCTGTTAGACCTGTCTTTTTAGACTGTTTTGTTTTCAGTATGTTAAAATGGTTTTGAAACTTCTAAAATTGCAGTAGAATTGCTTGTATTTAAAAAGATTTCAGCTTCACAGGGAGTAAAAGATGCACGGTATAAGATCGTGAAAACAATGTTAAGATGCCATTAAATTGTTTATCTGAAATATCAAGTATGGGACTATTTGTTATTGCTTTAAATATTTGAACACAGACAGAAATCACCCACCAGCCTTCCTAGGGACCAGCAGAAGTCCAAGGATAGATTAGAACATCTATTTCTGTATTAATCCTTGATTAATCTTGGTTTCAGCGACAAACAGCGACAAACCCTACTTCAGAGCCTAGACATAACAAGGAAACTACAAGTACACGTTAAAATATAATGAAAAATCAAAAATCCCAAATGCAGGTGAAGTGGGAAGCAAAATAGATTTGTTTTCTTCTTTTTGTGTAGTCTTAGGGATAGGCCAGTAGTTTGGGTTCCTTATGTTGAGCTGTTGAGCAGCGATGTAAATGAGATTTGTTATTGTATGTAGCTAACAAATATTGTGCAGAGATCTGGAAGAATCTGCTGTGCTTTCCCCATGAGCACTTGAAAGTGAAAAATGGAAGTTTGTACTGCCCACTTCTGGACTCAAACAGTAACTAATCAACTAGAGCCTTGGTATTTCCTAGGGACATGAATCCATGGGATATCACATAATTCTCCTGATCCTGTGAGTGTGTCCTGTGAGGTGTTGTGTAAATCACCTGAAAAAGTACAAAAATATTGCCAGCAACACTGCAGAAAGCTTGCAGGAAATGCAAGCAGCAGGGAAGGGTGTAAAATCCCATCTGCCCGTTTCTGTGCCTGATTTTATTTATGGACTGAGGGTGCCCTGCTTGTTGCCATGGCCACAGTGCACAGCTCCATCTCTCCTGTCTCCTTCTCTGGCCTCAGGCCCAGTTCCTGGGAGCACCCCATGGGGGAGAATCCAGGCAGTGAAAGAGACAAAGAGCCCAAACTCCTGGGCTCAGACTCAGACAGGTCCATGGGGGAAGGAAAAGCTGTGCAAGGAAGCAAAACCAGGAATTCATTCCCTGCTTCCCACGGGCAGGTGGGTGTTCATCCGTGCCCAGGTGAGCAGGGCTCCACCCCAGGCAATGGTGACCTGGGGACACAAATGCCATCACTGCCAGCATCCCCCCCTTTCTGCTTCTTCCCCCTCTTTCCAGACGGATTCTTCTTCCACATGGTCTGGGAATGCCCTGGGGTCAAGTCAGGTCACTGTCCCAGCTGCGTCTCTGCCCCTTTCTGGTGCTCCCCAAGCCCTCGCTGCCAGGGCAGGATGAGGAACAGGAAAGGCCTCAGCTCTGGGCAGGAACAAAAACCTCCTGGAACCTTCCCTCTGTTTCCAGGCCAAATCCAAGCCCTGGCCCAGAGAAGCCCCTGGAAGGAAGTTCAGTCTCCCCAGCCCAAAGCAGTCCCCAGTGCCCATCCCCAGCACCAGGCACTGCCTTCCCCAGAGCGTCTCCTCTAGGAAAGGGATGGCTCAGCGAGCACCAGGCCGATGGCGATTGCAGCTCGGGGGGAAAACAGGCGGGAGGGGATCCCTGCTTGGAGTTCCAGGGGTGCTTTATGGGCCAACACACCCGAGGGGTCCAGGCACCAAGAACCAAGAACAAAGCAGGGTCCAGGGTTTTATATGGGACAAGGGAGGGGGAGCTTTGGTGTCACCATGATATTTTCTGAAACTGAGAAGCTGAGAAGCCTCACAGGAAAAGAAAAACAAGAATTATCTGCTGCTGTGGAATGCAACAGGTGCATCTTTGATTGGTCCATGTTGGTTGTTTCTAATTAATGGCCAATCACAGTCAGCTGGCTCGGACTCTCAGAGAGTCATGAGCTTTTGTAATCATTCTTTTCTATTCCCTGCTTGCCTTCTGATGAAATCCTCTCTTCAATTCTTTTAGTATAGTTTTAATATATCATTTTCTTTTAAGATAATATATATCATAAATAATAAATCAGCCTTCTGCAACATGGAGTCAAGATTCTCGTCTCTTCCCTCGTCCTGGGACCCCTGCAAACACCAGCGCACTTTGGGCCTGAGGGCCAATGGGCAGAGGGAACAAGGGTGGTGCAAAGGCGGGACAAAAGGGCAACAACCAACTGGGATTCAGGGGAGGAGCTGCAGGGAACGGGAACCAATAGGAAAGCGGGAGTGGGGAACATTCTAGAAATGGGGAGGAGAACAAGGATGATGTAACTTGGGTCATCAACATGTAAGGGACATGATGCCACCAGGACACACACCAGGGGACAATGTCACCACACCTGTGGGGACGCTGCCACCAGGACGCCTCCAGTGACACCCAGCATGGGCCCACATGGCCCCTGTGGGTGACACTGACCCTTGCCCTGTCCCCAGGGGCGGTTGGGATCCCCTGAGCGCAGTGGCCCTGGGACACCCTGGTGGCTGTCACTCTCTCCTGGGCCACTTGTCACCAGCTGAACAGGTTCCCATCCTGCTCTGGTGGGTGGTGACATTCAGCTGGGACACCACAATGGTGGCAGGGGGGACGTGGTGACAGGAACTGCATGAGGCAGCGCTATGGCAGAGATGAAGGTGCTGGTGGCACTGTGGTGGCACAGGTGGTGGCCTTGATGCTGTCCTGTTCATGTCCCCATCCATGCTCATGTCCTCCCATGTCACCATCCATGGCTGTGTCCCCC
The DNA here is from genome assembly GCF_012460135.2 of Molothrus ater. Lineage (NCBI taxonomy): Eukaryota > Metazoa > Chordata > Aves > Passeriformes > Icteridae > Molothrus > Molothrus ater. The sequence goes on from NC_071658.1 coordinate 1,229,973, forward strand.
CATGTCCCTGTCCATGGCCACTTCCAACTCAGGTCCCCACCCAGGGCTGTGTCCCCACGTGTGCCCATCCAAGCCTTAGTTCAATGTCTTGATTTTTACCCCAATTTCAGGGCTTTCAAAGGTATGAACAGAAACCTTTGTGTTTGAAGGCAAAACCAAAAGGATTTATGTGTCCCTGCCAGAAGAGCATCCATGTGCTTGGGTGGGTGGGAAGAACCTTTTTTGGAGGGGTTTCCACCCCACTGTCTCCAAAATCATGGGTTTTGCCCCAGTCTGACCCGATTTGGTTGTAGAAGATGCCTGTGGGGCAGAGAGAATTAAAATGATGGATTTGTATTGGAGAAGACCTCCAAGGCCATCCAGTGTTACTTGATGCCACCAGGAAGATGCAAGAAGTGAGATTTTTCTGGGGTCAGAAGTCGACAAATCTACTCCATGTCGCTATAGGACATGAAACAACACGAGCGCACAAACCACTGTTCTCAAGGTGAAAAAGAGGAAGTTTATTTCCAGATTCCAACATTTATAGTTTTCCAAAAGTGACAGTGGATTGGAGGATGACAGTGCCACCTCTCCAATGACACTGGACACACCAACAGTCCATCAAATTTCTTCTCCTCCATAAAAGAATGCAAAACAATAAGTTATTTACAGGAAGTGTGTGAGAAAGTTTGCTACAAGAATGTAAACATCAGAAGGCTTAGAAAAATCTTCAAAAGTCAAGGCGACAGCTCTCCACAATGGATTTCTGATGTTGGTCTGTGGGTGTGTCCAGGTGCTCACGGGGAGCCAGGAGCCAGCCAGGTGTCTTCAGAGGGGAGTGGGATACAAAAGATTGACTTAGGGAAAACCCCAATGGGGATAACTTGAGGGTGGGGCCCCGGCCCCTGAGCCAATCACTCGACGCTCTAGCTGAAAGTTTCTAGAGAGTTCTAGAGAGAAGGGTGGGAGCGCCGAGTGATGGACAGGGCACCGGGGAGGGATTTGAGGAAGGGTACATTAATCTCCAAGGCAACTGGGGAGGAGTTGGGATAACTGGCAGTAAAAGAGGAAAGGGAGAACCAGGGCAGAACCATTGCATGATAGGGGGAACAGAACAGTCCAACTTACACAGACAACACAACAGCTGGATGCGTTGGTGTTGGGTCAAGGCTGACCTCTGGGAGAAGCTCTTCCCACACCAGGCACACTCATAGGGCCTCTCCCCGCTGTGGATGCGCTGGTGGGCACTCAGGTGGGCGCTCGTCCTGAAGCTCTTCCCACACTCCCCACACTCGTAGGGCCGTTCCCCCATGTGGCTCCTCTGGTGGGCAGTCACTTCATAGCTGGTCTTGAAGCTCTTCCCACACCTGGGACACTTGTAGGGCCTCTCCCCGGAGTGGATGAGCTGGTGCCTAAGGAGGCTGCACTTGTCCCTGAAGCCCTTCCCGCAGTCAGGGCAGCGGAAGGGCCTCTCCTCTGTGTGAGTGCGCTGGTGATGGAGGAAATTGGAGCTGATCTGAAACCTCTTGCTGCATTCATCACACTCGTAGGGCCGTTCCCCGTGTGGCTCCTCTGGTGGAAAATCAGGCTGGATTTGGCTCTGAAGCTCTTCCCACACTCAGGACATCCGTAGGGCCTCTCCCGGTGTGGACGCGCTGGTGGTGGATCAGGTTGGAGTTGTGGCTGAAGCTCTTCCCACACTGCCCACACTCATAGGGCCTCCCCCTGGTGTGGATTCCCATGTGGGAGTTCAGGCGGGAGCTCCACCTGAAGCTCTTCCCACACTGCCCACACTCATAGGGCTGTTCCTCTGTGTGGATTCTCCAATGGTTGATCAGGGATGATCTCCACCTGAAGCTCTTCCCACATTCTGAGCACTTGTGGGGCTTCTCCCCATCCTGAAGCTGCTCAGGGACCCCCAACTCCGGCCTGTGGTCACCTTCTGGACCCAAGGTGGGTCTTTCCTCCTCGGATCACCGTTATCTGCGTTTGCAGCCCCTCCTTGTATGGGATCTCGGGGACTTTTCCTCCCCGTTGGATTCCTGTGCCCTGGAGCCACTCCAAACAGCCTCAGCCACCAGGTTCTGCTGTGGGGATTTGTCCTCCCTGCTCTCCATGCTCAGCTCCTTCCCTGGGGGAGGAAGGACAAGGAGAGGATGGGATTTGCCTCCGTGCCACAGGGAAGGGGAAGGAGATCCCCCCAGTGCATCCCTGGCTGGACAGCATCAGCAGTGGGGCTGTCCTGCAGCCGGGGGCCGTGCTGGGCTGGGAGATGGAGCAGGAGAGAGGGGGAAAGGGGCACTGACTTCCTCCTCACCTGCCTGGGTGTCCTGGGGCATCTTCTTCCTCCTCGCAGCCTCCTCCTCCACCTGGCCAAGGTTTGGGAATGGGAAATCCTGGTTTGGGGGGCAAAACAAGGGCTGAGCGTGTCGGGTTTGATGGTCCCGGTGCCCAAGTGCAGCTGGAGAAGTCAGCGCCCCTTTCAGCCTCGGGGCGCCCGGACCCCGCTCATCCCCAGCCTCCCCCACCCCTCCAGGCTGCCGGGGGTCCCTCTGCACCGGGATCGCCCCTCTCCGCCATGGATTTGGGGCGACTCCCCCTCCCCGCTCACCTGCGGCTTCCGGAGGGGGCGGAACCGGGGCAGCCACGGCCCGAGCGGGGGAACCACGTGGGGTTGGTGTTGCGGTTCCTCCTCCCGCTGCTCCTCTTCCTCCTCCTCTGGCCCTGCTCTTCCTCTTCTTCGCGCTCCTCTCTCTCTCTTTCCCTTTCCTTTTCCTCCTCCTCTGTCCCTCCTCTCCCTCCCGCTCCTCCTCCGCTCCCAGCCCGGCCCGGGCAGTGCCGGCACCCAAAAGCAGCCGCGCTTTGCCCTGGGGGGGTTCCAAAGCGGCCCCGCCACGCCCGGCACTGGGAGCGATACTGGGAGCACTGGGAACGATGGTGAGAGCAGCGGGCAGAAACTGGGAGCGCTCTCCCTGCCGGTCCCGCTCTGACTGGGAGCACTGGGAACGATGGTGAGAGCAGCGGGCGGAAACTGGGAGCGCTCTCTCTGCCGGTCCCGCTCTGACTGGGAGCACTGGGAACGATGGTGAGAGCAGCAGGCGGGAACTGGGAGCGCTCTCCCTGCCGGTCCCGCTCTTACTGGGAGCACTGGGAACGATGGTGAGAGCAGCAGGCGGGAACTGGGAGCGCTCTCTCTGCCGGTCCCGCTCTTACTGGGAGCACTGGGAACGATGGTGAGAGCAGCAGGCGGGAACTGGGAGCGCTCTCCCTGCCGGTCCCGCTCTTACTGGGAGCACTGGGAACGATGGTGAGAGCAGCAGGCGGGAACTGGGAGCGCTCTCTCTGCCGGTCCCGCTCTTACTGGGAGCACTGGGAACGATGGTGAGAGCAGCAGGCGGGAACTGGGAGCGCTCTCTCTGCCGGTCCCGCTCTTACTGGGAGCACTGGGAACGATGGTGAGAGCAGCAGGCGGGAACTGGGAGCGCTCTCTCTGCCGGTCCCGCTCTTACTGGGAGCACTGGGAACGATGGTGAGAGCAGCAGGCGGGAACTGGGAGCGCTCTCTCTGCCGGTCCCGCTCTTACTGGGAGCACTGGGAGGGAACTGGGAGCAAACAGCGCCCGGACGCGGCTGCAGCCGGCGGGGGCGGGGCCGAAGCTGAGGGCGTGGTTATGCAAATCTGGGAGCGATCGCGCGCTGGGATTGGTGGGCGGGAGCAGGGTGGGATTTGCGCGGTCACGTGAGGGCCGAGGGGAGCCGGAACGATGGCGGCGGCGTCCGGGGAGAGGGGACAGGGAATGGGAATGAGGACAGGGAATGGGGACGAGGAATGGGTAATGGGGAATGGGGACAGGGAATAGGGAATGGGGGATGGGGACAGGGAATGGGGAATGGAATGAGGACCGGGAATGGGAATGGGAATGGGGTCCGGGAATGGGAATGGGAATGGGGAATGGGGACAGGGAATGGGAATGAGGAATGGGAATGGGAACAGGGACAGGGAATGGGGAATGGGGGATGGGGACAGGGAATGGGGAATGGAATGAGGACAGGGAATGGGAATGGGAATGGGGTCCGGGAATGGGAATGGGAATGGGGACAGGGAATGGGAATGAGGAATGAGCCAGGCAGTAATAAAAATGCTTTCTGCTGTTGTCTGGAAATGGACTGTCTCTAGTAGGTGGAGAAATGATTTTACAGTACCTGTACCTATCAGGAATGCCTGAATTTATTTTGACTCGGCTGATCCCTTTTCTTTGGGGGTCACTGGTACTGACAGCAGCCAAAGGGCAGTGCTGTGCAGAGCTCCAATAGTGAGACCATTCCTGCATGAATTCTTCTGGAGGTAATTTTGGTTTCCAGCTAAGAGCAGCAGCACTGCAGGTGCCAGGAGTGACTTCTGTAGCAGAGATAAAACCCTCCCATTGAGGTTTCTGGGACCCTCCCCGTGCTGGAAGTGGAATGATGCTGGCAGGGGTTGTCTTTAAATATCATAAATGTGATATCCTGTGCTTTCTAGGGATGTGCTCCTTAGTCCCCAGAGTAAGAGCTCTGCCTTGCTGCTGAGAACTTGCAAAAAATACCAGCACTGTCAATGTGCACAGAGAAACCATTTGGAAGTCAGTAACAACTGGTTTCCTTTCTCAGCATATCCATGTGGTACCTTCAGCAGTTCAGATTTTTTTCTGGAACAATGCAGGTGCATCAATACTTGCAGAATACTCTAGTCTAACAGTCCATGGTTTATTTGAAGCTATAATTGTGGAAAACATAGAAAGGCTCTAAACTTTATTTAAGATAAATATTTAGTTTCTCTTCAGATAGAGATTTGCTAATGTCTGAATCATTTTTTCAAGTCTACATTTAGATTAAGTCATAAATTAGCTTTTCAGCTTCTTAACTTAATCCAACAAGTTTTGAGAACTGGGTATTGCAAAGGGGTAAATGTTTTATACTGCCTGATAAATATGAAAAATCATTTCTGTTCCATTAATTTTACATTCCACGTGCTGTAGAAGAGATGACTAAAGTAAAATGGGATAAAGAAGTGCAACTTGAAGAGCTGTCAGAAACTCTGGTAAATATTCATTTTATTAATCTCATGGCATTTGCTCTTCATATGAAATTCCTCTTGCTTTGTAAGTATCTTAAATGTCATAAATAAACACCATCTAGTCTACCTTAACATTTCTACTAAACTTTCTCACACACAATTTCAGTGTTTTCTTTAAAGAACTTTTTTATTGCCACTGTTTTTCTTGTCTCCTGTGCTTTTGCTTTTTCTTGTCTCCCATGTTTTTGGTTTTCCTTCTCAAGGTTTTTGGTTATTTCCTTCTTTGTTCATGCCCATTCAAATACCACTCCCTCTGCATATAAAGTTTTCCCCTTTGTTCTTCCTTACAGGAAGGTAATTAGCTCTGGCCTCTGTGAACCCTGCTGTACTGTGACACAGGCCCATTTTCTGTCACAGAAGTCTCAGCTATATGAAATACACTCTGAACAGAGGTTTCTTTTCATTATGATTTTAGATTTACAAGCCTAACAAGAATCCATATCAACTCAAGTTAAGATAGTGGGAAATCAGGTGTGCATTTCACTGTGTTTGCTTGTTGTTCTCATCTGTGCATTGAGTGTTCTGAACTGAGTTTCACTCATTTTCTAAAATGGGCAAATTGGAGGACTTTTACTGAAGAAGAGTCTTGAGGCTACTGTAGAAAATATGCAGAGAGAGAAAAATGTGGAGAGAGCAATGAAAATGCTCTCCAGATGAGAGAGGTCTGAAGTAGGGCAATAGTAACATGTTTTTAGAAATAGTGAAGTTACACATCATGACTTGGACACAAGTTTATGCATAAGAAACAGCACCCAGAGCAGTGTCCCACCCTAATTTTACAGCCCAGGTAATTAAACTCACAGCAGGGGACAGACATGAACAGCACTGGTGTCACAGTTCACTGTCTCACAGCACTTCCAGATCCCAGCAGAGATTGGAAAGATCCAACCTGGATAATCCATGACATGGATGTTGTTGGGTTCTTCTGAAAGCCTTGTGCTCTTAGTTCATGTCTGATAACCTCCAGCAGTTGGAGTTTGCACATGTAGACTCAAAACTCTTCATTTTGCAGAAAGAAATCCAGGATTTGAAAGCACAGCTGACAAGTACAGCTGAGAAGGAACAAGATTATTTAAAGCAGCTTGTGACTCTGAAAACAGATCTTGAACAAGAGGCGTATGACCATTTTGAAAATACAATATTTAATTAGTTTTGGTGGAGTTGCTTTAATCCACAGTGAAATGAACTAGGATTGTTTTCTAATCAAACTTTTGAACCACATATATGCCATTAATTCTAGACTTACATTTCTAAATTCCACTTTCTCTATTTGTATGTATTCTATGGCATATGTAGTTGTTCCATATCTCTTTGACTTATTTAACAAGAAGAGAAAGTTTCTGACTTCATGGTTAATCTTGCTTTGAACTACATCATCTTCACTAACCATTAGATTTATATAAAAGTTGACTCTGATTTTCTTTCCTTCTTCTGTCACCTTTTTACATCTCTCTGACTCTGCTGCAAAGCTTCTATTTGTAGATAAAGGCCTGGACTTCTTTCAGCATGGAATATGACTTGATAACGGGTATGTTTAATTTAAAAGGAGATTTCAAAATGCATCTTCTTATTCCTCTTGGCCATTTGTTTGAAATTAGGTTAAGGAATGAACAACTAACAGTGTATCTCAGTAAGCTTTCACTAGAGAAAGAACAAACAGCACAAGAGAAAAATGCTGTGGCTGCAGAAGTCAAGAAACTGCAAGAACAACAAGAGGCAAGTTGTAAACTTCCAGGTTTCATGAAAGGACAATACTCAATTGGACAAATTACTCGGTTTTACAAATTAGATGATGAGCTGCAACATGACTTGGGTCTGTAGAGTACCTGAGCTGTTTTTTGTGTTTGAGTTGGAAAGGAAGTGTATTTACACTTGTGAGCAAGGCAGGTCAGTGTGCTTTGGATGTCTTTGAATTTTTTAAGAAGTCACTTTGAATTTTATTTCTTTGCTGACACATGGGTCTTTATTTAGGATAGTAAGAAAAAAGAAGAAAATACAAAGCAGTTAGTTGAAAATCTAGAAGAGGCAAATAGCCAGCTAAGGCAAGTAAAAACAAATATTAATAACTGATATTGTGAAAGGAAGTAGACTCAAATAGTTAGTTGTGTTCAAATGCTGCTTTCCGGGATTTTTTGATTAATGTTTTTTCTAGATTATATAGCTAAACAGAAACTATTCAGAATTGCTGTTGGCCAAGTAGAAATTTTCTCAGATTAGAAATACCAATTGCTGCAGGAACAGTGTTTGCCATCATTTTGTATTACATAGTAGGAGCTGTCTTGTTGTGCATTAGACATCTCAGGTGAGAGGGAAATGAAAATGGAAGGTGAAGGTCATGGATTAAATGTGACAAGGCAAAACTGGGTAAGAGTTACTCTCTGTATCACCAGTTCAATAGACAGGCAGCTCCCATGTTTCACAGCTGCATTGCAATAGTCCAGGTTAGGATGTATTTTCCTTGGCTTAGCTGGAACATCTTTTCCTACTTAAAAAAAGTATGCACAGTTCACAGATTGACTTACTGGGCATGTTGCTGCATTTTAAGAACATTTTCATTGAGCAGCTTATGAAGTTCCCATCAACATTAGCAGCTCTTTTTAGAAAATAAAAGAAGGGTTTATTAGAAGTACTGAAAATCAGTTAAAGGCAAGAAGGAAAGATTTACTAATGCTTGTTAATTTGGCACTTAGAAATGAACTGGAGTCTTTGAAGGAGAAAATGGCAAAGACAGGTGAAGAGATGAGAAGTGCACTGGATGAAAGAGAAGAAAATGTATGTCATGTGTCATGCAAATATCTTACAGAACCTGTAGGACAGCATTAATGTAAAATCTGTGTTGGGATTTTTCTGTAAAGCTCTGCCTGGGGGATGTGATCTCTGCCAGAGGTTTCTTCTTTCTCAGCTGCTGCCAGCTGTGCCATTGTGTGTGCACGTGCTGAGCCCTGTTATTTCAAAAGACAAGCACAGTCACGGGGATGTTCACTCTTTGCTGCAAGTTTCATATTAAAGATTTGGTTGTTTTCAGGCCAACAGAGAACCTGCTTTTCTGATTTTTCATATACCCACACAGTGATGGATGGGCTCTGGATTAGCTTTTTATATGTAGCGTGAGTTTTAGCTTAAATAGATTCAAACATTTTTACTTTTCTTTCTGTTGGTTCAAAGCAACCTGGGGTTTTTAGCAAATTTCAGAATTTCATTGTAACAGTCAAAGATTTACAATTGTCATTTCAGGTAAAGAGTACTGAAAATGAAATTTCAAGAAAGGAAAAACCATTGAAGATTCTAGAAAATAATTGGGAAATTCATTTTTTCATGGATGTAGGGAACTTCCTACAAGTGTATTTTTAAATTGTGAAGATATTGGGGATTTTTTTCTTCTTTCTTAATTCCATAACCACTAAGGAACTGGTTCACTGCTATTATTTACCATCTTGTGGTACTTTATGGCTAAAACTCTGATTATTCTAACATGTCAGCTGGTGTTGCAGTCCCATTGGAACAAACCAGACTGGTGCAAGTGCAGGTTTGAGAACATTTACAGGAATTGCTCACATAGGGAGTCATTTGTAGAACTTACTAATGAATGTCTGAAATATCTCTTTCAGATGAACAATTTAAAGAAGCAGGTGGAAAATAAAACCAAATGCATTGAAGAGTTGCAGCAGGAGGTGGGTAGAGATTTTAATTTCACAATACATAAACACATTATGTTTTGGGTTGCCTTTTCAGCAGGTTTGTGTCTGCTGTGATATCTTTAGATCCACCTATGTAATTTAAAAATTCTCCTTTCTTATCCTAACCCTGAGCAAATTAGGGAGTCATCTCAGGAATCACTTGATTTGTTAAATGTGCCTTAATTTGAAAAGAGCAATTACAAAAATAATGTCTTTAATAAACTTCTACTCCTTTTCATTTAGTGCATGGTGTTATTTTTGTACTTGTAGTAAGTATCTCAGTTACCACTAGTAGAAAATAATTCTGCACTGGCACAAACTGTAGTAACTTCACTGTAAATATAAAGAACTTGTATTTTTTGTCATGACATCTTCACACCTTCTGTCAGCAGCATCTTAGTTGTAATTCCCATTCTGCACCTCATTTGTTATTCCCTGCTCTTGCTCAGGAGGAGCCTTTCTTAAGGTCATGAAGAAACAGTAATTATCACAGAAATTAGTTGAACATTCATTTGTTTGAAGAATTGTTCTGGAACCTGAGCTGCACAACACAGAGTTATTTGCCTGATGAAAGCTGGAATTTCTTGATGCAGTTAAACCATTACATAATTCTATTTACTTATTAAGGTACAGTGCTTGTTTTGTTTTATTTCAACAGAATAAGGTGCTGCCAAAGAAACTTACTGCAGAAAGCAAGAAAAGCAATACTTATGAAGGGAAGGTAGGTTTAAATAACATCATGTAGAAGATGAGGTGAGTGTTTTTAAGCCCCACTGTAAGTAATGATAATACTTGTTCAATACGTTCTGAGCTGCTTTGGGATCTGGGATACAGACTTTGCAGGAATGAGCTCACAGTTTTTAGAAGATGCTTCCATTTTTAATCATTGGGCACTGACTGTTGGACATTTAAGAGATGGATTCACATTGCAATTAATGATGTTTCTAATCTGTTCCTTTTTTTTTCTTTTGTTGATAGTGGACTGAACAGGGTTCAGCAACCTCATTGTAACAGAAAAGCATTTAAAAGACATATACATATATGTATATATATATTACTTTTTTAAGGCTGTTCTTTAAATGTGTTCTGCAGTGGCAATCCCTCTGATGGGAATATTGTGTCCAGCTTTGGGTACTGCACTTGAAGAAAAGTGGACTTTTTTGAGGATATTCATATGATTAACTTAAAAGGAAAAACTGTAATCAAAATGCACAGCTGGGAGAAAAATGTACCATAAAAGCTGTGCAAATCTGATACAGGTTTACAAGAGAGGGAATCAAATCTCCATCTGTATTTGTTTTTTTTCTGAGGCATTCACAGCATTTAGGGTGACTGCTTAGGGCAGTCTTCCCCATTGGGCTGTTGCCATTCTTTCTTTTGAGTATTTTCCAACTCACTTCAGGCCAAAGTTCAACTCTTTATTAAAAAAAAAAGCTGAACTTTTAAATAGGAAACACTTTAATCATATACCTGAACAGTAACAGTGTGTTTGTGCTCAAAAACAAGAGGTAAGAAAAAATCATTAACACAGTAATTCCTAAACAAATAACAGCAGCAATTCTGCATTCTCAAAAGGTGAATAAATTGCAGATAGAGATGGAAAATATGAACAAGCAACATAAGGAAGCAGTTGACATCTATCAAAAAGACATAGAAACAAGAAAAGGAAATGAAAATAAACTTCGTGAAGAGGTGAGAGGTGTTAATTTTTACTGCAATTTAATTTTTTTTAATTTAAAATGTTTTTATGAAGCTTTATTGGCCAGAGTCCTTGCTCTTCCATTTCAGACATGAATGGAATTTGTGTATGCCTGTGAGCAAAGCTTTAGTACATGAGGTGCTTAGGCTGACGTATTTGAATATGACTTTGAAAATAAGAACTCCATTAAAACTTCTTGCTTTCAAGATATAGTTCCAAGAAATTCCACCCTTGGTATAAAGTCAGCATAGTTAAATTAGATTATAACTTCTCCCATATTAGTATTTTTCTGCCCACACTTTTTTTTTGATGGCAATGCTAAGAAATGTTAGGGCAGAGTGCTTGAAATGGCCTTTTGGTTTGAAGTGAACTTGCCTGCCATGGCTGTACCTTTGATCTTGCCCATTTTAACAATCTGCAGAAAAGATGAGGGATTTGAAAGGGATCTTAAAAGCAAATAAAGCCCAAGTGGGACTGCAAACTTTGCACCCACAGGGGAAAGAAGAAATTAAGATTTAAAAGAAATATATGGTTATGTTGATGAATGAAATGCAATTTATTACTGACAGGTAGAAAAGATGAGGTTGCTTTGTGATGAAACAGCAATGATACAGAGACAAACTGATGCCAGATGTCAGCACAAGATAACTGAGATGATGGCACTGATGGAAAAGCACAAGGGAAGAGATTTTCCTGCTTGCTGTGGTTTGCAGTGTGTGATACCATGTTAATGGCATGTTTATAACTTGTGATACCACGTTCATGACCTTTCCAAAGCAGAATCAGGCCTGAATCTGGGAAAAGGAAGCCGAACACATGCTGGACTTTGCATCATCTAAAATCAAATTCATTTGAAGATTTTCAAAAGATTCCTATGGGCAGATAAATTCCATTCATCTAAACTTCTGGGATTTTTAGATGTTTTTCAATTCAGGCTTCCTTTGATACCATCTGAGTGCAATATTTTTCAGTATCAGTTTGGCTCTTTCTCTGAGATGACTTAGTGACTGTCAGCAGTTTAGCCTGACACATTTTAGTTTTCCTTTTTGTTCCTCTATTTTGCAATATCTTTAGCAGATACATTAATAAAGATGGCACAGCTGGCTCTTAGTGCTGCGCCCATATTGCTGCACAGAAATCAAGCACTCTCTGCCAGTCCACAAAATAATACTTGAATTGAGCATTTTCTGTTTTACAGTTTCTGCAGAAGCATCAATGAATCTTTTCTTTCTGAATCTTAGAGCCTGGTTTGAAAAAAATGATGTTTTAAGACTGGATAACTCTATAATTGTAACATTTAGTCACATATTTTGAGTTTGTTGTTGGTTTGGTTTTTTTAACCCAGAATGAATATGATAAAATGGTTGAAGAAAAAGATGCAGAGTTAAAAGTATATAAAATGAAACAGCAAAAGCAGTTCTCATCAGCAAGAGCACTGGTAAGGAGTACTTTCCAATGTTCAGTAATTCAGTGAAGGGGCTGATGTCCTTGTGTAGTGGTTTTATGCTGGCTAAGGGCCAGGCACACACAAAAAAAACATTCACTCATTTTTCTCTGCTGTAGTTGAGCAGAGGAGGGGAAAGAAAAATTCAAGTTGAGATAAGGATTAGGAGAAAAACTCTTTGAAGGTAAAGCAGATTCAAACTTAAATAGCATCAAAAATTTATTATTAATAGGATTAAAAATGGGTAATGAGAATTAAAATAAACCTTTAAAACACCTTTTTTCCCAATCCCTCCCTCTTGCCCACCAACAGCACAGAGAGACAAAAGATGTGATCTTCAGTCAGTTTGTGACTTCTAAAACTCTTTTTTCAGTTTGCTTAGAGAGTTTCTTTTTCCTGCTGTGCTCTGGGGTCTTTCCCACCAGAGACAGTTCTCTGGGAACTTTTCCAGTGTGGTTTTAATTTTTACCAGTAGCAGTCCCAGCCAAGCTGCTGCAGCAGATCTTATTCTGGGCACTAAAAACTCCAAATGTTTCTAAAAATGAATTGGAGTAGCAGTGTGTTTGTGTCTGCTCTTCCAGATAGTGTGTCATGTTCTGACTTCCCACTTGGAATAGGAAACTTTTGTTTTAAATATTTCGGTTGTGCCCTCTCACCCCTGTTCTCCCAAGTGTTTTAAGGTCTTACCTTGAACATTTCTGATCAAGTTCCTGTTTCTTACAGTGCTTCAGTCTTTTTAAACAAGCTAAAGCAAAGCTTCAAGTACAGGACTGAAAAGCAAATAGAATTCTCTTGTGTATCTAATGAGTGTCCCTGTTAATTACTGTCTCACTTGGGACTGTTTTCTTTTTTCTGGGCTGTGCATAGTTAACCCTGTCCTTTATTTAATGGTTTGTAGGAAAATGAGCTGTCATCTTTGAAAAGTGAACTGGCCTCCATTAGGGAACAACTGAAAGCAGAAATTGAAGAAAAGGTGGAGTTTTTTATTCACTGAGCAGTGGGGGTGAGAGGTGTGGCCTGGGCTTGTGCTGTGGGAGGAGTTGGATAAGAAATGAAACTGAACAGAAAAACAGGGACTTTTGAATGCTGGGGTTGTGCTAAATCTGGTCATATATTTGTGTGAGCTTTGTAACAGTCTGTGATTATAGATTATATATAAATTAACAACAAAACAAAACTCTCCTTTATTTTAGTTAATTTTAACTAGCTAAAGCAAAAAACTTCCCTAAACTGTAGGGGTTTTTTCAGTGACTTTTGAATGCTGAGGTTGTGCTAAACCTGGTCATATATTTGTGTGAGCTTTGTAACAGTCTGTGATTATAGACTGTGCTCTGTAATGACACCAAGAAGATTTTTAACAACTGAATTCAAAGAAATATTTCCTTGCTGTCACATAACTCTTTTGTAGGAGAATCTTGTAAAAGAGCACTCTCACAGTATGATTCTTGAAAGTGAAAAGAAACACAAGGTAACTTCAACTTTTTAATTGCTTTTAGAATTTGGTAGTGTTTATATGTGTAGAATCAATTGAAGTGCCATGATAATTTATTTGCATTCAACAAAAGACACTGCAATGCTTTGGACTTCAAACTTTTTAAAGAAAATAAAAATTTATGTTCCTGGGACTCCTAAACCTTGTTTAGATCTATACAGTGAATCTACTCATGTAAAAATAGAAAGTCTCCAAATTATATTCCTAAAATTAAAAAGATAAAAGTAAAAAATATCTCCTTCAGTGCAGGAAGCCCCTTGGGCAGTCAAAGCTGATCTAGCTGTAAAATGGTCAAAGTATCAAAGTAGTCCTGACTGCAGAACTTACCCTTCTTCCCTGTCAGGAGTTCACTTGTGGGTTTCATATTGGAGCAATGGAATCCAGCACCACTTTGATGTTATCTGTCTAAAAAAGGACTGCACTGGACCATTCAATGCTTCTCAGTTTAACTTCTCCTGAAAAGACTATTTTAAGTAACACCAATCTTGATATAGCTATCAATCTTTCTCTGAAAGCCTTTCCCTGCAGTTTTGTTTGTTCCCATTTTCTTTGATGTTTGATATGGTCCACATGTAGTGGCTACAGTTCAGAATACCCTGAATTTCTGCAGATAAGCATGAAGAACTGAAATACAATGTGCCATGAAACTCAGCTCTTCCATAGCTTCCCCTTCATTCTCCTCATTTGGCAACAAAAATAATATAAAAAATGCTATTTCCAGCCCACCCCACTTTGTTTGGGTCATTGCTTCATGTTTGGATGGAAAGAGAAGAGTTCCACCATTTCTCTCAGGTGAATTCTTGGACACTCAGACTGTAAACTGGCTCCTGAGTTGGGCTTTAGATTCCATTCTTACCCCATAAAATAAAATCTAAAAATAGAAACGTTTTCTTTCCCAGACATATGCTATAAAGACTCCTCCAATGGATAAGATGCACAGTGGAAGAAGCACAAACCTGCCTTCAGAGCAGAGCAGCAGGAAAAAGCAGAAAGTGCTTGTGCAGCTGGACACTCAGTCAGACAGCTCTGAGCACACTGACCTCCTGGTAAGAGTCAGAGAGCAAATCCTGTGCTGAGCACTTCTTTGTGCTCACTGCTGGCTCTGAGAATGAAAAGAAACAGTTTGGGCTTCCACATTCAAGCCAATATTTATGTGTCTATTTTTAATTGATTGGTTCTTTCTGGAATTGTATGTACATAATTAACATTCTTTTTATTGAACTGTTTTGCCTCATAATGACATCTTAATGTTTTTATTTTTCATAGTTTAATATCCTTAGGCGGAAAGAAAAAGTAGTTTTTAATATAGTGTGAGTAAGTAACTTTTTCATTTATTAGAGCATAGTCTCGGAAGAAGAAATGTTTAAAAATTTGTACAAAGATTATCCACAAGCTTCGCAATTACATTCCACAGCACCAAAAAAGGTATGTTAGCCTTTCCTAAGATTAAAGCAAGCAGTTAATCAGATTGTTTACAGAAACTAAAGGATGGCTTTATTTTCCTTCCTGGACCCCAGCTCCATCCAGTGTGAAATCTCCAGGCTCTGCTCTGAAACTCAAAACCATGAGGAGAATGCGCGAGGCGGGCTGGACTGCGCTCTCCAAAATGGACAGGAAAAGGAAAATTAAAGATGTTGTAAAGTTCTTTGCTTAAAATGCAGAAATGCCCAGTGCCCTGGCATTGCTTGCAGGGTTGTTTTTCTCTCAGAGTCAGTGCTTTGTTGCATTTTTCTGTCATACTCAGTGTGTTCAATACTGTGTTCATTCCTTTACACATATGAACTTTATAGATCTATAACTGCAACCCCTGCAGAGCCTTTTCCACCTTTCCTCCCTTGTGCTTCAAAATGTTGGGACAAAAATTGGCCAATTTGAAATTTTGAAATAAATAGAACTGCATAGAAAGTTGTTTCAAAGCTGTTTCTGGCATTAGAAAGTCTGGTTTTAAAGAACTTCTGTTCTTTTAAATTTACTCCATTTTTCTTAACACATAAATCATAGTGAAAGAAATGTTGCTGTTCAATGTATGCTCTTTTACCTGAAGTCCTCTTGCTTTTTCCTGCATTTTAATGGCTGTTAGACCTGTCTTTTTAGACTGTTTTGTTTTCAGTATGTTAAAATGGTTTTGAAACTTCTAAAATTGCAGTAGAATTGCTTGTATTTAAAAAGATTTCAGCTTCACAAGGAGTAAAAGATGCACGGTATAAGATCGTGAAAACAATGTTAAGATGCCATTAAATTGTTTATCTGAAATATCAAGTATGGGACTATTTGTTATTGCTTTAAATATTTGAACACAGACAGAAATCACCCACCAGCCTTCCTAGGGACCAGCAGAACTCCAAGGATAGATTAGAACATCTATTTCTGTATTAATCCTTGATTAATCTTGGTTTCAGCGACAAACAGCGACAAACCCTACTTCAGAGCCTAGACATAACAAGGAAACTACAAGTACACGTTAAAATATAATGAAAAATCAAAAATCCCAAATGCAGGTGAAGTGGGAAGCAAAATAGATTTGTTTTCTTCTTTTTGTGTAGTCTTAGGGATAGGCCAGTAGTTTGGGTTCCTTATGTTGAGCTGTTGAGCAGCGATGTAAATGAGATTTGTTATTGTATGTAGCTAACAAATATTGTGCAAAGATCTGGAAGAATCTGCTGTGCTTTCCCCATGAGCACTTGAAAGTGAAAAATGGAAGTTTGTACTGCCCACTTCTGGACTCAAACAGTAACTAATCAACTAGAGCCTTGGTATTTCCTAGGGACATGAATCCATGGGATATCACATAATTCTCCTGATTCTGTGAGTGTGTCCTGTGAGGTGTTGTGTAAATCACCTGAAAAAGTACAAAAATATTGCCAGCAACACTGCAGAAAGCTTGCAGGAAATGCAAGCAGCAGGGAAGGGTGTAAAATCCCATCTGCCCATTTCTGTGCCTGATTTTATTTATGGACTGAGGGTGCCCTGCTTGTTGCCATGGCCACAGTGCACAGCTCCATCTCTCCTGTCTCCTTCTCTGGCCTCAGGCCCAGTTCCTGGGAGCACCCCATGGGGGAGAATCCAGGCAGTGAAAGAGACAAAGAGCCCAAACTCCTGGGCTCAGACTCAGACAGGTCCATGGGGGAAGGAAAAGCTGTGCAAGGAAGCAAAACCAGGAATTCATTCCCTGCTTCCCACGGGCAGGTGGGTGTTCATCCGTGCCCAGGTGAGCAGGGCTCCACCCCAGGCAATGGTGACCTGGGGACACAAATGCCATCACTGCCAGCATCCCCCCCTTTCTGCTTCTTCCCCCTCTTTCCAGACTGATTCTTCTTCCACGTGATCTGGGAATGCCCTGGGGTCAAGTCAGGTCACTGTCCCAGCTGCGTCTCTGCCCCTTTCTGGTGCTCCCCAAGCCCTCGCTGCCAGGGCAGGATGAGGAACAGGAAAGGCCTCAGCTCTGGACAGGAACAAAAACCTCCTGGAACCTTCCCTCTGTTTCCAGGCCAAATCCAAGCCCTGGCCCAGAGAAGCCCCTGGAAGGAAGTTCAGTCTCCCCAGCCCAAAGCAGTCCCCAGTGCCCATCCCCAGCACCAGGCACTGCCTTCCCCAGAGCGTCTCCTCTAGGAAAGGGATGGCTCCGCGAGCACCAGGCCGATGGCAATTGCAGCTCGGGGGGAAAACAGGCGGGAGGGGATCCCTGCTTGGAGTTCCAGGGGTGCTTTATGGGCCAACACACCCGAGGGGTCCAGGCACCAAGAACCAAGAACAAAGCAGGGTCCAGGGTTTTATATGGGACAAGGGAGGGGGAGCTTTGGTGTCACCATGATATTTTCTGAAACTGAGAAGCTGAGAAGCCTCACAGGAAAAGAAAAACAAGAATTATCTGCTGCTGTGGAATGCAACAGGTGCATCTTTGATTGGTCCATGTTGGTTGTTTCTAATTAATGGCCAATCACAGTCAGCTGGCTCGGACTCTCGGAGAGTCATGAGCTTTTGTCATCATTCTTTTCTATTCCCTGCTTGCCTTCTGATGAAATCCTCTCTTCAATTCTTTTAGTATAGTTTTAATATATCATTTTCTTTTAAGATAATATATATCATAAATAATAAATCAGCCTTCTGCAACATGGAGTCAAGATTCTCGTCTCTTCCCTCGTCCTGGGACCCCTGCAAACACCAGCGCACTTTGGGCCTGAGGGCCAATGGGCAGAGGGAACAAGGGTGGTGCAAAGGCGGGACAAAAGGGCAACAACCAACTGGGATTCAGGGGAGGAGCTGCAGGGAACGGGAACCAATAGGAAAGCGGGAGTGGGGAACATTCTAGAAATGGGGAGGAGAACAAGGATGATGTAACTTGGGTCATCAACATGTAAGGGACACGATGCCACCAGGACACACACCAGGGGACAATGTCACCACACCTGTGGGGACGCTGCCACCAGGACACCTCCAGTGACACCCAGCATGGGCCCACATGGCCCCTGTGGGTGACACTGACCCTTGCCCTGTCCCCAGGGGCGGTCAGGGTCCCCTGAGCGCAGTGGCCCTGGGACACCCTGGTGGCTGTCACTCTCTCCTGGGCCACTTGTCACCAGCTGAACAGGTTCCCATCCTGCTCTGGTGGGTGGTGACATTCAGCTGGGACACCACAATGGTGGCAGGGGGGATGTGGTGGCAGGAACTGCATCAGGCAGCGCTATGGCTGAGATGAAGGTGCTGGTGGCACTGTGGTGACACAGGTGGTGGCCTTGATGCTGTCCCAGTTCGTGTCCCCATCCATGCTCATGTCCTCCCATGTCACCATCCGTGGCTGTGTCCCCCCATGTCCCTGTCCATGGCCACTTCCAACTCAGGTCCCCACCCAGGGCTGTGTCCCCACGTGTGCCCATCCAAGCCTTAGTTCAATGTCTTGATTTTTACCCCAATTTCAGGGCTTTCAAAGGTATGAACAGAAACCTTTGTGTTTGAAGGCAAAACCAAAAGGATTTATGGGTCCCTGCCAGAAGAGCATCCACGTGCTTGGGTGGGTGGGAAGAACCTCCTCCTCCACCTGGCCAAGGTTTGGGAATGGGAAATCCTGGTTTGGGGGGCAAAACAAGGGCTGAGCATGTCGGGTTTGATGGTCCCGGTGCCCAAGTGCAGCTGGAGAAGCCAGCGCCCCTTTCAGCCTCGGGGCGCCCGGACCCCGCTCATCCCCAGCCTCCCCCACCCCTCCAGGCTGCCGGGGCTCCCTCTGCACCGGGATCGCCCCTCTCCGCCATGGATTTGGGGCGACTCCCCCTCCCCGCTCACCTGCGGCTTCCGGAGGGGGCGGAACCGGGGCAGCCACGGCCCGAGCGGGGGAACCACGTGGGGTTGGTGTTGCGGTTCCTCCTCCCGCTGCTCCTCTTCCTCCTCCTCTGGCCCTGCTCTTCCTCTTCTTCCCGCTCCTCTCTCTCTCTTTCCCTTTCCTTTTCCTCCTCCTCTGTCCCTCCTCTCCCTCCCGCTCCTCCTCCGCTCCCAGCCCGGCCCGGGCAGTGCCGGCACCCAAAAGCAGCCGCGCTTTGCCCTGGGGGGGTTCCAAAGCGGCCCCGCCACGCCCGGCACTGGGAGCGATACTGGGAGCACTGGGAACGATGGTGAGAGCAGCGGGCGGGAACTGGGAGCGCTCTCCCTGCCGGTCCCGCTCTGACTGGGAGCACTGGGAACGATGGTGAGAGCAGCAGGCGGGAACTGGGAGCGCTCTCCCTGCCGATCCCGCTCTTACTGGGAGCACTGGGAACGATGGTGAGAGCAGCAGGCGGGAACTGGGAGCGCTCTCTCTGCCGGTCCCGCTCTTACTGGGAGCACTGGGAGGGAACTGGGAGCAAACAGCGCCCGGACGCGGCTGCAGCCGGCGGGGGCGGGGCCGAAGCTGAGGGCGTGGTTATGCAAATCTGGGAGCGATCGCGCGCTGGGATTGGTGGGCGGGAGCAGCGCGGGGTTTGCGCGGTCACGTGAGGGCCGAGGGGAGCCGGAACGATGGCGGCGGCGTCCGGGGAGAGGGGACAGGGAATGGGAATGAGGACAGGGAATGGGAATGGGGACAGGGAATGGGAATGAGGAATGGGAATGGGGACAGGGAATGGGAATGGGAATGGGGACCGGGAATGGGAATGGGGAATGGGGACAGGGGACAGGGAATGGGAATGAGGAATGGGAATGGGGACAGGGAATGGGAATGGGGGATGGGGACAGGGAATGGGGAATGGGGACAGGGAATGGGAATGAGGAATGGGAATGGGGGATGGGGACAGGGAATGGGGAATGGGGACAGGGAATGGGGTCCATACTGGGAATGGAGCAGGACAGGACTGGGAGTGGGGTGACACGGGAATGGGCGGAGGAAAGGGGAGTGACAGCAGGGAGGGGGGTATCTGCTACAGGGGACACCAGGAAGCAGGACAAGGGGACACAGGGACAGTTCCAGGCCGGGAGGTCCTTGATCAGCAGCCCCAGAATCTCCACCAGCATCTTCCAAAGCACCCGGAGCCGCTCGGCCTCGTGTCCCCAAAGCCCTGAGCAACCCCCAAGTCCTTCCCGGGAACTCTCAGCTCCCTCGGACCCAGCATCCCCCACACCTCTGGAACAGCCCCCCACTTCTCTAGCCCCATCTTAGTTCAACATCTTTACTTTTACCCAGGTTTTGAGTGTTTTGAAAGAATGAAGAAATGTGAAAAGAAGACCCAGGCCATGAGGAGCCAGGAGGATGTGGAGCCCCCAGCCAGGTGTCTTCACACCAGGGATCACCGGCACCACGGATCACCGGGGCTCTCCCCACCAGGGTCACTGGGGATCATCCAGCGCGGATCCTCCCGTGGGGATGGAGCTGGAGCAGCGCACGGAGCTCTTCCCACACTGGGGGCACTGGCAGGGCTTCCCTCAGTGCTGGCTGCGTTGGTGTTGGGTCAAGGCTGACCTCTGGGAGAAGCTCTTCCCACACCCGGTACACTTGTAGGGGCTGTGACATCCCAGGAACAGGGCTGGGATGGGCTCTGGTGCCTGGGACATCCCCAGCAGCAGCGGGGCTGGGATGGGCTCTGGTGCCTGGGACATCCCCAGCAGCAGCAGGGCTGGGATGGGCTCTGGTGCCTGGGACATCCCCAGCAGCAGCAGGGCTGGGATGGGCTCTGGTGCCTGGGACATCCCCAGCAGCAGCAGGGCTGGCTGTGATGCTCTCCAGTGCCTGGGCCATGCCCAGGGGTGCTGCTGGCTGGGGTTGGGTTGGTGCCTGTGCAGTGCCCAGGGCAGGGTCACAGCGGGGCAGCTCTCAGTGTCCCCAGCAGGTCACGCTGTCCAGGGCAGCCGTGCCAGCGCTCACTGCGCACTCGGGGCAGGCTGGGCTGGACGGGGCTCGGGGCACAAACGCCGCCCCCGGGGCTGGGCTCTGCCCCTGCCTCTGGGGCCCAGCCCCTGCTGGCAGTGCCTTGGGCAGGGCACGGGGCTGCTGCTGGCCCAGGGGGACAGGCCTTGCCCCCTGCCAGCTGCCCGGGCCCCTCGGGTGCCTGTGCCACAGCCCTGTGCCTCCTGTCCCCGCTACTCCCTGCCACCTCCACTCCCTCCATCAAAGCCCCACTCAACCTCTGCACTGTGACCTCTGGAAAGAACAAAAGAACAGGAAAGAAAGAATGAGAGAGAAAAAGGAAAAAGGAAAAAGGAAAGGGAAAGGGAAAGGAAAGGAAAGGAAAGGAAAGGAAAGGAAAGGAAAGGAAAGGAAAGGAAAGGAAAGGAAAGGAAAGGAAAGGAAAGGAAAGGAAAGGAAAGGAAAGGAAAGGAAAGGAAAGGAAAGGAAAGGAAAGGAAAGGAAAGGAAAGGAAAGGAAAAAAATTAAAAAGAAAAGAGAAACATGTAGCCATTTGGCCCTGCCTGGATGCCAGGCACCCACCAAAGCTGCTCTCTCACTCCCCTCCAGAGATGGACTGGAGGAAAAACAGAATGAAGGCTTCATGGCTTGAGTTAAGGACTGGGACAGATCATTCAGCAAATGCCATCTTAAGCAAAACATTTTTGAAATTACAGGTATTAATTGAATTTATTTCTATCCAGATCAGGGCAGGATAGTGAGAAGTAAAATAAAGCTTCACAAACACCTTCTGCCTGTTCCTCCCTCCTTCCCAGCTCTGCTCCTCCCGCAGTGGTGCAGGCAGACAGGCACTGGGGGCTCTGCTCCGTTCATCACCCGTTGTTTCTCTGCTGCTCGGGGAGAGGAGTCGTTCCCCTGCTGTGCCAGGGGTCCCTCCTGAGACACTTCTCCATGAACTTCTGCAGGGTGAGTTCATCTCACGGACAGCAGCTCTTCACAAACTGCTGCAGCTGCCTCACTCTCCCAGGGGCTCACAAGTCCTGCCAGGACCCTGCTCCAGCGTGGGCTCCTCTCTCCACAGTTTTGCAGGTCCCTGCTGGGTCCCTGCTCCAGCACAGGTTTCTCATGGGGTCCCAGCCCCTGCTCAGGCACCCCCTGCTCCAGCACGGGCTCCTCCAGGCGCTGCAGGTGCATCTCTGCTCTCCGGGCCCTCCATGGGCTGCAGGGGCCCAGCTGCCTCCCCAGGGGCTGCCCAGGGAATCTCAGGGCAATCAGCTCCAGCCCCTGGAGCAGCTCCTGCCCCTCCTCCTGCCCTGCCCTGGGGTGTGCAGAGTTGTTCCTCTCACCGGTTCTCACCCTGCTCTTCCCTGCTCACAGTTACACCTACACCATCACCCATTTTCCTAAATCTCTTGTCCCAAAGGTGTTACCACCATTTCCAACTGGCCCAGCCTTGGCCAGCGGCCGGTGCATCCTGGAGCTGGCTGGACTTGACTCTGTGGGACACAGAGGAGCAGCTGCTTCCAGCAGCCTCTCACAGAAGGTGCTCCTCGAGCTCCCCCTTACCAAAACCTGGCCATGCAAACCAAGTATAAGCATGGTAGGGTTTTTATTACCATTATTAATTCTTCTTTTTGCTATTGTCACTATTATTGCTATTAAGTTATTATTTTTATGACTACTAATATTTTTAGTATTTTTGACTCTATAAATAGTGGCTATAGTAGAACTCGAAAGAAAAGTTCTTAATTGCAAGTAGAAGTTATAATTTTGTCAGCCTCTTGCCCTGCCCTGTTCTGTGTCATTGCTGTGTGTGAAGCTGCTGCTGCCAGGGCTCCCTATTTCCCTGGTTTGGGAAATTCCACGGCATTGCTCACATGTCAGAAAGAGAGGGCTCGTTCCAATCAAATGCATTGCCTGAGCTCTTCTAGTCCCAGTGCTGGAAGCTTGTTTTCTAAGGTTGTTGACTTTCTCAGCTTCTGTTAACATTTGTGATTTTATAACAGAATGTTCTGGGATGTGATTTTGCAAGATTCTCTAATCAGATTTCAGCTTTGCTCTTGGATTCCTTGATGGTGTGTGAGAGCTGAAGGCAGCAGTTTGTGTGGGAAGCCTTCAGCGGGAGCTGGGATTGCCTCAGCAGCAGCTGGCTGTGCCCGTGTGAGCAGAGACACCAGAGATGCCATGAACGGAATGTTGTGCCCGGCTGGGAGCCCGCAGTGCCCGGCTGGAGGGAGCTGCGCTGGGAGCTGCAGGTTGTGCCGGGGCCGGGCAGTGGCCGGAGCGATGGACACTGACCCTGGGCCGGGCAGGGGCTCGGGGCCCTGCGGCGCCGGGCGCTCGGTGCCCGCTCACAGCGGGGCTGTGCGGGAGCCGGAGCAGCGAGAGAGCCCGGGCCGAGCATCAGCCCCGGGGCGGGCACGGCTGGGAGGGGGCCCAGCCCGGGGTCCCGCAGAGCCTCCCTGCTCCAGAGCCGCAGCTGCGGCAGCACCGGGGCAGCACCGGCAGCTTTGGGGCACGGAGGAGCCGCGGGCGGGCGTTCCAAGGGCTCCTTCAGGGCAGGATTTTGTCCCGGTGCGGGGCAATTCCCCGGGCTGGGCGGGCTGGGGCCGCTGCCGAGCGCCGCCGCCTTTGCCCGGAGCCCCCGGGCAGAGCTCTCTGCTCGGGGCTCTGAGAAACACGTTCACTCTCCTGTGAAAATTCAAAGAGTTTAATAAAGGACAAGAGGAGACAAGGTCCATGGAGCAAAGGTTATTACGGCTGGGTGCAACTTGGCACTGAACCAAGACCACCCTGTTATCTTCGGGATATCCCTTAAATACCTTTTCCTTCCATCAGCCTGTTGCATATTCATAGACCCTCATGCATAGTAAACTTTTTTCCCAAATTGGTTTCCATATTCCAAGAACTGTTTAGCGTGGCTCCTCCTCGGTTCCACCTTTTTAGAGCACGTGTATTCCTTGGTTGTGGTTTTGGTCCTTTTTTATCATCATCTTCAGTTTTGGCCGCTGCCCACATTGCCTTCAGACGGTGAGTGCTGATGGCTGGCGCATCTGTACCAGGTGTCTTCATCCCATGTTCATTGGATGTTATCCCAGCCAAGCAGGCATTGTAACACAAGCACACTTATATCAGCTATTTCACTGTTATGTCTAAGCTTATAATTAACAACAGAAATCAAAACTGTATCTTTATAACAAAGTTATTTTAAGGCCACCCATATAAAATCCATGTTAACATTTGCACAAAGCCAATATTGCAATATGTATCTACACCAGGGCCAAGGGCCGGGCGCCCCTCGGCGGCTCCGGCCCGGCAGAATTTTGGGGGTCCCGGTGTTGGTGCCGGCAGAGCCCCAGTGCTGGGCCGGGGTGCGTGGGACCCTCCCTGGGGGGGTTGGGCTGCCCGGGGCAGGCGCTGCATCCTCAGCCCGGAGCCACGGGGGGATCGCCCGGGACCGGCGCGCTGGGGGCTGGGAGAGCGGAGAGGGCGGCACCGGAGCTGGGGGAGCCTCTGCAGCCTGCGGGGTCGGACATCCCCATAAGGGGGACCCGGGAGCCTGGACGGGGAGCCCGGATAGGGGGAACCCCGGCAGCCTGGAGATGTTGGGACCATGGACGAGGGAGACCCTTGGGTACCCTGGGCCCTGAAACAGGGACCCCGCACAGGCGGCACCCCTGGAGCCCCTCTGACACCCACCTGGGGAGCCCAGGGAGGGAACCTTTGGGATTGCCAGGAGCGTTTTGATGGATCTCGGGGCCTTTTCTATTGCACAGAGTGATTTGGGGTGTGGGGGGCAGCAGGGATCTGTGGGGTGGTTTGATGGAGCTGGAGTGGCTGTGGGGCTGGGAGGGGGTTTTAGGGCAGCCATGACCCCCCAGACCCCCAGAGCTGCCCCCAGACCCAGCCCACAAGGTGCTGCTGGGGGACAGGGGCTCCATGTAGGGGTTTGTCTTCCTGGTACCATGGGAGTGAGGGAGGATCCCCAGGGGCCGTGTGTGACCCCCCCATGCCGGTGTCACCCCCTTGTCCCTCCCCTCAGGGCTCCTGCTCCCCCAGAGGGAATTTGGGGAGGGGGCAGAGGGGGTGAGGAGCCCCTGCTGGGGGATGACCCTGGCCCAGCCCCTTTGTTCAGCACCAAGCTGGGCTCGGGGCTGCAGGAGGAAGAGGCCAATGGAAAGCAGATCCTGCAGGTGGGACAGTGCTTGGGTCAGGGCAAGGTCCTGCCCTGCACACCTGGCTCAGGTGTGACCCTGCCCCAGCAAGGGAGTGGGACATTCCCATCCCCACGGATCAGGGCTGGGAGCAGCACTTGGAGCAGGGACATGGAAATACTGGGAGCAGCTGGGAGCACACTGAGAGGGTGAATTATCCTCCCCTGCCCTTCTCAGGCCGCCCTGCCAGCTGAGAAATGCTCCTTGGGCCTCGGCCTTGGCCAACAGCCCCTGGGCTCAGCTCCTCTGCAGCTCATCACAAACACTGTCTGCTCCAGGCACTGCTGCTGCCCAACCAGCTCCTGGTTCCTTTAGCAGCAGCCCTGGGAACTGGTTTTGTTCCCTCAGTGGCACAAGATCCCTGTTCTCACCCTGCCAAAGAAAGCTGTTGGTGCCCAGTGCGGCCAGGATGAGCCATTGCTGGGACTGAAGCCCCTCTCTTGGGGCCCTGCAAACAGCGCTCCAAAAGGAGCCCTTGGAGCTCTCCTGGGCCAGCGACTCCCTCTGAGCGGGGCCTCTCCCAGCCGGGAACTCTCCCGTTTGCTGCACTCGGGGATCCTGAACAAGCACAGAGCCTGGGCCGATCCCCCCACTCCTCCAGGCTCAACCCTTTGCCAGCTGGGGAGATGCCAAAGCATCATCAGTGAGCATTCCTTGCCCTCAGGGGAATTGCTCACAGGTGCCTTGCACTGACTCTTTGTGTCTGTGTGCACACAGGAGTGCCTGTGCTGGGGAAATGTGGCAGAAATGCTGCTCTCTGAGGGCTTGGAGTGCCTTGGATAGCTGAGTCAGTCAGGCCTGTAGGGAAGGTTCAATCACAAGGTCTAAGTGAAATTAACTGCTGCTAAGAGTTGTTTTAAGTTGCTAAGTTGTTACTTTCAATCTAAGTTATCAGCTAAGTTAAATACTGTAAAGTGTTATTACTCTGTTAAATTGCAAACTGCTGCTCTGCTCTGAAGGCAGGTTTGTGCTTCTTCCACTGTGCATCTTATCCATTGGAGGAGTCTTTATAGCATATGTCTGGGAAAGAAAACGTTTCTATTTTTAGATTTTATTTTATGGGGTAAGAATGGAATCTAAAGCCCAACTCAGAAGCCAGTTTACAGTCTGAGTGTCCAAGAATTCACCTGAGAGAAATGGTGGAACTCTTCTCTTTCCATCCAAACATGAAGCAATGACCCAAACAAAGTGGGGTGGGGTGGAAATAGCATTTTTTATATTATTTTTGTTGCCAAATGAGGAGAATGAAGGGGAAGCTATGGAAGAGCTGAGTTTCATGGCACATTGTATTTCAGTTCTTCATGCTTATCTGCAGAAATTCAGGGTATTCTGAACTGTAGCCACTACATGTGGACCATATCAAACATCAAAGAAAATGGGAACAAACAAAACTGCAGGGAAAGGCTTTCAGAGAAAGATTGATAGCTATATCAAGATTGGTGTTACTTAAAATAGTCTTTTCACGAGAAGTTAAACTGAGAAGCATTGAATGGTCCAGTGCAGTCCTTTTTTAGACAGAAAACATCAAAGTGGTGCTGGATTCCATTGCTCCAATATGAAACCCACAAGTGAACTCCTGACAGGGAAGAAGGGTAAGTTCTGCAGTCAGGACTACTTTGATACTTTGACCATTTTTACAGCTAGATCAGCTTTGTTCTCTTCCATAGAGGAAAAGTGCCTTTACAAATGGACACGTTTAAGACTGAGTAAAAAAATTCCAGAGACATAAAAAAATCAACAACTGAGCAAGAAAAATTACACAGTGGGAGCCCTTCCAGAAACTGCTGTCCAATATCTCCATGGAATGGTAGGACCCTTTAAAATCCCTTCTTATCCCAGGGGAAAAAAATCATCTACAGAGAAGTAAGAAATACAGGCAGAAAAATGCAACAAGAAAAATTCACTGTTAGGAGTTACAAAACTTCAGTGTTGGACTGCCCAAGGGGCTTCCTGCACTGAAGGAGATATTTTTTATTTTTATCTTTTTTATTTTAGGAATATAATTTGGAGACTTTCTATTTTTCCATGAGTAGATTCACTGTATAGATCTAAACAAGGTTTAGGAGTCCCAGGAACATACATTTTTATTTTCTTTAAAAAGTTTGAAGTCCAAAGCATCCAATGTCTTTTGTTGAATGCAAATAAATTATCATGGCACTTCAATTGATTCTACACATATAAACACTACCAAATTCTAAAAGCAATTAAAAAGTTGAAGTTACCTTGTGTTTCTTTTCACTTTCAAGAATCATACTGTGAGAGTGCTCTTTTACAAGATTCTCCTACAAAAGAGTTATGTGACAGCAAGGAAATATTTCTTTGAATTCAGTTGTTAAAAATCTTCTTGGTGTCATTACAGAGCACAGTCTATAATCACAGACTGTTACAAAGCTCACACAAATATATGACCAGATTTAGCACAACCCCAGCATTCAAAAGTCCCTGTTTTTCTGTTCAGTTTCATTTCTTATCCAACTCCTCCCACAGCACAAGCCCAGGCCACACCTCTCACCCCCACTGCTCAGTGAATAAAAAACTCCACCTTTTCTTCAATTTCTGCTTTCAGTTGTTCCTTAAGGGAGGCCAGTTCACTTTTCAAAGATGACAGCTCATTTTCCTACAAACCATTAAATAAAGGACAGGGTTAACTATGCACAGCCCAGAAAAAAGAAAACAGTCCCAAGTGAGACAGTAATTAACAGGGACACTCATTAGATACACAAGAGAATTCTATTTGCTTTTCAGCCCTGTACTTGAAGCTTTGCTTTAGCTTGTTTAAAAAGACTGAAGCACTATAAGAAACAGGAACTTGATCAGAAATGTTCAAGGTAAGACCTTAAAACACTTGGGAGAACAGGGGTGAGAGGGCACAATCGAAATATTTAAAACAAAAGTTTCCTATTCCAAGTGGGAAGTCAGAGCATGACACACTGTCTGGAAGAGCAGACACAAACACACTGCTACTCCAATTCATTTTTAGAAACATTTGGAGTTTTTAGTGCCCAGAATAAGATCTGCTGCAGCAGCTTGGCTGGGACTGCTACTGGTAAAAATTAAAACCACACTGGAAAAGTTCCCAGAGAACTGTCTCTGGTGGGAAAGACCCCAGAGCACAGCAGGAAAAAGAAACTCTCTAAGCAAACTGAAAAAAGAGTTTTAGAAGTCACAAACTGACTGAAGATCACATCTTTTGTCTCTCTGTGCTGTTGGTGGGCAAGAGGGAGGGACTGGGAAAAAAGGTGTTTTAAAGGTTTATTTTAATTCTCATTACCCATTTTTAATTCTATTAATAATAAATTTTTGATGCTATTTAAGTTTGAATCTGCTTTACCTTCAAAGTGTTTTTCTCCTAATCCTTATCTCAACTTGAATTTTTCTTTCCCCTCCTCTGCTCAACTACAGCAGAGAAAAATGAGTGAATGTTTTTTTTGTGTGTGCCTGGCCCTTAGCCAGCATAAAACCACTACACAAGGACATCAGCCCCTTCACTGAATTACTGAACATTGGAAAGTACTCCTTACCAGTGCTCTTGCTGATGAGAACTGCTTTTGCTGTTTCATTTTATATACTTTTAACTCTGCATCTTTTTCTTCAACCATTTTATCATATTCATTCTGGGTTAAAAAAACCAAACCAACAACAAACTCAAAACATGTGATTAAATGTTACAATTATAGAGTTATCCAGTCTTAAAACATCATTTTTTCAAACCAGGCTCTAAGATTCAGAAAGAAAAGATTCATTGATGCTTCTGCAGAAACTGTAAAACAGAAAATGCTCAATTCAAGTATTATTTTGTGGGCTGGCAGAGAGTGCTTGATTTCTGTGCAGCAATATGGGCGCAGCACTAAGAGCCAGCTGTGCCATCTTTATTAATGTATCTGCTAAAGATATTGCAAAATAGAGGAACAAAAAGGAAAACTAAAATGTGTCAGGCTAAACTGCTGACAGTCACTAAGTCATCTCAGAGAAAGAGCCAAACTGATACTGAAAAATATTGCACTCAGATGGTATCAAAGGAAGCCTGAATTGAAAAACATCTAAAAATCCCAGAAGTTTAGATGAATGGAATTTATCTGCCCATAGGAATCTTTTGAAAATCTTCAAATGAATTTGATTTTAGATGATGCAAAGTCCAGCATGGGTTCGGCTTCCTTTTCCCAGATTCAGGCCTGATTCTGCTTTGGAAAGGTCATGAACGTGGTATCACAAGTTATAAACATGCCATTAACATGGTATCACACACTGCAAACCACAGCAAGCAGGAAAATCTCTTCCCTTGTGCTTTTCCACCAGTGCCATCATCTCAGTTATCTTGTGCTGACATCTGGCATCAGTTTGTCTCTGTATCATTGCTGTTTCATCACAAAGCAACCTCATCTTTTCTACCTGTCAGTAATAAATTGCATTTCATTCATCA
Organism: Molothrus ater; assembly: GCF_012460135.2. Classification (NCBI taxonomy): domain Eukaryota; kingdom Metazoa; phylum Chordata; class Aves; order Passeriformes; family Icteridae; genus Molothrus; species Molothrus ater. The sequence continues at coordinate 1,259,319 of NC_071658.1, forward strand.
ACATAACCATATATTTCTTTTAAATCTTAATTTCTTCTTTCCCCTGTGGGTGCAAAGTTTGCAGTCCCACTTGGGCTTTATTTGCTTTTAAGATCCCTTTCAAATCCCTCATCTTTTCTGCAGATTGAAAAAAATCATCTACAGAGAAGTAAGAAATACAGGCAGAAAAATGCAACAAGAAAAATTCACTGTTAGGAGTTACAAACTCAGTGTTGGACTGCCCAAGGGCTTCCTGCACTGAAGGAGATATTTTTTATTTTTAATCTTTTTTATTTTAGGAATATAATTTGAGACTTTCTATTTTTTAATGAGTAGATTCACTGTATAGATCTAAACAAGGTTTAGGAGTCCCAGGAACATAAATTTAGTTTTAAAAAGTTTGAATCCAAAGTTTTGAGTCAAAGCATTGCAGTGTCTTTGTTGAATGCAAATAAATTATCATGGCACTTCAATTGATTCTACACATATAAACACTACCAAATTCTAAAAGCAATTAAAAAGTTGAAGTTACCTGTGTTTTCTTTTCACTTTCAGGAATCATACTGTGAGAGTGCTCTTTTACAAGATTCTCCTACAAAAGAGTTATGTGACAGCAAGGAAATATTTCTTTGAATTCAGTTGTTAAAAATCTTCTTGGTGTCATTACAGAGCACAGTCTATAATCACAGACTGTTACAAAGCTCACACAAAATATGACCAGGTTTAGCACAACCTCGGCATTCAAAAGTCACTGAAAAACCCCTACAGTTTAGGGAACTTTTTTGCTTTAGCTAGTTAAAATTAACTAAAATAAAGGAGAGTTTTGTTTTGTTGTTAATTTATATATAATCTATAATCACAGACTGTTACAAAGCTCACACAAATATATGACCAGATTTAGCACAACCCCAGCATTCAAAAGTCCCTGTTTTTCTGTTCAGTTTCATTTCTTATCCAACTCCTCCCACAGCACAAGCCCAGGCCACACCTCTCACCCCCACTGCTCAGTGAATAAAAAACTCCACCTTTTCTTCAATTTCTGCTTTCAGTTGTTCCCTAATGGAGGCCAGTTCACTTTTCAAAGATGACAGCTCATTTTCCTACAAACCATTAAATAAAGGACAGGGTTAACTATGCACAGCCCAGAAAAAAGAAAACAGTCCCAAGTGAGACAGTAATTAACAGGGACACTCATTAGATACACAAGAGAATTCTATTTGCTTTTCAGCCCTGTACTTGAAGCTTTGCTTTAGCTTGTTTAAAAAGACTGAAGCACTATAAGAAACAGGAACTTGATCAGAAATGTTCAAGGTAAGACCTTAAAACACTTGGGAGAACAGGGGTGAGAGGGCACAATCGAAATATTTAAAACAAAAGTTTCCTATTCCAAGTGGGAAGTCAGAGCATGACACACTGTCTGGAAGAGCAACACACACAACACACTGCTACTCCAATTCATTTTTAGAAACATTTGGAGTTTTTAGTGCCCAGAATAAGATCTGCTGCAGCAGCTTGGCTGGGACTGCTACTGGTAAAAATTAAAACCACACTGGAAAAGTTCCCAGAGAACTGTCTCTGGTGGGAAAGACCCCAGAGCACAGCAGGAAAAGAAACTCTCTAAGCAAACTGAAAAAAGAGTTTTAGAAGTCACAAACTGACTGAAGATCACATCTTTTGTCTCTCTGTGCTGTCGGGGGCAAGAGGGAGGGATTGGGAAAAAAGGTGTTTTAAAGGTTTATTTTAATTCTCATTACCCATTTTTAATTCTATTAATAATAAATTTTTGATGCTATTTAAGTTTGAATCTGCTTTACCTTCAAAGTGTTTTTTCTCCTAATCCTTATCTCAAATTGAATTTTTCTTTCCCCTCCTCTGCGCAACTACAGCAGAGAAAAATGAGTGAATGTTTTTTTTGTGTGTGCCTGGCCCTTAGCCAGCATAAAACCACTACACAAGGACATCAGCCCCTTCACTGAATTACTGAACATTGGAAAGTACTCCTTACCAGTGCTCTTGCTGATGAGAACTGCTTTTGCTGTTTCATTTTATATACTTTTAACTCTGCATCTTTTTCTTCAACCATTTTATCATATTCATTCTGGGTTAAAAAAACCAAACCAACAACAAACTCAAAACATGTGATTAAATGTTACAATTATAGAGTTATCCAGTCTTAAAACAGCATTTTTTTCAAACCAGGCTCTAAGATTCAGAAAGAAAAGATTCATTGATGCTTCTGCAGAAACTGTAAAACAGAAAATGCTCAATTCAAGTATTATTTTGTGGGCTGGCAGAGAGTGCTTGATTGTGCAGCAATATGGGCACAGCACTAAGAGCCAGCTGTGCCATCTTTATTAATGTATCTGCTAAAGATATTGCAAAATAGAGGAACAGAAAGGAAAACTAAAATGTGTCAGGCTAAACTGCTGACAGTCACTAAGTCATCTCAGAGAAAGAGCCAAACTGATACTGAAAAATATTGCACTCAGATGGTATCAAAGGAAGCCTGAATTGAAAAAAATCTAAAAATCCCAGAAGTTTAGATGAATGGAATTTATCTGCCCACAGGAATCTTTTGAAAATCTTCAAATGAATTTGATTTTAGATGATGCAAAGTCCAGCATGTGTTCAGCTTCCTTTTCCCAGATTCAGGCCTGATTCTGCTTTGGAAAGGTCATGAACGTGGTATCACAAGTTATAAACATGCCATTAACATGGTATCACACACTGCAAACCACAGCAAGCAGGAAAATCTCTTCCCTTGTGCTTTTCCATCAGTGCCATCATCTCAGTTATCTTGTGCTGACATCTGGCATCAGTTTGTCTCTGTATCATTGCTGTTTCATCACAAAGCAACCTCATCTTTTCTACCTGTCAGTAATAAATTGCATTTCATTCATCAACATAACCATATATTTCTTTTAAATCTTAATTTCTTCTTTCCCCTGTGGGTGCAAAGTTTGCAGTCCCACTTGGGCTTTATTTGCTTTTAAGATCCCTTTCAAATCCCTCATCTTTTCTGCAGATTGTTAAAATGGGCAAGATCAAAGGTACAGCCATGGCAGGCAAGTTCACTTCAAACCAAAAGGCCATTTCAAGCACTCTGCCCTAACATTTCTTAGCATTGCCATCAAAAAAAAAAAGTGTGGGCAGAAAAATACTAATATGGGAGAAGTTATAATCTAATTTAACTATGCTGACTTTATACCAAGGGTGGAATTTCTTGGAACTATATCTTGAAAGCAAGAAGTTTTAATGGAGTTCTTATTTTCAAAGTCATATTCAAATACGTCAGCCTGAGCACCTCATGTACTAAAGCTTTGCTCACAGGCATACACAAATTCCATTCATGTCTGAAATGGAAGAGCAAGGACTCTGGCCAATAAAGCTTCATAAAAACATTTTAAAATAAATTAAACTGCAGTAAAAATTAACACCTCTCACCTCTTCATGAAGTTTATTTTCATTTACTTTTCTTGTTTCTATGTCTTTTTGATAGATGTCAACTGCTTCCTTATGTTGCTTGTTCATCTTTTCCATCTCTATCTGCAATTTATTCACCTTTTGAGAATGCAGAATTGCTGCTGTTATTTGTTTAGGAATTACTGTGTTAATGATTTTTTCTTACCTCTTGTTTTTGAGCACAAACACACTGTTACTGTTCAGGTATATGATTAAAGTGTTTCCTATTTAAAAGTTCAGCTTTTTTTTTTAATAAAGAGTTGAACTTTGGCCTGAAGTGAGTTGGAAAATACTCAAAGAAAGAATGGCAACAGCCCAGTGGGGAAGACTGCCCTAAGGAGTCACCCTAAATGCTGTGAATGCCTCAGAAAAAAAACAAATACAGATGGAGATTTGATTCCCTCTCTTGTAAACCTGTATCAGATTTGCACAGCTTTTATGGTACATTTTTCTCCCAGCTGTGCATTTTGATTACAGTTTTTCCTTTTAAGTTTATCATATGAATATCCTCAAAAAAGTCCACTTTTCTTCAAGTGCAGTACCCAAAGCTGGACACAATATTCCCATCAGAGGGATTGCCACTGCAGAACACATTTAAAGAACAGCCTTAAAAAAGTAATATATATATACATATATGTATATGTCTTTTAAATGCTTTTCTGTTACAATGAGGTTGCTGAACCCTGTTCAGTCCACTATCAACAAAAGAAAAAAAAAGGAACAGATTAGAAACATCATTAATTGCAAAGTGAATCCATCTCTTAAATGTCCAACAGTCAGTGCCCAATGATTAAAAATGGAAGCATCTTCTAAAAACTGTGAGCTCATTCCTGCAAAGTCTGTATCCCAGATCCCAAAGCAGCTCAGAACGTATTGAACAAGTATTATCATTACTTACAGTGGGGCTTAAAAACACTCACCTCATCTTCTACATGATGTTATTTAAACCTACCTTCCCTTCATAAGTATTGCTTTTCTTGCTTTCTGCAGTAAGTTTCTTTTGCAGCACCTTATTCTGTTGAAATAAAACAAAACAAGCACTGTACCTTAATAAGTAAACAGAATTATGTAATGGTTTAACTGCATCAAGAAATTCCAGCTTTCATCAGGCAAATAACTCTCTGTTGTGCAGCTCAGGTTCCAGAACAATTCTTCAAACAAAAGAATGTTCAACTAATTTCTGTGATAATTACTGTTTCTTCATGACCTTAAGAAAGGCTCCTCCTGAGCAAGAGCAGGGAATAACAAATGAGGTGCAGAATGGGAATTACAACTAAGATGCTGCTGACAGAAGGTGTGAAGATGTCATGACAAAAAATACAAGTTCTTTATTTTTACAGTGAAGTTACTACAGTTTGTGCCAGTGCAGAATTATTTTCTACAAGTGGTAACTGAGACACTTATTACAAGTACAAAAATAACACCATGCACTAAATGAAAAATGAAGTTTATTAAAGATATTATTTTTGTAATTGCTCTTTTCAAATTAAGGCACATTTAACAAATCAAGTGATTCCTGAGATGACTCCCTAATTTGCTCAGGGTTAGGATAAGAAAGGAGAATTTTTAAATTACATAGGTGGATCTAAAGATATCACAGCAGACACAAACCTGCTGAAAAGGCAACCCAAAATATAATGTGTTTATGTAATTGTGAAATTAAAATCTCTACCCACCTCCTGCTGCAACTCTTCAATGCATTTGGTTTTATTTTCCACCTGCTTCTTTAAATTGTTCATCTGAAAGAGATATTTCAGACATTCATTAGTAAGTTCTACAAATGACTCCCTATGTGAGCAATTCCTGTAAATGTTCTCAAACCTGCACTTGCACCAGTCTGGTTTGTTCCAATGGGACTGCAACACCAGCTGACATGTTAGAATAATCAGAGTTTTAGCCATAAAGTACCACAAGATGTTAAATAATAGCAGTGAACCAGTTCCTTAGTTGTTAGAGACTTAAGAAAGAAGAAAAAAATCCCCAATATCTTCACAATTTAAAAATACACTTGTAGGAAGTTCCCTACATCCATGAAAAAATGAATTTCCCAATTATTTTCTAGAATCTTCAATGGTTTTTCCTTTCTTGAAATTTCATTTTCAGTACTCTTTACCTGAAATGACAATTGTAAATCTTTGACTGTTACAATGAAATTCTGAAATTTGCTAAAAACCCCAGGTTGCTTTGAACCAACAGAAAGAAAAGTAAAAATGTTTGAATCTATTTAAGCTAAAACTCACACTACATATAAAAAGCTAATCCAGAGCCCATCCATCACTGTGTGGGTATATGAAAAATCAGAAAAGCAGGTTCTCTGTTGGCCTGAAAACAACCAAATCTTTAATATGAAACTTGCAGCAAAGAGTGAACATCCCCGTGACTGTGCTTGTCTTTTGAAATAACAGGGCTCAGCACGTGCACACACAATGGCACAGCTGGCAGCAGCTGAGAGAGAAGAAACCTCTGGCAGAGATCACATCCCCCAGGCAGAGCTTTGCAGAAAAATCCCAACACAGATTTTACATTTAATGCTGGCCTACAGGTTCTGTAAGATATTTGCATGACACATGACATACATTTTCTTCTCTTTCATCCAGTGCACTTCTCACCTCTTCACCTGTCTTTGCCATTTTCTCCTTCAAAGACTCCAGTTCATTTCTAAGTGCCAAATTAACAAGCATTAGTAAATCTTTCCTTCTTGCCTTTAACTGATTTTCAGTACTTCTAATAAACCCTTCTTTTATTTTCTAAAAAGAGCTGCTAATGTTGATGGGAACTTCATAAGCTGCTCAATGAAAATGTTCTTAAAATGCAGCAACATGCCCAGTAAGTCAATCTGTGAACTGTCCATACTTTTTTTAAGTAGGAAAAGATGTTCCAGCTAAGCCAAGGAAAATACATCCTAACCTGGACTATTGCAATGCAGCTGTGAAACATGGGAGCTGCCTGTCTATTGAACTGGTGATACAGAGAGTAACTCTTACCCAGTTTTGCCTTGTCACATTTAATCCATGACCTTCACCTTCCATTTTCATTTCCCTCTCACCTGAGATGTCTAATGCACAACAAGACAGCTCCTACTATGTAATACAAAATGATGGCAAACACTGTTCCTGCAGCAATTGGTATTTCTAATCTGAGAAGATTTCTACCTGGCCAACAGCAATTCTGAATAGTTTCTGTTTAGCTATATAATCTAGAAAAACATTAATCAAAAAATCCCAGAAAGCAGCATTTGAACAGAACTAACTATTTGAGTCTACTTCCTTTCACAATATCAGTTATTAATATTTGTTTTTACTTGCCTTAGCTGGCTATTTGCCTCTTCTAGATTTTCAACTAACTGCTTTGTATTTTCTTCTTTTTTCTTACTATCCTAAATAAAGACCCATGTGTCAGCAAAGAAATAAAATTCAAAGTGACTTCTTAAAAAATTCAAAGACATCCAAAGCACACTGACCTGCCTTGCTCACAAGTGTAAATACACTTCCTTTCCAACTCAAACACAAAAAACAGCTCAGGTACTCTGCAGACCAAGTCATGTTGCAGCTCATCATCTAATTTGTAAAACCGAGTAATTTGTCCAATTGAGTATTGTCCTTTCATGAAACCTGGAAGTTTACAACTTGCCTCTTGTTGTTCTTGCAGTTTCTTGACTTCTGCAGCCACAGCATTTTTCTCTTGTGCTGTTTGTTCTTTCTTTCTCCGAGGCTTTTCCTCCCCATTGGATTCCTGTGCCCTGGAGCCGCTCCAAACGGCCTCAGCCACCAGGTTCTGCTGTGGGGATTTGTCCTCCCTGCTCTCCATCCTCAGCTCCTTCCCTGGGGGAGGAAGGACAAGGAGAGGATGGGATTTGCCTCCGTGCCACAGGGAAGGGGAAGGAGATCCCCCCAGTGCATCCCTGGCTGGACAGCATCAGCAGTGGGGCTGTCCTGCAGCCGGGGGCCGTGCTGGGCTGGGAGATGGAGCAGGAGAGAGGGGGAAAGGGGCACTGACTTCCTCCTCACCTGTCTGGGTGTCTTGGGGCATCTTCGGCTTCCTCACAGCCTTCTCCTCTATCCAGATGAGGTTTGGGAATGGGAAATCCTGGTTTAGGGAAAAAACAAGATGTGAGTGCATTGGCTACGAAGGTCCCACTGGCCAAGTCCATCTCTAGAAGTCACCGGGTGTCTGGTGGCCAGAAATAGCTCCAAAAATCAGGAATTCCAAAAACCTCTCCCAAGTCCTGACTTTGGGGTTTGGGGGTCCCTCTTCTCAGAGCTGCTGGGGGACCCCTGGGTCCTGGGCATTCCCCCTCTCCTGGGTTCTGCTTACACAGGCTGAGGGTCTTTTGGGGGTCCCAGGGATGAATTTATGATGCTCGTATCCCCATTTGTCTGAAATAAGTTTTGCACCTTTAACACTGGTTCTGAGAGCAGAGAGGGAGGAAGAAGAAGCACGGAGTTTGTTTTCAGAACCTCTTTCACTCCTCCACATTCCTGCTCTTCTGTTGTCTGCAGATGGACAGACAGCAGGACAGAGCCCTCCTTTGCTTTTAGTTAGTTTGAGCTCGCTGAGGCAGAGAAGTTCCCTGGACTGTGGTTTTTGGTTTTTCCTTTTTTTTGGACCTGTCTAAACCCGCTCTGGACTGAACACCCAGAAGAGCACCAGGTGCTCACACCTGAGCCCCACCAGGGCTGGGCCACGGCATTTCCAGCACCTGAGAGACTGATAAGAGACTGATAAGAGACTGATAAGAGCCCAGCTACAGCCCACGGAGGGACTTTGTGAGTTTGTCATCTCTTTTGGAGCAGCAAGAGGTTTTATTGTTTAATAGTGGTCATTTTTTTGGGCTGGTGAGTGCTTTGCCTGTTAAATACACAGTTTTTTCCACTTCTCTCCAAGGAAATCTTTTTCCACAACCAGATGAGGGAGGGGCCGCTTGACTTTGCTCTTCTACAGGAAACATCTTTAGAGGTTTTTCTCCCAAAATTGCCCTAAACCAGGACATTGGCTTCAAAGGTCCCGCTGGCCAAGTCCATCTCTAGAAGTCACCGGGTGTCTGGTGGCCAGAAATAGCTCCAAAAATCAGGAATTCCAAAAACCTCTCCCAGGAGTTCCCTGTTTCCAGTGTCCTGACTTTGGGGTTTGGGGGTCCCTCTTCTCAGAGCTGCTGATGGGGCCCCTGGGTCCTGGGCATCCCCTCCTCTCCCAGGTCCTGCTCAGGCATGCTGAGGGGGTTTTGGAGGTCTCAGGGCTCATCCTCGCCTGATTCTGTGGAAATTGTTTTTGTGATTCATGCCAATTGGCAATGGAATCAGCAAATGCTCCTACCTGCTGTGTCCAAAATAGGCACAAAGAAAGGTTTTGAAACTTTCTGACCAAACAGCCAAATAAAGCACCAAAATCAAAGAAGTATAGTAGAGCATAAGAGATGAGGTAGCAAGATGGCTGATGCTTAGAATAAAATAGAGGAAGTTGGGGTAAAGCTAACAGATATTGCAACAAAGCAGTTAAAAGCTTATGTAAAATAAAAAGCTTGATGCACTTGACAAAATCATGTAGCAGACACCAGTGTAAGGCCTCCCTCCAGACGACCACAAGAAGGACAGGAATCAATGGCCACCAGGAAAGATTATTAAATTGCTCTCAGCTTATTGATATTTTGCTGATTTGGACTAACCAAGCACATTAGAAAATGCTTTGTAGGCTTAAAAACAGTATATACACTTTACTGAACTGTGTGTGCTGTGAGTGGAGCGGTGACTCCCCGGCCACCCAGCGCTGCTTGCTTGCTTTAAAATAAAAGGTATAGAAATAAAATTCAGATTGGCTATTGAAATTTTATATCAGGTGTTCCAGGGTCCCCTTTCTCCAGCATCCCTCCACTCCAGGCACTCAGCGCTTCCCCTGCTGCCCTTTGCACTCCTGAGAGATCCAAAAATATCCCCTCATCAGCTATACCAAAAATACCTCTCTCAGCGACACCAAAACATATTTGGGACTCGACTCCTGTGAAAAACGCCAATCACTTGTTTTTAAAATTTTGAAAGTTTAATAGTAATGAAATGGTTATAAAAATAGTAATACAATTAGAGTAATAATAATTTGGACAATTTGAATTAGGACAATACGAGACAACAAATGCAGAGAGTTACGGACGTCCCGGTACCTTTTTCTGGGCAGCACGAGCCCAAAAAAGGACCCACGTTAACAAAGGATTAACCCTTAAAAACAATAACCTGTTGCATATTCATACACCTCATACATGATGCATAAATTCCATTCAAACACAGGATTCTGTCTGGTCATCATCAACTTCTTCCTTCTAATCCTAACAGCGCCTTCGAGGCAGGAAGAAGTTTGTTTCTTATGATAAGAGGGCCATAAATTCTTTTTCTCTGAAAGATTTAGGTGTCCTGTGGCTGCTATCTGGTGCGAGTGCCTCATTCCTTTCTTTTAAAAAAAACCCCACTGACATAAATCTTATTTTAAGCACAAAAGTTACCTTTTAATTACAAGACTACATTTATCACTAAAATGTTAATACAGCACTACTAATCAATACATCAAAATACATATGGTAATTGTGGGAATCCATAAAATTAGAGGGTTTTGGGAAAGCTGCAAAAGGCAGGCCTCAGATACAGCAGAACTGTGAGTAGAGATAAAGCAGCAGTCAGGAGTTAAGTCAGCAGAAAAATTATTTAAACTGTAGAAAAAGCAAGGGCAAATAGAACAATGGCCAATGTTTTAACGTTTGTCTGAATAGCTCTCTAAGCTGCAGAAAGGTTATCTAGCAAGATATTAGGAAGGTTAAAGCTTAATAATGGAGCTCTGTGCGTTGTGTTTTAAGGCTTACAAGCAGGTATTGTATTCGAAATAAGCAAGCATTGTTTAAACCAAAGGTACGTGTGCTTATGGTAATTGGATAGAACTACTGTCAATGTGCTTTTGCTTGGTGTGATTGGTCAAGAAGCTTATAAAGTAAGTTGTAACATTAAGTTTTTTGGCCTGCTGCCTGGGATATGAGCTGCTGGCATCTTCCCATTGTCATAACCACGTAATGAGAGTGATGCTGGAAAATAAAACAGCTCGAAGCGCTTTCCACAGCAGCCCCGTCTCGCTCGCGTCTGTAAATAATCCCCCCTTGCCGGCGTCAAAAAATATCTGCGCAAAACCACATAATATGCACTTTTCACAACTCCGGAATCGGCAGGGTCCAAACCGCAGCAAAATCTCCCTCTCCCCGCCGAAAAAACCCTCCCGGAGCTGCCGCGATGGACTCGGGGCGCGCTCCCCCTCCGCGCTCACCTGCGGGATGCGGGGCGATGCGGGATGCGAGCTCGCCGTGGAGCCCCGCAGGGCTCCCTCCCCTGCGGCTGCTGGTGCTGCTCCTCGGGCTGCTCCCCTTCGTGCTCCTCCTGTTCCTGCTCCTCCCCTTCCCCTCTCCCTCCCCTTCCTCCCGCCCCGGAGCCTCCTCTCGCACCCGCTCTGCCCCACGGCCGCAGCAGCGCCGGCTCTGGGGTGTTGGGGAGGATGGAACAGGAAAGCCTTACAAATATGATTGCCTGGCAAGAGATTTTGGGAATATGGAAACTATAAGCGAGATGGAAAGGAAAGCAAGCTTTGAGATTCCTCAGTTACTGAACAACGGGAAAACAACGGTGTGGATGGGCTGAAGGTAAATCAAATCCACTTTTGATGGAACAACACCCTCTGCTGGCAGACAGGCCCAAGGGTCAGAGCAGAGCCTGCCAGCTTGGCAGAAGGGGCACAAAGAGGAGTTTTTAAAGTTTAAAATATAGCACAGTATGGTAATGTAATGATTCTTATAGGCTGTATTGAAATGCTGTAGGATTTGTATATTGTACTAGATTGGTTAGTGAGAATCAGAATATTCAACACAGAAGATTTACTGTATTGGAACGGGAACTTCGCTGTCTTAGCTCTTACCTCTGTTACTCTTGCTCTTACCTCTTGTCTCTTAGCTCTTGCCTTTGATGCTCTTACACCTTTTACTCTCTTATGCTTTTACGCTCTCACCCTCTCATCCTCTCTCTCCCTCTCCTCTCGGGCCTGCTCCGAGCTGTGGCTGCAGCTCCCAGCAGGGCCCTGCACCCAGGGCCTGTGCAATAAACCCCAAATCCCAGCAGGGCCCCTGCACCCAGGCCCTGTGCAATAAACCCCAAATCCCAAAAGGCCCCTGCACCCAGGCCCTGTGCAATAAACCCCAAATCCCAGCAGGGCCCTGCGCCCAGGCCCTGTGCAATAAACCCCAAATCCCAAAAGGGCCCTGCACCCAGGCCCTCTGCAATAAACCCCAAATCCCAGCAGGCCCCTGCACCCAGGCCCTCTGCAATAAACCCCAAATCCCAGCAGGGCCCCTGCACCCAGGCCCTGTGCAATAAACCCCAAATCCCAAAAGGGCCCTGCCCCCAGGCCCTCTGCAATAAACCCCAATTTCCACGCCCTGGCTGCGGGGATCTCTCGTCTCCGTCCATCCTGACTGTGCCACCCCCTCCAATCCTACACTGGGGCAGGGGGAGAAACCCCCAGGAGCCCCCAGCGATGGACAGGGGGCTCGGGGCTCAAGAGGTCCTTTTAGTTTTTTTGTTATGTCTAGGCTCTGAAGTAGGGTTTGTCGTTGTGAAACCAAGATTAATCAAGGATTAATACAGAAATAGATGTTCTAATCTATCCTTGGACTTCTGCTGGTCCCTAGGAAGGCTGGTGGGTGATTTCTGTCTGTGTTCAAATATTTAAAGCAATAACAAATAGTCCCATACTTGATATTTCAGATAAACAATTTAATGGCATCTTAACATTGTTTTCACGATCTTATACCGTGCATCTTTTACTCCCTGTGAAGCTGAAATCTTTTTAAATACAAGCAATTCTACTGCAATTTTAGAAGTTTCAAAACCATTTTAACATACTGAAAACAAAACAGTCTAAAAAGACAGGTCTAACGGCCATTAAAATGCAGGAAAAAGCAAGAGGACTTCAGGTAAAAGAACATACATTTAACAGCAACATTTCTTCCACTATGATTTATGTGTTAAGAAAAATGGAGTAAATTTAAAAGAACAGAAGTTCTTTAAAACCAGGCTTTCTAATGCCAGAAACAGCTTTGAAACAACTTTCTATGCAGTTCTATTTATTTCAAAATTTAAAATTGGCCAATTTTTGTCCCAACATTTTGAAGCACAAGGGAGGAAAGGTGGAAAAGGCTCTGCAGGGGTTGCAGTTATAGATCTATAAAGTTCATATGTGTAAAGGAATGAACACAGTATTGAACACACTGAGTATGACAGAAAAATGCAACAAAGCACTGACTCTGAGAGAAAAACAACCCTGCAAGCAATGCCAGGGCACTGGGCATTTCTGCATTTTAAGCAAAGAACTTTACAACATCTTTAATTTTCCTTTTCCTGTCCATTTTGGAGAGCGCAGTCCAGCCCGCCTCGCGCATTCTCCTCATGGTTTTGAGTTTCAGAGCAGAGCCTGGAGATTTCACACTGGATGGAGCTGGGGTCCAGGAAGGAAAATAAAGCCATCCTTTAGTTTCTGTAAACAATCTGATTAACTGCTTGCTTTAATCTTAGGAAAGGCTAACATACCTTTTTTGGTGCTGGGGAATGTAATCGCGAAGCTTGTGGAAAATCTTTGTACAAATTTTTAAACATTTCTTCTTCCAAGACTATGCTCTAATAAATGAAAAAGTTACTTACTCACACTATATTAAAAACTACTTTTTCTTTCCCCCTAAGGACATTAAACTATGAAAAATAAAAAAAAAAATAAGATGTCATTATGAGGCAAAACAGTTCAATAAAAAGAATGTTAATTATGTACATACAATTCCAGAAAGAACCAATCAATTAAAAATAGACACATAAATATTGGCTTGAATGTGGAAGCCCAAACTGTTTCTTTTCATTCTCAGAGCCAGCAGTGAGCACAAAGAAGTGCTCAGCACAGGATTTGCTCTCTGACTCTTACCAGGAGGTCAGTGTGCTCAGAGCTGTCTGACTGAGTGTCCAGCTGCACAAGCACTTTCTGCCTTTTCCTGCTGCTCTGCTCTGAAGGCAGGTTTGTGCTTCTTCCACTGTGCATCTTATCCATTGGAGGAGTCTTTATAGCATATGTCTGGGAAAGAAAACGTTTCTATTTTTAGATTTTATTTTATGGGGTAAGAATGGAATCTAAAGCCAAACTCAGGAGCCAGTTTACAGTCTGAGTGTCCAAGAATTCACCTGAGAGAAATGGTGGAACTCTTCTCTTTCCATCCAAACATGAAGCAATGACCCAAACAAAGTGGGGTGGGCTGGAAATAGCATTTTTTATATTATTTTTGTTGCCAAATGAGGAGAATGAAGGGGAAGCTATGGAAGAGCTGAGTTTCATGGCACATTGTATTTCAGTTCTTCATGCTTATCTGCAGAAATTCAGGGTATTCTGAACTGTAGCCACGACATGTGGACCATATCAAACATCAAAGAAAATGGGAACAAACAAAACTGCAGGAAAAGGCTTTCAGAGAAAGACTGATAGCTATATCAAGATTGGTGTTACTTAAAATAGTCTTTTCACGAGAAGTTAAACTGAGAAGCATTGAATGGTCCAGTGCAGTCCTTTTTTAGACAGAAAACATCAAAGTGGTGCTGGATTCCATTGCTCCAATATGAAACCCACAAGTGAACTCCTGACAGGGAAGAAGGGTAAGTTCTGCAGTCAGGACTACTTTGATACTTTGACCATTTTACAGCTAGATCAGCTTTGACTGCCCAAGGGGCTTCCTGCACTGAAGGAGATATTTTTTACTTTTATCTTTTTTATTTTAGGAATATAATTTGGAGACTTTCTATTTTTACATGAGTAGATTCACTGTATAGATCTAAACAAGGTTTAGGAGTCCCAGGAACATACATTTTTATTTTCTTTAAAAAGTTTGAAGTCCAAAGCATTGCAGTGTCTTTTGTTGAATGCAAATAAATTATCATGGCACTTCAATTGATTCTACACATATAAACACTACCAAATTCTAAAAGCAATTAAAAAGTTGAAGTTACCTTGTGTTTCTTTTCACTTTCAGGAATCATACTGTGAGAGTGCTCTTTTACAAGATTCTCCTACAAAAGAGTTATGTGACAGCAAGGAAATATTTCTTTGAATTCAGTTGTTAAAAATCTTCTTGGTGTCATTACAGAGCACAGTCTATAATCACAGACTGTTACAAAGCTCACACAAAAATATGACCAGGTTTAGCACAACCCCCGCATTCAAAAGTCACTGAAAAAACCCCTACAGTTTAGGGAACTTTTTTGCTTTAGCTAGTTAAAGTTAACTAAAATAAAGGAGAGTTTTGTTTTGTTGTTAATTTATATATAATCTATAATCACAGACTGTTACAAAGCTCACACAAATATATGACCAGATTTAGCACAACCCCAGCATTCAAAAGTCCCTGTTTTTCTGTTCAGTTTCATTTCTTATCCAACTCCTCCCACAGCACAAGCCCAGGCCACACCTCTCACCCCCGCTGCTCAGTGAATAAAAAACTCCACCTTTTCTTCAATTTCTGCTTTCAGTTGTTCCCTAATGGAGGCCAGTTCACTTTTCAAAGATGACAGCTCATTTTCCTACAAACCATTAAATAAAGGACAGGGTTAACTATGCACAGCCCAGAAAAAAGAAAACAGTCCCAAGTGAGACAGTAATTAACAGGGACACTCATTAGATACACAAGAGAATTCTATTTGCTTTTCAGTCCTGTACTTGAAGCTTTGCTTTAGCTTGTTTAAAAAGACTGAAGCACTGTAAGAAACAGGAACTTGATCAGAAATGTTCAAGGTAAGACCTTAAAACACTTGGGAGAACAGGGGTGAGAGGGCACAATCGAAATATTTAAAACAAAAGTTTCCTATTCCAAGTGGGAAGTCAGAGCATGACACACTGTCTGGAAGAGCAGACACAAACACACTGCTACTCCAATTCATTTTTAGAAACATTTGGAGTTTTTAGTGCCCAGAATAAGATCTGCTGCAGCAGCTTGGCTGGGACTGCTACTGGTAAAAATTAAAACCACACTGGAAAAGTTCCCAGAGAACTGTCTCTGGTGGGAAAGACCCCAGAGCACAGCAGGAAAAAGAAACTCTCTAAGCAAACTGAAAAAAGAGTTTTAGAAGTCACAAACTGACTGAAGATCACATCTTTTGTCTCTCTGTGCTGTTGGTGGGCAAGAGGGAGGGATTGGGAAAAAAGGTGTTTTAAAGGTTTATTTTAATTCTCATTACCCATTTTTAATCCTATTAATAATAAATTTTTGATGCTATTTAAGTTTGAATCTGCTTTACCTTCAAAGAGTTTTTCTCCTAATCCTTATCTCAACTTGAATTTTTCTTTCCCCTCCTCTGCTCAACTACAGCAGAGAAAAATGAGTGAATGTTTTTTTTGTGTGTGCCTGGCCCTTAGCCAGCATAAAACCACTACACAAGGACATCAGCCCCTTCACTGAATTACTGAACATTGGAAAGTACTCCTTACCAGTGCTCTTGCTGATGAGAACTGCTTTTGCTGTTTCATTTTATATACTTTTAACTCTGCATCTTTTTCTTCAACCATTTTATCATATTCATTCTGGGTTAAAAAAACCAAACCAACAACAAACTCAAAATATGTGACTAAATGTTACAATTATAGAGTTATCCAGTCTTAAAACATCATTTTTTTCAAACCAGGCTCTAAGATTCAGAAAGAAAAGATTCATTGATGCTTCTGCAGAAACTGTAAAACAGAAAATGCTCAATTCAAGTATTATTTTGTGGACTGGCAGAGAGTGCTTGATTTCTGTGCAGCAATATGGGCGCAGCACTAAGAGCCAGCTGTGCCATCTTTATTAATGTATCTGCTAAAGATATTGCAAAATAGAGGAACAAAAAGGAAAACTAAAATGTGTCAGGCTAAACTGCTGACAGTCACTAAGTCATCTCAGAGAAAGAGCCAAACTGATACTGAAAAATATTGCACTCAGATGGTATCAAAGGAAGCCTGAATTGAAAAACATCTAAAAATCCCAGAAGTTTAGATGAATGGAATTTATCTGCCCATAGGAATCTTTTGAAAATCTTCAAATGAATTTGATTTTAGATGATGCAAAGTCCAGCATGTGTTCAGCTTCCTTTTCCCAGATTCAGGCCTGATTCTGCTTTGGAAAGGTCATGAACGTGGTATCACAAGTTATAAACATGCCATTAACATGGTATCACACACTGCAAACCACAGCAAGCAGGAAAATCTCTTCCCTTGTGCTTTTCCATCAGTGCCATCATCTCAGTTATCTTGTGCTGACATCTGGCATCAGTTTGTCTCTGTATCATTGCTGTTTCATCACAAAGCAACCTCATCTTTTCTACCTGTCAGTAATAAATTGCATTTCATTCATCAACATAACCATATATTTCTTTTAAATCTTAATTTCTTCTTTCCCCTGTGGGTGCAAAGTTTGCAGTCCCACTTGGGCTTTATTTGCTTTTCAAATCCCTCATCTTTTCTGCAGATTGTTAAAATGGGCAAGATCAAAGGTACAGCCATGGCAGGCAAGTTCACTTCAAACCAAAAGGCCATTTCAAGCACTCTGCCCTAACATTTCTTAGCATTGCCATCAAAAAAAAAAAGTGTGGGCAGAAAAATACTAATATGGGAGAAGTTATAATCTAATTTAACTATGCTGACTTTATACCAAGGGTGGAATTTCTTGGAACTATATCTTGAAAGCAAGAAGTTTTAATGGAGTTCTTATTTTCAAAGTCATATTCAAATACGTCAGCCTAAGCACCTCATGTACTAAAGCTTTGCTCACAGGCATACACAAATTCCATTCATGTCTGAAATGGAAGAGCAAGGACTCTGGCCAATAAAGCTTCATAAAAACATTTTAAATTAAAAAAAATTAAATTGCAGTAAAAATTAACACCTCTCACCTCTTCACGAAGTTTATTTTCATTTCCTTTTCTTGTTTCTATGTCTTTTTGATAGATGTCAACTGCTTCCTTATGTTGCTTGTTCATCTTTTCCATCTCTATCTGCAATTTATTCACCTTTTGAGAATGCAGAATTGCTGCTGTTATTTGTTTAGGAATTACTGTGTTAATGATTTTTTCTTACCTCTTGTTTTTGAGCACAAACACACTGTTACTGTTCAGGTATATGATTAAAGTGTTTCCTATTTAAAAGTTCAGCTTTTTTTTTTAATAAAGAGTTGAACTTTGGCCTGAAGTGAGTTGGAAAATACTCAAAGAAAGAATGGCAACAGCCCAATGGGGAAGACTGCCCTAAGCAGTCACCCTAAATGCTGTGAATGCCTCAGAAAAAAACAAATACAGATGGAGATTTGATTCCCTCTCTTGTAAACCTGTATCAGATTTGCACAGCTTTTATGGTACATTTTTCTCCCAGCTGTGCATTTTGATTACAGTTTTTCCTTTTAAGTTAATCATATGAATATCCTCAAAAAAGTCCACTTTTCTTCAAGTGCAGTACCCAAAGCTGGACACAATATTCCCATCAGAGGGATTGCCACTGCAGAACACATTTAAAGAACAGCCTTAAAAAAGTAATATATATATACATATATGTATATGTCTTTTAAATGCTTTTCTGTTACAATGAGGTTGCTGAACCCTGTTCAGTCCACTATCAACAAAAGAAAAAAAAAGGAACAGATTAGAAACATCATTAATTGCAAAGTGAATCCATCTCTTAAATGTCCAACAGTCAGTGCCCAATGATTAAAAATGGAAGCATCTTCTAAAAACTGTGAGCTCATTCCTGCAAAGTCTGTATCCCAGATCCCAAAGCAGCTCAGAACGTATTGAACAAGTATTATCATTACTTACAGTGGGGCTTAAAAACACTCACCTCATCTTCTACATGATGTTATTTAAACCTACCTTCCCTTCATAAGTATTGCTTTTCTTGCTTTCTGCAGTAAGTTTCTTTTGCAGCACCTTATTCTGTTGAAATAAAACAAAACAAGCACTGTACCTTAATAAGTAAATAGAATTATGTAATGGTTTAACTGCATCAAGAAATTCCAGCTTTCATCAGGCAAATAACTCTGTGTTGTGCAGCTCAGGTTCCAGAACAATTCTTCAAACAAATGAATGTTCAACTAATTTCTGTGATAATTACTGTTTCTTCATGACCTTAAGAAAGGCTCCTCCTGAGCAAGAGCAGGGAATAACAAATGAGGTGCAGAATGGGAATTACAACTAAGATGCTGCTGACAGAAGGTGTGAAGATGTCATGACAAAAAATACAAGTTCTTTATATTTACAGTGAAGTTACTACAGTTTGTGCCAGTGCAGAATTATTTTCTACTAGTGGTAACTGAGATACTTACTACAAGTACAAAAATAACACCATGCACTAAATGAAAAGGAGTAGAAGTTTATTAAAGACATTATTTTTGTAATTGCTCTTTTCAAATTAAGGCACATTTAACAAATCAAGTGATTCCTGAGATGACTCCCTAATTTGCTCAGGGTTAGGATAAGAAAGGAGAATTTTTAAATTACATAGGTGGATCTAAAGATATCACAGCAGACACAAACCTGCTGAAAAGGCAACCCAAAACATAATGTGTTTATGTATTGTGAAATGAAAATCTCTACCCACCTCCTGCTGCAACTCTTCAATGCATTTGGTTTTATTTTCCACCTGCTTCTTTAAATTGTTCATCTGAAAGAGATATTTCAGACATTCATTAGTAAGTTCTACAAATGACTCCCTATGTGAGCAATTCCTGTAAATGTTCTCAAACCTGCACTTGCACCAGTCTGGTTTGTTCCAATGGGACTGCAACACCAGCTGACATGTTAGAATAATCAGAGTTTTAGCCATAAAGTACCACAAGATGGTAAATAATAGCAGTGAACCAGTTCCTTAGTTGTTAGAGACTTAAGAAAGAAGAAAAAAATCCCCAATATCTTCACAATTTAAAAATACACTTGTAGGAAGTTCCCTACATCCATGAAAAAATGAATTTCCCAATTATTTTCTAGAATCTTCAATGGTTTTTCCTTTCTTGAAATTTCATTTTCAGTACTCTTTACCTGAAATGACAATTGTAAATCTTTGACTGTTACAATGAAATTCTGAAATTTGCTAAAAACCCCAGGTTGCTTTGAACCAACAGAAAGAAAAGTAAAAATGTTTGAATCTATTTAAGCTAAAACTCACGCTACATATAAAAAGCTAATCCAGAGCCCATCCATCACTGTGGGGGTATATGAAAAATCAGAAAAGCAGGTTCTCTGTTGGCCTGAAAACAACCAAATCTTTAATATGAAACTTGCAGCAAAGAGTGAACATCCCCGTGACTGTGCTTGGCTTTTGAAATAACAGGGCTCAGCACGTGCACACACAATGGCACAGCTGGCAGCAGCTGAGAAAGAAGAAACCTCTGGCAGAGATCACATCCCCCAGGCAGAGCTTTGCAGAAAAATCCCAACACAGATTTTACATTTAATGCTGGCCTACAGGTTCTGTAAGATATTTGCATGACACATGACATACATTTTCTTCTCTTTCATCCAGTGCACTTCTCATCTCTTCACCTGTCTTTGCCATTTTCTCCTTCAAAGACTCCAGTTCATTTCTAAGTGCCAAATTAACAAGCATTAGTAAATCTTTCCTTCTTGCCTTTAACTGATTTTCAGTACTTCTAATAAACCCTTCTTTTATTTTCTAAAAAGAGCTGCTAATGTTGATGGGAACTTCATAAGCTGCTCAATGAAAATGTTCTTAAAATGCAGCAACATGCCCAGTAAGTCAATCTGTGAACTGTGCATACTTTTTTTAAGTAGGAAAAGATGTTCCAGCTAAGCCAAGGAAAATACATCCTAACCTGGACTATTGCAATGCAGCTGTGAAACATGGGAGCTGCCTGTCTATTGAACTGGTGATACAGAGAGTAACTCTTACCCAGTTTTGCCTTGTCACATTTAATCCATAACCTTCACCTTCCATTTTCATTTCCTTCTCACCTGAGATGTCTAATGCACAACAAGACAGCTCCTACTATGTAATACAAAATGATGGCAAACACTGTTCCTGCAGCAATTGGTATTTCTGATCTGAGAAAATTTCTACCTGGCCAACAGCAATTCTGAATAGTTTCTGTTTAGCTATATAAGCTAGAAAAACATTAATCAAAAAATCCCAGAAAGCAGCATTTGAACAGAACTAACTATTTGAGTCTACTTCCTTTCACAATATCAGTTATTAATATTTGTTTTTACTTGCCTTAGCTGGCTATTTGCCTCTTCTAGATTTTCAACTAACTGCTTTGTATTTTCTTTTTTTTCTTACTAAGCTAAATAAAGACCCATGTGTCAGCAAAGAAATAAAATTCAAAGTGACTTCTTAAAAAATTCAAAGACATCCAAAGCACACTGACCTGCCTTGCTCACAAGTGTAAATACACTTCCTTTCCAACTCAAACACAAAAAACAGCTCAGGTACTCTGCAGACCCAAGTCATGTTGCAGCTCATCATCTAATTTGTAAAACCGAGTAATTTGTCCAATTGAGTATTGTCCTTTCATGAAACCTGGAAGTTTACAACTTGCCTCTTGTTGTTCTTGCAGTTTCTTGACTTCTGCAGCCACAGCATTTTTCTCTTGTGCTGTTTGTTCTTTCTCTAGTGAAAGCTTACTGAGATACACTGTTAGTTGTTCATTCCTTAACCTAATTTCAAACAAATGGCCAAGAGAAATAAGAAGATGCATTTTGAAATCTCCTTTTAAATGAAACATACCCATTATCAAGTCTTATTCCATGCTGAAAGAAGTCCAGGCCTTTGTCTACAAATAGAAGCTTTGCAGCAGAGTCAGAGAGATGTAAAAAGGTGACAGAAGAAGGAAAGAAAATCAGAGTCAACTTTTATATAAATCTAATGGTTAGTGAAGATGATGTAGTTCAAAGCAAGATTAACCATGAAGTCAGAAACTTTCTCTTCTTGTTAAATAAGTCAAAGAGATATGGAACAACTACATATGCCATAGAATACATACAAATAGAGAAAGTGGAATTTAGAAATGTAAGTCTAGAATTAATGGCATATATGTGGTTCAAAAGTTTGATTAGAAAACAATCCTAGTTCATTTCACTGTGGATTAAAGCAACTCCACCAAAACTAATTAAATATTGTATTTTCAAAATGGTCATACGCCTCTTGTTCAAGATCTGTTTTCAGAGTCACAAGCTGCTTTAAATAATCTTGTTCCTTCTCAGCTGTACTTGTCAGCTGTGCTTTCAAATCCTGGAATTCTTTCTGCAAAATGAAAAGGAAGAGTTTTGAGTCTACACGTGCAAACTCCAACTGCAGGAGGTTATCAGACATGAACTAAGAGCACAAGGCTTTCAGAAGAACCCAACAACATCCATGTCATGGATTATCCAGGTTGGATCTTTCCAATCTCTGCTGGGATCTGGAAGTGCTGTGAGACAGTGAACTGTGACACCAGTGCTGTTCATGTCTGTCCCCTGCTGTGAGTTTAATTACCTGGGCTGCAAAATTAGGGTGGGACACTGCTCTGGGTGCTGTTTCTTATGCATAAACTTGTGTCCAAGTCATGATGTGTAACTTCACTATTTCTAAAAATATGTTACTATTGCCCTACTTCAGACCTCTCTCATTTGGAGAGCATTTTCATTGCTCTCTCCACATTTTTCTCTCTCTGCATATTTTCTACAGTAGCCTCAAGACTCTTCTTCAGTCAAAGTCCTCCAATTTGCCCATTTTAGAAAATGAGTGAAACTCAGTTCAGAACACTCAATGCACAGATGAGAACAACAAGCAAACACAGTGAAATGCACACCTGATTTCCCACTATCTTAACTTGAGTTGATATGGATTCTTGTTAGGCTTGTAAATCTAAAATCATAATGAAAAGAAACCTCTGTTCAGAGTGTATTTCATATAGCTGAGACTTCTGTGACAGAAAATGGGCCTGTGTCACAGTACAGCAGGGTTCACAGAGGCCAGAGCTAATTACCTTCCTGTAAGGAAGAACAAAGGGGAAAACTTTATATCCAGAGGGAGTGGCATTTGAATGGGCATGAACAAAGAAGGAAATAACCAAAAACCTTGAGAAGGAAAACCAAAAACATGGGAGACAAGAAAAAGCAAAAGCACAGGAGACAAGAAAAACAGTGGCAATAAAAAAGTTCTTTAAAGAAAACACTGAAATTGTGTGTGAGAAAGTTTAGTAGAAATGTTAAGGTAGACTAGATGGTGTTTATTTATGACATTTAAGATACTTACAAAGCAAGAGGAATTTCATATGAAGAGCAAATGCCATGAGATTAATAAAATGAATATTTACCAGAATTTCTGACAGCTCTTCAAGTTGCACTTCTTTATCCCATTTTACTTTAGTCATCTCTTCTACAGCACGTGGAATGTAAAATTAATGGAACAGAAATGATTTTTCAGATTTAGCAGGCAGTATAAAACATTTACCCTTTTGCAATACCCAGTTCTCAAAACTTGTTGGATTAAGTTAAGAAGCTGCAAAGCTAAATTATGACTTAATCTAAATGTAGACTTGAAAAAATGATTCAGACATTAGCAAATCTCTATCTGAAGAGAAACTAAATATTTATCTTAAATAAAGTTTAGAGCCTTTCTATGTTTTCCACAATTATAGCTTCAAATAAACCAAGGACTGTTGGACGAGAGTATTCTGCAAGTATTGATGCACCTGCATTGTTCCAGAAAAAAATCTGAACTGCTGAAGGTACCACATGGATATGCTGAGAAAGGAAACCAGTTGTTACTGACTTCCAAATGGTTTCTCTGTGCACATTGACAGTGCTGGTATTTTTTGCAAGTTCTCAGCAGCAAGGCAGAGCTCTTACTCTGGGGACTAAGGAGCACATCCCTAGAAAGCACAGGATATCACATTTATGATATTTAAAGACAACCCCTGCCAGCATCATCCCACTTCCAGCACGGGGAGGGTCCCAGAAACCTCAATGGGAGGGTTTTATCTCTGCTACAGAAGTCACTCCTGGCACCTGCAGTGCTGCTGCTCTTAGCTGGAAACCAAAATTACCTCCAGAAGAATTCATGCAGGAATGGTCTCACTATTGGAGCTCTGCACAGCACTGCCCTTTGGCTGCTGCCAGTACCAATGACCCCCAAAGAAAAGGGATCAGCCGAGTCAAAATAAATTCAGGCATTCCTGATAGGTACAGGTACTGTAAAATCATTTCTCCACCTACTAGAGACAGTCCATTTCCAGACAACAGCAGAAAGCATTTTTATTACTGCCTGGCTCATTTCTGCCTTTCTACAAGCCTTACCCAGTTCAGCAGATTTCTTTTGGAGCTCCAAGGTAAGCAGCTTTGAATCATCTTCATATTTCTTTAATCTAAGAAAATGGTAAATTAAAAACCCCAAATGTAGGGTACAAAGCACTCACTGCATTTGAAACTTCAAGGACAATAAGACAAAGTCTTAGCACAAGCACTTTAAGAACATTTACCTTTCAACAGGCAGATGATCTATCTGCCTGCAGCACATATCAAATTACACTTTTACAACCTCAGAACAGTAGACATAAAAGTAAACAAATATATACCTACAGAAATCTCTATTTCTTAAAGACAGAATTATGAAAGTTGGAGGGAGCAAAAATTTACTTTTTATAGACCAGTATCAACTATCACCAACAAAAAAATTTACATTCAATTCTCTGCATTTAGACCACTGTGTGGAAAAAACCTCCAAATTTCAGCTTCATTTCCAATTGTTCTTGATTTTGTCATAGACTGCAACCTGTAAGATCACTCTTGGAATTGAAACTCATTAATTTACCTATTTTGCTCTTCTTGCATCAAGCTTTTCAAATTGGCAACAGAAGTCTCAAACTCCTCTGTCAGGGCTGCAAGCAAAGCCTTCATTTTTTTACATTCTTCCTCCTGCTCTTCCTTTTCTCCAGTAACCTGAATTAACGTTTTCACTCTAGTCTGGAGCTCAGTTTCCAAGTTCTTTTGAGTAACCTTCAAGACATGAGATCATTTCTAATCATGTTTTGCAACAAACAGCTACAGCTGTTTCATGTCTAAAGTATCCATAATTATTTATGCAAATACTCCTCTAGTCTATTTCTACTGTAAAACTATAAGCAAGGGGTACCTCTGCCTTTTGCAATGACATTTTAGCCTCTTCCAGCTCTGCCCTCAAATGTTCTTTACTGACCTGGGATTCCTTTAACATTTCTTCATGATGTACTAAACAAAAAAAGATGTTAATATTTTTAAAAATAGGATATTTTCTAAAAAGTACTGCTAAAAATGGAAAATTACATACATTTAAAGAATTTAACACAGACCAGTGGTACTGACATCATATACTATAAAATAATAGATAAAACTTGAATATAGATGGCTTAAAAGTATTGAAAATCAAGTTCTGAAAAGTAAGTTTCCTCAGTGACATCTGCCTGACTGTAAATTTGCAAAACTGAAGCAACATATTTTCCCCTTGCAATCTTCCAAAGCTCTCAGTGCTTGACTCACCCTAAAAACGACCCTGCCAGTCCTGCTCCCACATGAGCAGCTCCTGCTCCAAACAAAAATAAGGCCTTCAAGGCCCCAAAATTCTGCTGCCAACCAGCAACAGAATAAAACTATCATGACCCTGTTTCCTATGCTTCTATAAACAATTACATCTCATAAATAAACAATCATAAACAATTACATTTAAATTCTATAAACAATTACATTTAAACACAGCAGGCAGAACTCTTACATTTTGCTTCCATTAAGTCAGCAATCTTATTTTGTGACGTCTGCAGCTGAGCCTTGATGTCTTTTATGACATCATCTTTTTCATCTCTCTCTATGGTGAGAGCTGAAATCTAAAAAAATGCAAGAAATATCATCATGAAGTCTGGAAAAGGGACAGATGTTAATTTTCATTTGTACCCCAGGTATGATAAGCAGACATTTTGCTGTCATTCAAGTTAGATTAAATAGATAGATAGATAGACAGACAGACAGGTAGAAAATATTTGGCTAGATGTAATCTTAGCCAAATATTGATCAAGTCACATTACTCTAAGGAAAAAAGTTCTCCAATTCAAAATCAAACCATAAATTCAGTAGACTAAGGGTACTGAAACATCACTAAACCTAGCAGAATTTGACTTAAATGCAGCTTCAGATGTTATTTTGTCTTTTTTACTAATACCCAGAAACACTCCTTGGCTCTTGCATTGCCCCTTTAGTCACAAATAAAGCTCTACATATGAGATGGTAAAATGAGCAAACCTGCTTTTCCTTTTGACTGACTTCCAGTTTGCATTCTTTTTCAAACTTGTCCACTTTTTCTGCTTCTTCTTTTACTTTTGAGATACAGTAACATCCACAGTTAACATTCTAGCTGAAATATACTCCAAGTTCAATACAACTTCCACTTTAAGACTGCTTGGAATTGTACAGCTGTACCTTTTGTTTCCCAAGAGTAATTGTTGAGGCAATGTTTGATTTTATAATCAAAATACAAACAGAAAAGTGCATGTGAAAATGAAACAGGAACATACCAGGCTATACATACAGAGAGAGAGCATTTAGCTAAAGTTTCTGTAGCTATACACTAGTGCATTATCATTTAAATAAACCAACTATGTGAAATAGGTATTGATCTCTAGACTGTACTTCACAGACAAAAGTTCAATGTTGAGTGACTGTTTGAAAGATAAAGTTCCAAATTTGGCCCAGTGGAACAGCAACAGAAGGGGCCAGGCAGTGAACAAAGGCTGCATGAATAAAAGAAGGGTCCCAGTGTCTCAGGGTGACCTGCTCACCATTCCAGCCCTTCACATCTGTCTGCCCTGGCCCTGCATGTGGAACACAAGCTATGAAGTACAAAATTGAGCCAGCTGCATAAACACAATAAACTGAATTCTCACATTTGAAACTCATTTCCGATCTGTCGTTCTCTGCTTGCACACGAAGCTCTTCAAATGCCGCTGTCATTCTCTAAAAACAAAATTTAATATCTGAAGTTCAATACTGGAAACCCTGGAACTTCTCCAGGGCTGCTGCCCACCTCAGCCATTCTGAGGAACCAGCAGGTGGGTGAAACAGAGCCCAGAAAGAAGCCAGAAGTTGTGGCAGTGACCCAGCACTAAGCACCCATCCCACAGATCACAGGGATCCACATCCCACACACTGCTGCACTTTCTCCATTGAATGTGTTTTATGGAACACAAAAATCATTCTTGAAAAGGGATTGAAAACCCAACTTCCTGCATCACACACGACATGATACCCACACATGATGGATACAAACAGTATCCCAACATAAACATGGAACTCAGCTCAGCTCACATAACTCACATTCCTTTCATCAAGCCTGGTCACTTACTTCTATGTTGCTATGAAGTTCCTCATACAATTGTATTGTTTCTGCCTTTTCCTGTTCATCTATCAAAGCAAGAACATATGAGAAAGTTTTTCTTTTGAACAAGAATGCCAGCTGTCCAAGTCATTATACTTAATCAGCATACGGAATTAAAAAAGGAATTACCAGCTCCATTCTTATTAAATAAGTCCTTATGAAACATGGTGCCAAAAATTACAGAATCTAGGGAAAATGTGTAGTTCATTGAAACATTAAGCAAGCTCAGCTTTTAAATTTCCTTCCTAAGATACTTTTTTCTGTGAAAGGTGTAATTCTGGATCAGTTGATGTGACCATATTAATTATTATAGTATTAATGCTGTTGAATAATAATGTATCAACACTGTTAGTATTTCTAAACTGTAATCTAGGGTTTAGCACTGAATTTCTTCCTATCAGCAGATACCTATAACCACAGAGCTGTCATTGGAAAATTGCAACACTCCATGTCCATATTTTCCTTCTTTCACTTTTGTAATTGATATTATTTTTTTCCTAAGAAAACAATTAAAAAGAGAACAGGAAAAGAAACAGCTATCAAAAAAGAACAGTCCATCTATATACAAGTGTTTCTAGAATTAAGGCTAAAAAGAAATCGACACTTCTTAAGTATCCAGGATCAAGTTAGTAAAATTCTAATGATTAGAATAACAATTCTAAATTGCATATAAAGTAGAACTTCCAATCAAGAACATATTTTAAAACCTCAAGAATTTAAACCTCATTAAGTTGTCCAACTGTCTTGGCTTGTTCAGTTTCATGAGAAGAATTCCAGTTACTCATTGTACCTTGGGGTTAAGACCTTTTCTCCCCATAAATGTGTGATGGCTGAAAACAGGAAATGTCAGCTCTGGAAATTTGTTAGAGAGTGCTGGGAATTTAGAGTAGATTCTACTGCCTAAAAACAGGCATGAAGGGTCACTTCTTATGTCTTAATATATTCCCAGTGTGTGGGTGGCCCTGCAAACCTTCAATGGGCTGAGCAGCCTTGAGGAGCCCTGCCCTGCTCTGGAGCGGCTGCCAGGGCCAGTCAGGGCTGTGGGCACGGCCTCAACCCTGGGTCACTGTTTGGGCACCCAAAGAGCTCCCAGGCTGGCACCTTTCAGCAAACAATTTCACTGGCTTCAAAAGCCCTCTGCATTCAGCATTACACACCAAAAGTCTGTTAGACCTGGGGCTTCACTTCCAATTTTGTGAGCCACTTAAAATTCACTTTTCACTCTGAGAGCCACATCCAGTCGATCCCAACTGGAGAACTTCTCTGAAGAGCACGAGAAATTTCTTCTTCTTTCTTCTGTTTGTGAATTTAGAGCAAGCTAGAACTACATTTACTCTGACCAATAAAAGCTAAAAAAGCATTTACGTTTACTGGTCTTCTCTGTGAAGCGAGTGCAGGTTTCCTTGAGCAGGTTACACAGATGCCTCGAAGCAGCAGCTCTAAAGGAGGGAAAAAATATCCTGTTTGCACAGGAGTGCACAGTACTTTGTGTACCTAAGGAGTAACAATGGAAACGACCTTCAAAATTTAACAGCTACATAAAACTGCCCACATGGAAACTGATTATTTCCACCACAAGAATATATACTTGGTTCTATTACTTACTCTTTCAAGAGATCTTTATTTTCACATATCTCATCTTCCAGTTTCAAATGGAGGTTTTCATTTTCAAACTAATTTCATAGGGAACAAATGCAAAAAGACACTGTTATTGAAAAATAGATTAGAAATGCACTTTGACTTCTCAAATCCCTCATGAAAATGTAATTTGGGCCATCAGTAGACAGAAGTCTGTTTTATCTGGTATTACATGCTGAGTCATCTTTTGCATGAAAGATGCAATAATTAATGAACAATAATTTAGCAGCAAATGAGACACAGGTATATTCTTCAGACAAACACTCACACGGGACAGGTGCCTGCAACTTCTCAAAATAATCATTTTCTCAAGGCACAAACCAAACTGTAACAGTCTTTAAGATTTAATGGGATCAATAATAGTGTCATACTGAATCAGGAAGCACTTAACTTTCTTTATTTAATGTATACTATACAATACTGGCCTGCAGTTCTTGAATGGCTTTATTCTGTGCTTCAATAGTCTTTTTATTTTCCTGGAGCTTTCTTTCTTTCTGGTTTAATTCTGTTTCCACAGTCAGTTTCCACTGCTTGATCTTCTCAGCCTCTTTGTAGAGTTTTGAGAACAATTCATTCATTGTTGCTGTATTCTATTGAAACAGGTTCCACAATTTAATCTCAAATACTATCTAATTAATAGTACATAATATCTAATTCATACTGTTGGAGATAATGTATTTATCTCTTAGAAACATCACAAGAGTAATATTTTTCTACAGATGGTGATGTAAGTTGATATATGATCAGGAGCCCAAGTTTATGCACAGGATGCACAAATCTTTGTGCATCCTCTATGTATGTATCAAAAGGCTTTACAGAGCACACAGGAGAAACAAATACAATGAAATATCCCAAACCCCCTTCAGACATCACCAAATAGATGGCTTAAAGACTGCAGTCCACCAAAATCAATAAAAGTTTTGCCAGAATTATCAGTGAAGCCAAAATTCCTTCTAGCAGGTTCTTCACACCATTTCTGTCCTCTCCTTCTGACAGACACTGCTGAGTTAAGTAAAAGCAGCTTCAGAGACTTTGCCCAAGAGTACCTGTGATCTTGCCATGAACACACACACAATCACAGAGTCACAGAATAATGAGGTTGGAAGAGACCTCTCAGATCATCGAGTCCAACCTCTGCCCCAACACCTCGGCTATAGCACCAAGGGCCATGTCCAGTCTTTTTATAAACACATCCAGAGATGGTGATTCTACCACCTCCCTGGGAAGAGCATTCCAGTGCTTCATTATTCTTTTGGTGAAAAATTTCCTCCAAATATCCAACCTATCCCTCCCCTGCTGTAGCTTGAGACTGTGTCCTCTGGTTCTGTCAGTGCTGCCCGGTGGAAGAGACCGACCCCACCTGGCTACAACCTCCCTTCAGGCAGGTGGAGAGAGCAATAAGGTCACCCCTAAGCCTCCTCTTCTCCAGGCTAAACAAGCCCAGCTCCTTCAAACGCTCCTCACAGGGCTTGTGCTCCAAACCCCTCAGCAGCCTTGCTGCCCTCCTCTGGATGTGCTCAAGCACCTCAACATCCTTCCTAAACTGAGGGCCCAGAACTGGACACAGCACTCAAGGTGCAGCCTCACCAGTGCCCAGCACAGAGGCAGAATGACCTCCCTGCTCCTGCTGCCCACACCATTCCTGATGCAGGCCAGGAGCCATTGGCCTTCTTGGCCACCAGGGCACATTGCTGGCTCATATTCAACCGGCTGTCAGCAGCACCCCCAGGGCCCTTTCTGCCTCAACACTGTCCAGACACACTGTCCCCAGCTTGGAACGTTGTAGGGGATTTCTGTGGTCAAAATGTGGAACTCAGCACTTGGACTTATTGAACTTCATGCTGCTGCACTCTGCCCATCCATCCAACTGATCTAAGTCTCTCTGCAGAGCCTTCCTTCCTTCCTTCCTTCCTTCCTTCCTTCCTTCCTTCCTTCCTTCCTTCCTTCCTTCCTTCCTTCCTTCCTTCCTTCCTTCCTTCCTTCCTTCCTTCCTTCCTTCCTTCCTTCCTTCCTTCCTTCCTTCCTTCCTTCCTTCCTTCCTTCCTTCCTTCCTTCCTTCCTTCCTCCCTTCCTCCCTTCCTCCCTTCCTCCCTTCCTCCCTTCCTCCCTTCCTCCCTCCCTCCCTTCCTCCCTCCCTCCCTCCCTCCCTCCCTCCCTCCCTCCCTCCCTCCCTCCCTCCCTCCCTCCCTCCCTCCCCCCCT
Source organism: Molothrus ater (assembly GCF_012460135.2). Classification (NCBI taxonomy): domain Eukaryota; kingdom Metazoa; phylum Chordata; class Aves; order Passeriformes; family Icteridae; genus Molothrus; species Molothrus ater. The sequence goes on from NC_071658.1 coordinate 1,290,056, forward strand.
CCCTCCCTCCCTCCCTCCCTCCCTCCCTCCCCCCTCCAAGGTTGGGCCTTGGAGCTTCAGGTGGCCAAAGGCAGCTGCTGCTGGGCCCTCTGTGTGTGCCCGTGTTCAGCAGTGCTGCTCCATCAGTCTGTGCCCAGCAACGGGGAAAAGCCTCAGCCCTGCAGGGCCAGGAGCTGTCGGGCTCTGCCTGAGCAGCTCAGCCAGCAGGAAGGGAGCTGCTCCACACAGGAACCAGGAGAAAAGGACACTCCTTTTGTAGGACATGTTTTCTATTTAAAGGAAAAAAAGGAAAAAGAAAAAAAAACTATATAAAATGTGAAAGATGAAAACAAAACCCAAGTGTTAGTGAAAAAGTTCTGAAACTTTGCATTAAGAGGTAAATGATCTTTTTTAAAGGGGAACTCAGTTATTTACATTGTAAATGTGCTGATGGCATGGATCCATCTTACTGACCCCAGCAGCCTTTGAAAAGATTTTGGGCTTTGTTTCAACATTGCCATTTGAAATTGTGCTCAAAGCAAGAGGAAATTGCTTTGTGCCCTTCCCGCTCCAAGCAGGACTGGGAATGGAAACTCTGTCAAAGCCCAAATCCTTTAGAAGATGCCCTTCCTTCTCAGCCTGGGAAGGAGCTGCACATTCCCTTTGAAACTGTCAGGGATTTCTTAGAGACACAAAGTGCCACTTAGGGCTTTTTGCTCTGGTTGGGCAGTGCAGAAGGGCAATTCTCCATCCATCAGCTCCAGACTGCACTGCCTCAGGAACACGGCCCACTCGCCAGCTTTGGCCCACTCAGGCACTTCTAGAGGAGGAAGAAAGTGCAATTGCACAATTCCAGCCAATCAAGAAGGAAGAATGGGACAGACAAACACCCTGTGCAGATCCAGGCATTCAGCTGGGACTGTGGAGGGTTTGGGTTCTTGCCAATTGCATGTGTGTCCCCAGCTGCAATCTCTGGGGCTGCAGCAGAGTCTCACTCAGCTGCCAAAGCAGAAAGCTCAGGCGCTGTGCTCGCAACGGGCTTGTCTGATGCAAAGCTGTCAGAGCAATGTGAGGGCAGAGCCAGCCCAGCTGGGCCCAGGGCTGAGCCCAGCAGAGCCCTGGCAGAGCCCAGAGCAGCCTCAGCAGCCGCAGAGCCCGGCTGCAAGGAGAGAAAGCAGAAACCGCCCGTCAGCTGAGGGCTCCTGTCCCCTTGTGCCAAGGTCTGCGGTGCCCAGGCCATGCTGGCTGTGCCCAGAGCTGTGCCCAGAGCTGCCCATCCCTGCTGCCTTTGGCAGCAGAGCAGGAGGGCAGGACATGTGCCCAGCCTGCAGCCAGCCACGGCACATCCAGCCCTCAGCAGCTGCCCAGAGCAGGATGCTCCTGTGCTCGCTGCCATCTCCCAAAAGCTCTGATCCCACCCTGCCAAGCACACAGGGACCCACCTCACGCCAGCCACGGCTGCAAGAAAAGCTGCTCCCAAACCACGTCCTCAGCCTTCTCCAAGGCCACCACGCCACAGCTGCTCCCAAGCACTTCCCCATCTGCACTGGACCACCTGGAAGGCTTCCTCTGGAAAAACAAACAACACATTCTTGAAAAGATATTAGAGACAAAAAGGGAAAACAAGAAAAACAGGAAAAACTCTTATCTCTGTCAGGGCCTTGAGGAAGGCCCAGCTCCTACATGGTAGGGAAAAACCCAGCCATGGCTGAGGGAAGCCCACACTTTCTCGCTTCCACCCAGCACTGCCCCCCAAAATCACAGCGATCCCAAAGCAAACAAGGGCATTGCAGCAGCCCAGCCCTTCCTTGCCTGCAGGGCAAAGCAGCCCCTGCACAGCTTCTGGAGTCCCACCTCTTCCCCCACCATGGGGCTTTGTTTGTGTCGGGCTGGCTGCCCCAGCCCCAGCCCCAGCCCAGGCCACGGTGGCTGCTGGGGGCTGTTGGCAGGGCCAGGAGCCCACTCCCATTTTGTACCCACCCCAGCCCATGCCCCAGCCCTGCCAAAAAGCAGCTAGGCAGCGACTGAAGAATGAGTTGCATCTGCCCCAGCAAAGGGGAACCTTTGCTTCCCAGCCAGGCTGGGCCATGCCCAAATCTGGCAGCATTTCCCCGGGTGGGGACTCATCTGCAAATTCCCTGTGGAGTCTGGCTTTGAAGAAGGTGCCAGAATCAAAGTCCATCACCTTCAGCCTCCAGTGGCCAGGCTGAGGAAGAGCTTGTCATCCTTGGTGCCATCCTGGCTGTCTCCAGCAGCAGCAGCAGCAGCAGCAGCATCCCCACCCGGTACAGCTTCTCCAGGGGCGCCTGCTCCTTCCCTGGGGGGAGACCAGGCTCTCAGGGCTCTGCCCAGGGCCCCAGCTGTCAGGAAACCAGCACAAGCAAAACCAGCTTGGATGGAGGCTACCAGTGCTGGGCAGAGCAGCTCAGCTGCAGCACAAGGGCTGCGTGTGCCCATGCCATGACCCCGGTGCAGTGACACAGGCAGCACAAAAAGGTCTGGGTTCCTTTGCTTCTGATTGCCAAGGCATGTGTGGAGCTGCAACTTACCAGGGCCCTGGATCAAAGTGTGCCTGTGGCTCTCTCCCTTCTTCTACGGCCGAGGAATATCCTGCACCCAAGGATCAGAGAACAGGTCTTCTAATGTGGGTCTGTCCAAGGAGTTCACGGATAAACACCACCAGATCAGATCTTTGCACTCTGGGCAGAGAAAGCAGAAACTGCCGGTCAGCCAGAGAAGGCTCCTGTCTGCTTTGCCCCACTATTGCCATGCCCAGACCTTGCTGGATGTGCTCAGGGCTGGGCCTAAACTTTCCCATCAATTCCCTGTTTTGGAGGAGAGCAGGACGTGTGCCACCTCCTCAGCAGCTGCCAGAGCGGGATGCTCACGAGCCCGCTGCTGCCTCCCAGCACTGGGATTCCCCCCGTGCCCAGAGAAGAGGATCCACCTTGAGAGAGCCCTTGTGGCAGCGGGAGCTGGCCCCAGCTGAGGTTCCGGCCCCTCCTGAAAGGGTGCTCCCCGCAGACCATCTGGTGCAGCAGGATGCCCAGGGACCAGATCGTTGCTGCCTCGCCATGGTACCAGCCAAAGTCGTTCCATTCCGGGGGGCTGTAGGACGGTGTTCCTATGGAATACAGATGGAGTTCAGCAGGGGGATGCTGCTGCTCCCAGAGCCTGGCCCCAGCAACCCTGGGCCTGCGGGGGCTGCATCAGTGGCACACAGGGTGACCACTGCCCTCTCGCCAGCACCTGGGACTTGTGCACAAACTAAGGCTTGGAAAAGAAGCCACTGGTGTCAGAAGAGGGCAGAGGAAGCCCTGGCTAAGCCTGACCATGACATGCAAAGGAAAAACCCTCTCTGTGCTGGGGAAAACATGCCCTTATCCTCCCTGCCTGCATTGCCCCAAAAATATTAGGAAGCCAAGGCAAACAGGGAGAGTGGAGCAGTGCAAGCCCTTCCTCTTGCCTGCACACCAAACTGGCTGGGGCACAGGTTCCACCCCCCTCTCTGCTACCCCCACCCATGGGGGTTTTGGTCGGGCTGGCTGCCCCAGCCCAGCCCCAGTCCTGGGCAGAGTGGCTGGCAAAGGCTGCCAGCAGGGCTGGAAGATGGCTCCCCACCAGCTCCGCTCTAAAGCAACTCAGCTGATGATTCAGTCCCCTGACTGGCAGCAAAAGGGAGAATCCCCGCTGCCACAGCCAGCTTGGGCTGGGAGATGTTGGCCATGAGATCCCAGGACCAGGAGTACACCCTACGTGGGCTCACCTGCAAAGTGGGTGTAGGCTGTGTCTTGCAGGTAGGTGCCACAGCCAAAGTCAATCAGTTTGGCCTGCCCGGTGGCCAGGTCAAGCACGATGTTCTGAGGTTTGATATCCCTGTGCAGGACCCCGCAGCTGGTGCAGTGCCACACGGCCTCCAGCACCTGGCGGAACAGCTCGCGTGCCACCTCCTCGGGCAGGAACCGCCGTGCCTGAATGACACGATGCAGGTCCTGACACCGCTCTGGCCGCTCCATCACCATCACGATGTGGGTGGGCAGCTCGAACCACTCCAGCAGCTGCACCACACCAGGGAAGCCAGTGGACACCTTGGCCTGCAGCACGATCTCCAGAGGGGCCCTGCTGCCGTCGGGCTGCGGGAGGAGCACGATGCCCTCAGTGGGGCCGATGCCGTGCCAGGCCTGGGGAAGCCCTGAGCCAGCCCGGGACGCTCTGCGCCCTGCGCTGCGCCCACGCCCGCTCCCCCTCGAGGCGTCCTGGCGGCTTCCACCGTGCCGGGCCTCGGCTCATCCCCGCCCGGCAGCCCCGGCTGCTGCCGCTGGCCCCGCTCACTCACCAGCTCGCCCCAGTGCCGGACGCGGTTCCGTGGCACCCTCTTGATGGCCACCTGCAAGCCAAGGACAGCAGCGGGCTCAGCTCGCCGCCCGCCCTGCCCAGCCCCATCCTCCTCTTCCTCCACCTCCTCCGCCCCCTCCTCCTGCGCCCGCCGCCGGCCCCGCGGCTCACCGGGGCGCCGTCCGAGAGCCGCGTGGCCGCGAAGACGCTTCCGAATCCTCCGCGCCCCAGCAGCGACCCCAGGCGGTAGCGCTCCTGCAGGGCCTCGTGCGCCGTCCCTGCGGGCGGGACGCGGCGGTCAGCGCTCGGCCCGGGGCCAGCAACGGCCCCCGAGCGCCCCTCAGCCGCCCCGGGCCGGCCATGCCCAGGCCTTCGCTCCTCGGAACGCAGCACGGGAGGCTCGGGGCCGGCGGCCGCGCCGCGGAGCGGCGGAGCTCGGGCCGGGGAAGCCGCAGCGGAGGCGGCGGCAGCGGCCGCGCCGCCTGTGTCCTCCGCGGGCCTCGGGAGGAGCCGGGGCCGGGGCCGGGGCCGGGGCCGGGGCCGGGGCGGGGCTCGGGGCCGGAGCCTGCCTCGGGGCCGGGGCCGGGGCCGGGGCCGGGGCGGGGCTCGGGGCCGGAGCCTGCCTCGGGGCCGGGGCCGGGGCCGGGGCCGGGGCGGGGCTCGGGGCCGGAACCTGCCTCGGGGCCGGGGCCGGGGCCGGGCTCGGGGCCGGAGCCTGCCTCGGGGCCGGGGCCGGGGCCGGGGCCGGGCTCGGGCCAGGCGGAGGCGAAGGGCGGCGATGCCGCCCCCGCACCAGGCACTGATGCCTGCCCAGCAGCGCCACCGCCAGTACGGCCAGAGCCGGGCGGAGGCGAGACCACGGCGGGATGGGCGGGGCCGGGCACGGGGCAGCCCCGCCCGGGGCCGGGGGCGGGCCGGGGGCATGGCCCGGCCCGGCAGGGGGAGAGGGAGGCGGGGAGAGGAGAGGGAGGCGGGGAGAGGAGAGGGAGGCCGGGCAAGGGACCCCGGAAGAAGGGTGCCCGACAGCGGGAAAGGGAGACACAGAGAAAGAAAGAGAGAAAGACCAAGAAAGAGAGAAAGATTGTGATGCGAATCTGCTCTTGCTGCTTCTGCCGCTGCTGCTTCTGCCGCTGCTGCTGCCGCTGCTGCCGCCGCTGCAACTGAAGCACCGGGGCCGTTCGTCCCCCGTGTCCGTTCCCCACGAGCCCCACGAGCCCCACGTTCGAGCCCCGCGCGCCCCGGGCACAGCCCCTGAGTCTGTCCAAACACGGGAACTTTGCAGCCTTGAGCCCAGGTGCAGAGCCCTGACTCCTGCACACTGGCACAGCAATCCCCTCGCTTGCTGCTCTGCATTGGCCTGGCTGAGAGGCAAACCCTGTCGGGACACCTTCCCCTGGGGTAGGATTCCTACCTGAGCCCAGCACTGCACTTACATCTCCAGTGTTGCCTTCCAGTAAAAACAGGGGAAGGAAAACTCTGTGTGCCTCATGGTATTTTAGAGTGTCTAAAAATCACTAAGTCACCGATCTTAAAGGTGCAGTGCATCTGGAATTACTGGGATGGAGAAGTAGTGCAACATGGAAAAGGGGAGCATAGAAATAAATAGAGGAAAACATCTTGGATTGTTTCTTTCATTTACATTTCACTTCTGGAAAGCTGTTCCAGTTTTCCAGGAATCTTCTCCTGTTTGCTCTTCCCAAGAATCTCTCCTGGAGAACAAGGTCAAGCTTCTGTCCCAAGATTTGCCACCAGCTGCAGCTTCTCTTGGCTTTCCACACTGCACAGTGTCTGCAGCAGGACTTTTGCAGCAAAGCAGGACAAATGTTTGGAGAACTTTACATGTCCTTTCTTTTCCTGGTGGGCTGGGGTGTTGTGCCACTGGTGAAGTTTCCATTGTGACTGTTTGTGCTGGTTTAGGGCAAATTTTGGGAGGAAACCTCCCAAAGGGGTCAGTCTAGAGAGCAAGTTCAAGTGGCCTCTCCCCCTACTAGTTCAGAAAAAGACTTCCCTCAAGAAAAGTGAAAAGAAACCCAGTTTATTTATCAAGTAAAGTATTCCCAAACATGAAAAATGAATAATATTAAATAAAACCTCTGACAGTGCTGAAGAGATGGCAAATTCAGAAGGTGCTTTTTGTGGGTTGTAGTTGGCTCACTCGGTCTCTTCTAAGTCCCTCTGGTGCTGGAATGCAGCGACCCAGACCTTGGTGGGCCACAGGTGTGAGCTGCAGGTGTTTTTCCGGGTTTTCAGTCCAGAGCAGGTTTAAACAGTTCCAAGAAAAAGGAAAGTCACAGTCCCAGGAACTTCTCTGCCTAAGCTAGCTAAAACCAAATTGCTGGACCTGGGCAACCACCAGATCTGGATGGTGCTGGAGCCAGAACCTGGAAATTTCCAACTTTTGGCTTTCTGTGTTAGCAAATCACTGGACTTGGGCTGTGCTGGCACCAGGAAGTTTTCAGATCTGGGCGCTGGCTGTGCCAGCAAACACCAGATCTGGGTGGTGTCGTTGGTAGCGACAGAAATCTGCCGGATTTGGGCTCTGCTGGCACCGGGAAATTTCCAAATCTGGGTACTGGCACAGCAAACACAAGATGTGGGCAGTGCCAGAGCCAGTAGCAGAAAGTTGCCGGGTTTTGGATTTCTGTGCCAGCAAATTGCTGCCCTTGGGCTGTGTCAGAATAGGGAAATTTCCAGATCTGGGCACTGGCGGTGCCAGAAAACACCAGTGAAAAATTTTTGGTCCTTGTCCGGACCATTGGCCAGTGGTTTCCCTGAGAACCAGCTCTGGCCACTTTACAGAGAGAGACTGCTTTCATCTGCTTGTCTGGAAACAGAACTTTAATGAAGGCAAACACAACAAACAGGACGGTGTGCACAGTACAGAGAGCAAAGCAGAAAAAAGCCTGGGTCCAGGGTCTAGCAGGGATATTTATCCATTTATATATGGGGAGGGGTTAAGGTGGGATCTGAGGGAAGGATCCAAGAGGAAGGAAGGATTATGAATATTACAATTTTTGCAGTAAAATGTAACCAATGGTAGCAAAGAGAACTCAGAACTTTCTAGTAACAATCTGCATAACTGAACAAGAGGATTATGGGCGGGAGCTCCTGCTGACCCCAACTAAAGAGGGTTTTCCCACGGCCTTAAGCCGAGGTCTCCCTCTTCTTTGAAACCAACCCCAACATACCAGATCTGGGAGGTGCTGGGTTTTGGCTTTCTTTGCCAGACAATTGCTGCATTTGGGTTGTGCCAGCACTGGGAAATTGCCAGATGAGGGCACTGGCGGTGCCAGCGCACACCAGATCTTGGTGGGGTATTTGCCACCATCAGGAAATTGCCAAATGTGACCTTTCTGTGCCAGCAAACTGCTGGAATTGTGCTGTGCAGGCATCTGAAAAATTCCGGATCTGGGCACTGGCGGTGTCAGCACACACGAGGTCGGAGTAGTGTAGGCACCAGGTATTTGCCTGCTTTTGGCTTTCTTTGCCAGCAAATTGCTGGACTTGGGCTGTGGTGGCACAGGGAAATGTTCAGATCTGGGCATGGGTGGTGCCATCAAACACCAGGTCTGGGTGGTGACAGTCTTGGCACCAGGAAATTGCTGCGTTTTGTCTTCTTTTTCCAAAAAACTGCTGCACTTGGGCTGTGTTGGAACCGAGTATGTCCAGATTGGGGTACGGGCGGTGGCAGCAAATACCAGATCTTGGCATTGCCGGTGTCAGCAGTGGGAAATTGCCTGATTTTGGCTTTCTTTACCAGAAAATTGCTGGACTTGGCTCTGCCGGAACAAGGGAATTTCCAGATCTGGGCACTGGAGGTGGCAGCAAACACCAGATCTGGGCACTGGAGGTGGCAGCAAACACCAGATCTGGGTGGTGCCAGACCCAGTAATGTTGGAAATGAATTTGTAGAGAATTTTTAAGGTTTGATAGAAGGTTTCTATAGTATGTATGCAAGTGTCACAATCCGTCCTTACAAACTTCTTTCGTGATGGTTCGTGGGTTGATCTCAGAGTGCAAAAAACACCGACACGGTACAGGGGGGTGCAGTGATAATCAAAACAAATGTAAATCTAAATTTCTTCTTTCTCCTATGGGTGCAAAGTTTGCAGTCCCACTTGGGCTTTATTTGCTTTTAAGATCCCTTTCAAATCCCTCATCTTTTCTGCAGATTGTTAAAATGGGCAAGATCAAAGGTACAGCCATGGCAGGCAAGTTCACTTCAAACCAAAAGGCCATTTCAAGCACTCTGCCCTAACATTTCTTAGCATTGCCATCAAAATAAAAGTGGGGGCAGAAAAATACTAATATGGGAGAAGTTATAATCTAATTTAACTATGCGGACTTTATACCAAGGGTGGAATTTCTTTGAACTATATCTTGAAAGCAAGAAGTTTTAATGGAGTTCTTATTTTCAAAGACATATTCAAATACGTCAGCCTAAGCACCTCATGTACTAAAGCTTTGCTCACAGGCATACACAAATTCCATTCATGTCTGAAATGGAAGAGCAAGGACTCTGGCCAATAAAGCTTCATAAAAACATTTTAAATTAAAAAAAATTAAATTGCAGTAAAAATTAACACCTCTCACCTCTTCACGAAGTTTATTTTCATTTCCTTTTCTTGTTTCTATGTCTTTTTGATAGATGTCAACTGCTTCCTTATGTTGCTTGTTCATATTTTCCATCTCTAACTGCAATTTATTCACCTTTTGAGAATGCAGAATTGCTGCTGTTATTTGTTTAGGAATTACTGTGTTAATGATTTTTTCTTACCTCTTGTTTTTGAGCACAAACACACTCTTACTGTTCAGGTATATGATTAAAGTGTTTCCTATTTAAAAGTTCAGCTTTTTTTTTTAATAAAGAGTTGAACTTTGGCCTGAAGTGAGTTGGAAAATACTCAAAAGAAAGAATGGCAACAGCCCAGTGGGGAAGACTGCCCTAAGCAGTCACCCTAAATGCTGTGAATGCCTCAGAAAAAAACAAATACAGATGGAGATTTGATTCCCTCTCTTGTAAACCTGTATCAGATTTTCACAGCTTTTATGGTACATTTTTCTCCCAGCTGTGCATTTTGATTACAGTTTTTCCTTTTAAGTTTATCATATGAATATCCTCAAAAAAGTCCACTTTTCTTCAAGTGCAGTACCCAAAGCTGGACACAATATTCCCATCAGAGGGATTGCCACTGCAGAACACATTTAAAGAACAGCCTTAAAAAAGTAATATATATATACATATATGTATACGTCTTTTAAATGCTTTTCTGTTACAATGAGGTTGCTGAACCCTGTTCAGTCCACTATCAACAAAAGAAAAAAAAAAGGAACAGATTAGAAACATCATTAATTGCAACGTGAATCCATCTCTTAAATGTCCAACAGTCAGTGCCCAATGATTAAAAATGGAAGCATCTTCTAAAAACTGTGAGCTCATTCCTGCAAAGTCTGTATCCCAGATCCCAAAGCAGCTCAGAACGTATTGAACAAGTATTATCATTACTTACAGTGGGGCTTAAAAACACTCACCTCATCTTCTACATGATGCTATTTAAACCTACCTTCCCTTCATAAGTATTGCTTTTCTTGCTTTCTGCAGTAAGTTTCTTTTGCAGCACCTTATTCTGTTGAAATAAAACAAAACAAGCACTGTACCTTAATAAGTAAATAGAATTATGTAATGGTTTAACTGCATCAAGAAATTCCAGCTTTCATCAGGCAAATAACTCTGTGTTGTGCAGCTCAGGTTCCAGAACAATTCTTCAAACAAATGAATGTTCAACTAATTTCTGTGATAATTACTGTTTCTTCATGACCTTAAGAAAGGCTCCTCCTGAGCAAGAGCAGGGAATAACAAATGAGGTGCAGAATGGGAATTACAACTAAGATGCTGCTGACAGAAGGTGTGAAGATGTCATGACAAAAAATACAAGTTCTTTATATTTACAGTGAAGTTACTACAGTTTGTGCCAGTGCAGAATTATTTTCTACTAGTGGTAACTGAGACACTTACTACAAGTACAAAAATAACACCATGCACTAAATGAAAAGGAGTAGAAGTTTATTAAAGACATTATTTTTGTAATTGCTCTTTTCAAATTAAGGCACATTTAACAAATCAAGTGATTCCTGAGATGACTCCCTAATTTGCTCAGGGTTAGGATAAGAAAGGAGAATTTTTAAATTACATAGGTGGATCTAAAGATATCACAGCAGACACAAACCTGCTGAAAAGGCAACCCAAAACATAATGTGTTTATGTATTGTGAAATTAAAATCTCTACCCACCTCCTGCTGCAACTCTTCAATGCATTTGGTTTTATTTTCCACCTGCTTCTTTAAATTGTTCATCTGAAAGAGATATTTCAGACATTCATTAGTAAGTTCTACAAATGACTCCCTATGTGAGCAATTCCTGTAAATGTTCTCAAACCTGCACTTGCACCAGTCTGGTTTGTTCCAATGGGACTGCAACACCAGCTGACATGTTAGAATAATCAGAGTTTTAGCCATAAAGTACCACAAGATGGTAAATAATAGCAGTGAACCAGTTCCTTAGTGGTTATGGAATTAAGAAAGAAGAAAAAAATCCCCAATATCTTCACAATTTAAAAATACACTTGTATGAAGTTCCCTACATCCATGAAAAAATGAATTTCCCAATTATTTTCTAGAATCTTCAATGGTTTTTCCTTTCTTGAAATTTCATTTTCAGTACTCTTTACCTGAAATGACAATTGTAAATCTTTGACTGTTACAATGAAATTCTGAAATTTGCTAAAAACCCCAGGTTGCTTTGAACCAACAGAAAGAAAAGTAAAAATGTTTGAATCTAATTAAGCTAAAACTCACACTACATATAAAAAGCTAATCCAGAGCCCATCCATCACTGTGTGGGTATATGAAAAATCAGAAAAGCAGGTTCTCTGTTGGCCTGAAAACAACCAAATCTTTAATATGAAACTTGCAGCAAAGAGTGAACATCCCCGTGACTGTGCTTGTCTTTTGAAATAACAGGGCTCAGCACGTGCACACACAATGGCACAGCTGGCAGCAGCTGAGAAAGAAGAAACCTCTGGCAGAGATCACATCCCCCAGGCAGAGCTTTGCAGAAAAATCCCAACACAGATTTTACATTTAATGCTGTCCTACAGGTTCTGTAAGATATTTGCATGACACATGACATACATTTTCTTCTCTTTCATCCAGTGCACTTCTCATCTCTTCACCTGTCTTTGCCATTTTCTCCTTCAAAGACTCCAGTTCATTTCTAAGTGCCAAATTAACAAGCATTAGTAAATCTTTCCTTCTTGCCTTTAACTGATTTTCAGTACTTCTAATAAACCCTTCTTTTATTTTCTAAAAAGAGCTGCTAATGTTGATGGGAACTTCATAAGCTGCTCAATGAAAATGTTCTTAAAATGCAGCAACATGCCCAGTAAGTCAATCTGTGAACTGTCCATACTTTTTTTAAGTAGGAAAAGATGTTCCAGCTAAGCCAAGGAAAATACATCCTAACCTGGACTATTGCAATGCAGCTGTGAAACATGGGAGCTGCCTGTCTATTGAACTGGTGATACAGAGAGTAACTCTTACCCAGTTTTGCCTTGTCACATTTAATCCATGACCTTCACCTTCCATTTTCATTTCCCTCTCACCTGAGATGTCTAATGCACAACAAGACAGCTCCTACTATGTAATACAAAATGATGGCAAACACTGTTCCTGCAGCAATTGGTATTTCTGATCTGAGAAAATTGCTACTTGGCCAACAGCAATTCTGAATAGTTTCTGTTTAGCTATATAATCTAGAAAAAACATTAATCAAAAAATCCCGGAAAGCAGCATTTGAACACAACTAACTATTTGAGTCTACTTCCTTTCACAATATCAGTTATTAATATTTGTTTTTACTTGCCTTAGCTGGCTATTTGCCTCTTCTAGATTTTCAACTAACTGCTTTGTATTTTCTTCTTTTTTCTTACTATCCTAAATAAAGACCCATGTGTCAGCAAAGAAATAAAATTCAAAGTGACTTCTTAAAAAATTCAAAGACATCCAAAGCACACTGACCTGCCTTGCTCACAAGTGTAAATACACTTCCTTTCCAACTCAAACACAAAAAACAGCTCAGGTACTCTACAGACCCAAGTCATGTTGCAGCTCATCATCTAATTTGTAAAACCGAGTAATTTGTCAAATTGAGTATTGTCCTTTCATGAAACCTGGAAGTTTACAACTTGCCTCTTGTTGTTCTTGCAGTTTCTTGACTTCTGCAGCCACAGCATTTTTCTCTTGTGCTGTTTGTTCTTTATCTAGTGAAAGCTTACTGAGATACACTGTTAGTTGTTCATTCCTTAACCTAATTTCAAACAAATGGCCAAGAGGAATAAGAAGATGCATTTTGAAATCTCCTTTTAAATTAAACATACCCGTTATCAAGTCATATTCCATGCTGAAAGAAGTCCAGGCCTTTATCTACAAATAGAAGCTTTGCAGCAGAGTCAGAGAGATGTAAAAAGGTGACAGAAGAAGGAAAGAAAATCAGAGTCAACTTTTATATAAATCTAATGGTTAGTGAAGATGATGTAGTTCAAAGCAAGATTAACCATGAAGTCAGAAACTTTCTCTTCTTGTTAAATAAGTCAAAGAGATATGGAACAACTACATATGCCATAGAATACATACAAATAGAGAAAGTGGAATTTAGAAATGTAAGTCTAGAATTAATGGCATATATGTGGTTCAAAAGTTTGATTAGAAAACAATCCTAGTTCATTTCACTGTGGATTAAAGCAGCTCCACCAAAACTAATTAAATATTGTATTTTCAAAATGGTCATACGCCTCTTGTTCAAGATCTGTTTTCAGAGTCACAAGCTGCTTTAAATAATCTTGTTCCTTCTCAGCTGTACTTGTCAGCTGTGCTTTCAAATCCTGGATTTCTTTCTGCAAAATGAAGAGTTTTGAGTCTACATGTGCAAACTCCAACTGCTGGAGGTTATCAGACATGAACTAAGAGCACGAGGCTTTCAGAAGAACCCAACAACATCCATGTCATGGATTATCCAGGTTGGATCTTTCCAATCTCTGCTGGGATCTGGAAGTGCTGTGAGACAGTGAACTGTGACACCAGTGCTGTTCATGTCTGTCCCCTGCTGTGAGTTTAATTACCTGGGCTGTAAAATTAGGGTGGGACACTGCTCTGGGTGCTGTTTCTTATGCATAAACTTGTGTACAAGTCATGATGTGCAACTTCACTATTTCTAAAAACATGTTACTATTGCCCTACTTCAGACCTCTCTCATCTGGAGAGCATTTTCATTGCTCTCTCCACATTTTTCTCTCTCTGCATATTTTCTACAGTAGCCTCAAGACTCTTCTTCAGTCAAAGTCCTCCAATTTGCCCATTTTAGAAAATGAGTGAAACTCAGTTCAGAACACTCAATGCACAGATGAGAACAACAAGCAAACACAGTGAAATGCACACCTGATTTCCCACTATCTTAACTTGAGTTGATATGGATTCTTGTTAGGCTTGTAAATCTAAAATCATAATGAAAAGAAACCTCTGTTCAGAGTGTATTTCATATAGCTGAGACTTCTGTGACAGAAAATGGGCCTGTGTCACAGTACAGCAGGGTTCACAGAGGCCAGAGCTAATTACCTTCCTGTAAGGAAGAACAAAGGGGAAAACTTTATATGCAGAGGGAGTGGCATTTGAATGGGCATGAACAAAGAAGGAAATAACCAAAAACCTTGAGAAGGAAAACCAAAAACATGGGAGACAAGAAAAAGCAAAAGCACAGGAGACAAGAAAAACAGTGGCAATAAAAAAGTTCTTTAAAGAAAACACTGAAATTGTGTGTGAGAAAGTTTAGTAGAAATGTTAAGGTAGACTAGATGGTGTTTATTTATGACATTTAAGATACTTACAAAGCAAGAGGAATTTCATATGAAGAGCAAATGCCATGAGATTAATAAAATGAATATTTACCAGAGTTTCTGACAGCTCTTCAAGTTGCACTTCTTTATCACATTTTACTTTAGTCATCTCTTCTACAGCACGTGGAATGTAAAATTAATGGAACAGAAATGATTTTTCATATTTATCAGGCAGTATAAAACATTTACCCCTTTGCAATACCCAGTTCTCAAAACTTGTTGGATTAAGTTAAGAAGCTGAAAAGCTAATTTATGACTTAATCTAAATGTAGACTTGAAAAAATGATTCAGACATTAGCAAATCTCTATCTGAAGAGAAACTAAATATTTATCTTAAATAAAGTTTAGAGCCTTTCTATGTTTTCCACAATTATGGCTTCAAATAAACCATGGACTGTTAGACTAGAGTATTCTGCAAGTATTGATGCACCTGCATTGTTCCAGAAAAAAATCTGAACTGCTGAAGGTACCACATGGATATGCTGAGAAAGGAAACCAGTTGTTACTGACTTCCCAATGGTTTCTCTGTGCACATTGACAGTGCTGGTATTTTTTGCAAGTTCTCAGCAGCAAGGCAGAGCTCTTACTCTGGGGACTAAGGAGCACATCCCTAGAAAGCACAGGATATCACATTTATGATATTTAAAGACAACCCCTGCCAGCATCATTCCACTTCCAGCACGGGGAGGGTCCCAGAAACCTCAATGGGAGGGTTTTATCTCTGCTACAGAAGTCACTCCTGGCACCTGCAGTGCTGCTGCTCTTAGCTGGAAACCAAAATTACCTCCAGAAGAATTCATGCAGGAATGGTCTCACTATTGGAGCTCTGCACAGCACTGCCCTTTGGCTGCTGCCAGTACCAATGACCCCCAAAGAAAAGGGATCAGCCGAGTCAAAATAAATTCAGGCATTCCTGATAGGTACAGGTACTGTAAAATCATTTCTCCACCTACTAGAGACAGTCCATTTCCAGACAACAGCAGAAAGCATTTTTATTACTGCCTGGCTCATTCCTCATTCCCATTCCCTGTCCCCATTCCCCATTCCCATTCCCGGACCCCATTCCCATTCCCGGTCCTCATTCCATTCCCCATTCCCTGTCCCCATCCCCCATTCCCTATTCCCTGTCCCCATTCCCCATCCCCATTCCTCGTCCCCATTCCCTGTCCTCATTCCCATTCCCTGTCCCCTCTCCCCGGACGCCGCCGCCATCGCTCTGGCCCCCCTCGGCCCTCACGTGACCGCGCAAATCCCACCCTGCTCCCGCCCACCAATCCCAGCGCGCGATCGCTCCCAGATTTGCATAACCACGCCCTCAGCTTCGGCCCCGCCCCCGCCGGCTGCAGCCGCGTCCGGGCGCTGTTTGCTCCCAGTTCCCTCCCAGTGCTCCCAGTAAGAGCGGGACCGGCAGAGAGAGCGCTCCCAGTTCCCGCCTGCTGCTCTCACCATCGTTCCCAGTGCTCCCAGTAAGAGCGGGACCGGCAGAGAGAGCGCTCCCAGTTCCCGCCTGCTGCTCTCACCATCGTTCCCAGTGCTCCCAGTAAGAGCGGGACCGGCAGAGAGAGCGCTCCCAGTTCCCGCCTGCTGCTCTCACCATCGTTCCCAGTGCTCCCAGTCAGAGCGGGACCGGCAGGGAGAGCGCTCCCAGTTTCTGCCCGCTGCTCTCACCATCGTTCCCAGTGCTCCCAGTATCGCTCCCAGTGCCGGGCGTGGCGGGGCCGCTTTGGAACCCCCCCAGGGCAAAGCGCGGCTGCTTTTGGGTGCCGGCACTGCCCGGGCCGGGCTGGGAGCGGAGGAGGAGCGGGAGGGAGAGGAGGGACAGAGGAGGAGGAAAAGGAAAGGGAAAGAGAGAGAGAGGAGCGCGAAGAAGAGGAAGAGCAGGGCCAGAGGAGGAGGAAGAGGAGCAGCGGGAGGAGGAACCGCAACACCAACCCCACGTGGTTCCCCCGCTCGGGCCGCGGCTGCCCCGGTTCCGCCCCCTCCGGAAGCCGCAGGTGAGCGGGGAGGGGGAGTCGCCCCAAATCCATGGCGGAGAGGGGCGATCCCGGTGCAGAGGGACCCCCGGCAGCCTGGAGGGGTGGGGGAGGCTGGGGATGAGCGGGGTCCGGGCGCCCCGAGGCTGAAAGGGGCGCTGACTTCTCCAGCTGCACTTGGGCACCGGGACCATCAAACCCGACACGCTCAGCCCTTGTTTTGCCCCCCAAACCAGGATTTCCCATTCCCAAACCTTGGCCAGGTGGAGGAGGAGGCTGCGAGGAGGAAGAAGATGCCCCAGGACACCCAGGCAGGTGAGGAGGAAGTCAGTGCCCCTTTCCCCCTCTCTCCTGCTCCATCTCCCAGCCCAGCACGGCCCCCGGCTGCAGGACAGCCCCACTGCTGATGCTGTCCAGCCAGGGATGCACTGGGGGGATCTCCTTCCCCTTCCCTGTGGCACGGAGGCAAATCCCATCCTCTCCTTGTCCTTCCTCCCCCAGGGAAGGAGCTGAGCATGGAGAGCAGGGAGGACAAATCCCCACAGCAGAACCTGGTGGCTGAGGCTGTTTGGAGTGGCTCCAGGGCACAGGAATCCAACGGGGAGGAAAAGTCCCCGAGATCCCATACAAGGAGGGGCTGCAAACGCAGATAACGGTGATCCGAGGAGGAAAGACCCACCTTGGGTCCAGAAGGTGACCACAGGCCGGAGTTGGGGGTCCCTGAGCAGCTTCAGGATGGGGAGAAGCCCCACAAGTGCTCAGAATGTGGGAAGAGCTTCAGGTGGAGATCATCCCTGATCAACCATTGGAGAATCCACACAGAGGAACAGCCCTATGAGTGTGGGCAGTGTGGGAAGAGCTTCAGGTGGAGCTCCCGCCTGAACTCCCACATGGGAATCCACACCAGGGGGAGGCCCTATGAGTGTGGGCAGTGTGGGAAGAGCTTCAGCCACAACTCCAACCTGATCCACCACCAGCGCGTCCACACCGGGAGAGGCCCTACGGATGTCCTGAGTGTGGGAAGAGCTTCAGAGCCAAATCCAGCCTGATTTTCCACCAGAGGAGCCACACGGGGAACGGCCCTACGAGTGTGATGAATGCAGCAAGAGGTTTCAGATCAGCTCCAATTTCCTCCATCACCAGCGCACTCACACAGAGGAGAGGCCCTTCCGCTGCCCTGACTGCGGGAAGGGCTTCAGGGACAAGTGCAGCCTCCTTAGGCACCAGTTCATCCACTCCGGGGAGAGGCCCTACAAGTGTCCCAGGTGTGGGAAGAGCTTCAAGACCAGCTATGAAGTGACTGCCCACCAGAGGAGCCACACGGGGGAATGGCCCTACGAGTGTGGGGAGTGTGGGAAGAGCTTCAGGACGAGCGCCCACCTGAGTGCCCACCAGCGCATCCACAGCGGGGAGAGGCCCTATGAGTGTGCCTGGTGTGGGAAGAGCTTCTCCCAGAGGTCAGCCTTGACCCAACACCAACGCATCCAGCTGTTGTGTTGTCTGTGTAAGTTGGGCTGTTCTGTTCCCCCTATCATGCAATGGTTCTGCCCCGGTTCTCCCTTTCCTCCTTTACTGCCAGTTATCCCAACTCCTCCCCAGTTGCCTTGGAGATTAATGTACCCTTTCTCAAATCCCTCCCCGGTGCCCTGTCCGTCACTCGGCGCTCCCACCCTTCTCTCTAGAACTCTCTAGAAACTTTCAGCTAGAGCGTTGAGTGATTGGCTCAGGGGCCGGGGCCCCACCCTCAAGTTATCCCCATTGGGGTTTTCCCTAAGTCAATCTTTTGTATCCCACTCCCCTCTGAAACCCTATTCGTCCAAGGACTGACTCCTCCCCTGTGTCCCTCCCTCCTTATAAGCTGTTGCAACTTCCCCCTGGCTCTCTTCGGTTGTCGGTTTCCCGTGGGACCCAATAAACCTGGATTCACCACAGCTGGAGAGCGCTCTCTTATTTCTGCTGACTGTAGCCATAAGCCAAGCCACGTCCTGCCACAAGGTAACACTGCTGTCACGGCACAGAGCGTTTGCCTTAGGTGCTGTCCCGAACCACGGAGATCGGGATAGTGCCCCCCTACTGCTAGCGGTGCTGGACAGCCAGCCGGGACGTCCGAGAAGGACAATCAATCAATCTTCCTCCAGCTGGACCGCTTCATCCAGCACTGAGGGAAGCTGTGGGAGTGCTCCCAGGGCGGGAAGAGCTTTGTGTGCTGCTCCAGCTCCACAGCTCCATCCCTCATTGAAGGATCAGCACTGGATGATCCCCAGTGACCCCATTGGGCAGAGCCCTGGTGATCCGTGGTGCTGCTGATTTGTGTTAGGAAGACACCTGGCTGGCTCCTGGCTCCCCGTGAGCACCTGGACACACCCACAGACCAACATCAGAAATCCATTGTGGAGAGCTGTCGCCTTGACTTTTGAAGATTTTTCTAAGCCTTCTGATGTTTACATTCTTGTAGCAAACTTTCTCACACACTTCCTGTAAATAACTTATTGTTTTGCATTCTTTTATGGAGGAGAAGAAATTTGATGGACTGTTGGTTTGTCCAGTGTCATTGGAGAGGTGGCACTGTCATCCTCCAATCCACTGTCACTTTTGGAAAACTATAAATGTTGGAGTCAGGAAATAAACTTCCCTTTTTTCCCCTTGAGAACAGTGGTGTGTGCGCTCGTGTTGTTTCATGTCCTATAGCGACATGGAGCAGATTTGTCGACTTCTGACCCCAGAAAAATCTCACTTCTTGCATCTTCCTGGTGGCATCAAGTAACACTGGATGGCCTTGGAGGTCTTCTCCAATACAAATCCATCCTTTTAATTCTCTCTGCCCCACAGGCATCTTCTACAACCAAATTGGGTCAGACTGGGGCAAAACCTATGATTTTGGAGACAGTGGGGTTGGAAAGCCCTCCAAAAAAGGTTCTTCCCACCCACCCAAGCACGTGGATGCTCTTCTGGCAGGGACACATAAATCCTTTTGGTTTTGCCTTCAAACACAAAGGTTTCTGTTCATACCTTTTGAAAGCCCTGAAATTGGGGTAAAAATCAAGACATTGAACTAAGGCTTGGATGGGCACATGTGGGGATACAGCCCTGGGTGGGGACCTGAGTTGGAAGTGGCCATGGACAGGGACATGGGGGGACACAGCCATGGATGGTGACATGGGAGGACATGATCATGGATGGGGACATGAACTGGGACAGCATCAAGGCCACCACTGGTGCCACCACAGTGCCACCAGCACCTTCATCTCAGCCATAGCGCTGCCTGATGCAGTTCCTGCCACCACGTCCCCCCTGCCACCATTGTGGTGTCCCAGCTGAATGTCACCACCCACCAGAGCAGGATGGGAACCTGTTCAGCTGGTGACAAGTGGCCCAGGAGAGAGTGACAGCCACCAGGGTGTCCCAGGGCCACTGCGCTCAGGGGATCCCAACCACCCCTGGGGACAGGGCAAGGGTCAGTGTCACCCACAGGGGCCATGTGGGCCCATGCTGGGTGTCACTGGAGGCGTCCTGGTGGCAGCGTCCCCACAGGTGTGGTGACATTGTCCCCTGGTGTGTGTCCTGGTGGCATCATGTCCCTTACATGTTGATGACCCAAGTTACATCATCCTTGTTCTCCTCCCCATTTCTAGAATGTTCCCCACTCCTGCTTTCCTATTGGTTCCCGTTGCCTGCAGCTCCTCCCCTGAATCCCAGTTGGTTGTTGCCCTTTTGTCCCGCCTTTGCACCACCCTTGTTCCCTCTGCCCATTGGCCCTCAGGCCCAAAGTGCGCTGGTGTTTGCAGGGGTCCCAGGACGAGGGAAGAGACGAGAATCTTGACTCCATGTTGCAGAAGGCTGATTTATTATTTATGATATATATTATCTTAAAAGAAAATGATATATTAAAACTATACTAAAAGAATTGAAGAGAGGATTTCATCAGAAGGCAAGCAGGGAATAGAAAAGAATGATGACAAAAGCTCATGACTCTCTGAGAGTCCGAGCCAGCTGACTGTGATTGGCCATTAATTAGAAACAACCAACATGGACCAATCAAAGTTGCACCTGTTGCATTCCACAGCAGCAGATAATTCTTGTTTTTCTTTTCCTGTGAGGCTTCTCAGCTTCTCAGTTTCAGAAAATATCATGGCGACACCAAAGCTCCACCTCCCTTGTCCCATATAAAACCCTGGACCCTGCTTTGTTCTTGGTTCTTGGTGCCTGGACCCCTCGGGTGTGTTGGCCCATAAAGCACCCCTGGAACTCCAAGCAGGGATCCCCTCCCGCCTGTTTTCCCCCCGAGCTGCAATCGCCATCGGCCTGGTGCTCGCTGAGCCATCCCTTTCCTAGAGGAGACGCTCTGGGGAAGGCAGTGCCTGGTGCTGGGGATGGGCACTGGGGACTGCTTTGGGCTGGGGAGACTGAACTTCCTTCCAGGGGCTTCTCTGGGGCAGGGCTTGGATTTGGCCTGGAAACAGAGGGAAGGTTCCAGGAGGGTTTTGTTCCTGCCCAGAGCTGAGGCCTTTCCTGTTCCTCATCCTGCCCTGGCAGCGAGGGCTTGGGGAGCACCAGAAAGGGGCAGAGACGCAGCTGGGACAGTGACCTGACTTGACCCCAGGGCATTCCCAGACCATGTGGAAGAAGAATCAGTCTGGAAAGAGGGGGAAGAAGCAGAAAGGGGGGGATGCTGGCAGTGATGGCATTTGTGTCCCCAGGTCACCATTGCCTGGGGTGGAGCCCTGCTCACCTGGGCACGGATGAACACCCACCTGCCCGCGGGAAGCAGGGAATGAATTCCTGGTTTTGCTTCCTTGCACAGCTTTTCCTTCCCCCATGGACCTGTCTGAGTCTGAGCCCAGGAGTTTGGGCTCTTTGTCTCTTTCACTGCCTGGATTCTCCCCCATGGGGTGCTCCCAGGAACTGGGCCTGAGGCCAGAGAAGGAGACAGGAGAGATGGAGCTGTGCACTGTGGCCATGGCAACAAGCAGGGCACCCTCAGCCCATAAATAAAATCAGGCACAGAAACGGGCAGATGGGATTTTACACCCTTCCCTGCTGCTTGCATTTCCTGCAAGCTTTCTGCAGTGTTGCTGGCAATATTTTTGTACTTTTTCAGGTGATTTACACAGCACCTCACAGGACACACTCAGAGGATCAGGAGAATTATGTGATATCCCATGGATTCATGTCCCTAGGAAATACCAAGGCTCTAGCTGATTAGTTACTGTTTGAGTCCAGAAGTGGGCAGTACAAACTTCCATTTTTCACTTTCAAGTGCTCATGGGGAAAGCACAGCAGATTCTTCCAGATTTTTGCACAATATTTGTTAGCTACATACAATAACAAATCTCATTTACATCGCTGCTCAACAGCTCAACATAAGGAACCCAAACTACTGGCCTATCCCTAAGACTAAACAAAAAGAAGAAAACAAATCTATTTTGCTTCACACTTCACCTGCATTTGGGATTTTTGATTTTGCATTATATTTTAACGTGTACTTGTAGTTTCCTTGTTATGTCTAGGCTCTGAAGTAGGGTTTGTCGCTGTTTGTCGCTGAAACCAAGATTAATCAAGGAATAATACAGAAATAGATGTTCTAATCTATCCTTGGACTTCTGCTGGTCCCTAGGAAGGCTGGTGGGTGATTTCTGTCTGTGTTCAAATATTTAAAGCAATAACAAATAGTCCCATACTTGATATTTCAGATAAACAATTTAATGGCATCTTAACATTGTTTTCACGATCTTATACCGTGCATCTTTTACTCCTTGTGAAGCTGAAATCTTTTTAAATACAAGCAATTCTACTGCAATTTTAGAAGTTTCAAAACCATTTTAACATACTGAAAACAAAACAGTCTAAAAAGACAGGTCTAAAAGCCATTAAAATGCAGGAAAAAGCAAGAGGACTTCAGGTAAAAGAACATACATTGAACAGCAACATTTCTTTCACTATGATTTATGTGTTAAGAAAAATGGAGTAAATTTAAAAGAACAGAAGTTCTTTAAAACCAGAATTTCTAATGCCAGAAACAGCTTTGAAACAACTTTCTATGCAGTTCTATTTATTTCAAAATTTAAAATTGGCCAATTTTTGTCCCAACATTTTGAAGCACAAAGGAGGAAAGGTGGAAAAGGCTCTGCAGGGGTTGCAGTTACAGATCTATAAAGTTCATATGTGTAAAGGAATGAACACAGTATTGAACACACTGAGTATGACAGAAAAATGCAACAAAGCACTGACTCTGAGAGAAAAACAACCCTGCAAGCAATGCCAGGGCACTGGGTATTTCTGCATTTTAAGCAAAGAACTTTACAACATCTTTAATTTTCCTTTTCCTGTCCATTTTGGAGAGCACAGTCCAGCCCGCCTCGCGCATTCTCCTCGTGGTTTTGAGTTTCAGAGCAGAGCCTGGAGATTTCACACTGGATGGAGCTGGGGTCCAGGAAGGAAAAGAAAGCCATCCTTTAGTTTCTGTAAACAATCTGATTAACTGCTTGCTTTAATCTTAGGAAAGGCTAACATACCTTTTTTGGTGCTGTGGAATGTAATTGCGAAGCTTGTGGATAATCTTTGTACAAATTTTTAAACATTTCTTCTTCCGAGACTATGCTCTAATAAATGAAAAAGTTACTTACTCACACTATATTAAAAACTACTTTTTCTTTCCCCCTAAGGATATTAAACTATGAAAAATAAAAAAATTAAGATGTCATTATAAGGTGAAACAGTTCAATAAAAAGAATGTTAATTATGTACATACAATTCCAGAAAGAACCAATCAATTAAAAATAGACACATAAATATTGGCTTGAATGTGGAAGCCCAAACTGTTTATTTTCATTCTCAGAGCCAGCAGTGAGCACAAAGAAGTGCTCAGCACAGGATTTGCTCTCTGACTCTTACCAGGAGGTCAGTGTGCTCAGAGCTGTCTGACTGAGTGTCCAGCTGCACAAGCACTTTCTGCTTTTTCCTGCTGCTCTGCTCTGAAGGCAGGTTTGTGCTTCTTCCACTGTGCATCTTATCCATTGGAGGAGTCTTTATAGCATATGTCTGGGAAAGAAAACGTTTCTATTTTTAGATTTTATTTTATGGGGTAAGAATGGAATCTAAAGCCCAACTCAGGAGCCAGTTTACAGTCTGAGTGTCCAAGAATTCACCTGAGAGAAATGGTGGAACTCTTCTCTTTCCATCCAAACATGAAGCAATGACCCAAACAAAGTGGGGTGGGCTGGAAATAGCATTTTTTATATTATTTTTGTTGCCAAATGAGGAGAATGAAGGGGAAGCTATGGAAGAGCTGAGTTTCATGGCACATTGTATTTCAGTTCTTCATGCTTATCTGCAGAAATTCAGGGTATTCTGAACTGTAGCCACTACATGTGGACCATATCAAACATCAAAGAAAATGGGAACAAACAAAACTGCAGGAAAAGGCTTTCAGAGAAAGACTGATAGCTATATCAAGATTGGTGTTACTTAAAATAGTCTTTTCACGAGAAGTTAAACTGAGAAGCATTGAATGGTCCAGTGCAGTCCTTTTTTAGACAGATAACATCAAAGTGGTGCTGGATTCCATTGCTCCAATATGAAACCCACAAGTGAACTCCTGACAGGGAAGAAGGGTAAGTTCTGCAGTCAGGACTACTTTGATACTTTGACCATTTTTACAGCTAGATCAGCTTTGTTCTCTTCCATAGAGGAAAAGTGCCTTTACAAATGGACACTTTTAAGACTGAGTAAAACAATTCCAGAGACATAAAAAAAATCAACAACTGAGCAAGAAAAATTACACAGTGGGAGCCCTTCCAGAAACTGCTGTCCAATATCTCCATGGAATGGTAGGACCCTTTAAAATCCCTTCTTATCCCAGGGGAAAAAAAATCATCTACAGAGAAGTAAGAAATACAGGCAGAAAAATGCAACAAGAAAAATTCACTGTTAGGAGTTACAAAACTTCAGTGTTGGACTGCCCAAGGGGCTTCCTGCACTGAAGGAGATATTTTTTATTTTTACCTTTTTAATTTTAGGAATATAATTTGGAGACTTTCTATTTTTACATGAGTAGATTCACTGTATAGATCTAAACAAGGATTAGGAGTCCCAGGAACATAAATTTTTATTTTCTTTAAAAAGTTTGAAGTCCAAAGCATTCCAATGTCTTTTGTTGAATGCAAATAAATTATCATGGCACTTCAATTGATTCTACACATATAAACACTACCAAATTCTAAAAGCAATTAAAAAGTTGAAGTTACCTTGTGTTTCTTTTCACTTTCAGGAATCATACTGTGAGACTGCTCTTTTACAAGATTCTCCTACAAAAGAGTTATGTGACAGCAAGGAAATATTTCTTTGAATTCAGTTGTTAAAAATCTCCTTGGTGTAATTACAGAGCACAGTCTATAATCACAGACTGTTACAAAGCTCACACAAAAATATGACCAGGTTTAGCACAACCCCCGCATTCAAAAGTCACTGAAAAAACCCCTACAGTTTAGGGAAGTTTTTGCTTTAGCTAGTTAAAATTAACTAAAATAAAGGAGAGTTTTGTTTTGTTGTTAATTTATATATAATCTATAATCACAGACTGTTACAAAGCTCACACAAATATATGACCAGATTTAGCACAACCCCAGCATTCAAAAGTCCCTGTTTTCTGTTGAGTTTCATTTCTTATCCAACTCCTCCCACAGCACAAGCCCAGGCCACACCTCTCACCCCCACTGCTCAGTGAATAAAAAACTCCACCTTTTCTTCAATTTCTGCTTTCAGTTGTTCCTTAAGGGAGGCCAGTTCACTTTTCAAAGATGACAGCTCATTTTCCTACAAACCATTAAATAAAGGACAGGGTTAACTATGCACAGCCCAGAAAAAGGAAAACAGTCCCAAGTGAGACAGTAATTAACAGGGACACTCATTAGATACACAAGAGAATTCTATTTGCTTTTCAGCCCTGTACTTGAAGCTTTGCTTTAGCTTGTTTAAAAAAGACTGAAGCACTGTAAGAAACAGGAACTTGATCAGAAATGTTCAAGGTAAGACCTTAAAACACTTGGGAGAACAGGGGTGAGAGGGCACAATCGAAATATTTAAAACAAAAGTTTCCTATTCCAAGTGGGAAGTCAGAGCATGACACACTGTCTGGAAGAGCAGACACAAACACACTGCTACTCCAATTCATTTTTAGAAACATTTTGAGTTTTTAGTGCCCAGAATAAGATCTGCTGCAGCAGCTTGGGTGGGACTGCTACTGGTAAAAATTAAAACCACACTGGAAAAGTTCCCAGAGAACTGTCTCTGGTGGGAAAGACCCCATAGCACAGCAGGAAAAAGAAACTCTCTAAGCAAACTGAAAAAAGAGTTTTAGAAGTCACAAACTGACTGAAGATCACATCTTTTGTCTCTCTGTGCTGTCGGGGGGCAAGAGGGAGGGATTGGCAAAAAAGGTGTTTTAAAGGTTTATTTTAATTCTCATTACCCATTTTTAATCCTATTAATAATAACATTTTTGATGCTATTTAAGTTTGAATCTGCTTTACCTTCAAAGAGTTTTTCTCCTAATCCTTATCTCAACTTGAATTTTTCTTTCCCCTCCTCTGCTCAACTACAGCAGAGAAAAATGAGTGAATGTTTTTTTTGTGTGTGCCTGGCCCTTAGCCAGCATAAAACCACTACACAAGGACATCAGCCCCTTCACTGAATTACTGAACATTGGAAAGTACTCCTTACCAGTGCTCTTGCTGATGAGAACTGCTTTTGCTGTTTCATTTTATATACTTTTAACTCTGCATCTTTTTCTTCAACCATTTTATCATATTCATTCTGGGTTAAAAAAACCAAACCAACAACAAACTCAAAATATGTGACTAAATGTTACAATTATAGAGTTATCCAGTCTTAAAACAGCATTTCTTTCAAACCAGGCTCTAAGATTCAGAAAGAAAAGATTCATTGATGCTTCTGCAGAAACTGTAAACCAGAAAATGCTCAATTCAAGTATTATTTTGTGGACTGGCAGAGAGTGCTTGATTTCTGTGCAGCAATATGGGCTCAGCACTAAGAGCCAGCTGTGCCATCTTTATTAATGTATCTGCTAAAGATATTGCAAAATAGAGGAACAGAAAGGAAAACTAAAATGTGTCAGGCTAAACTGCTGACAGTCACTAAGTCATCTCAGAGAAAGAGCCAAACTGATACTGAAAAATATTGCACTCAGATGGTATCAAAGGAAGCCTGAAAAACATCTAAAAATCCCAGAAGTTTAGATGAATGGAATTTATCTGCCCATAGGAATCTTTTGAAAATCTTCAAATGAATTTGATTTTAGATGATGCAAAGTCCAGCATGTGTTCAGCTTCCTTTTCCCAGATTCAGGCCTGATTCTGCTTTGGAAAGGTCATGAACGTGGTATCACAAGTTATAAACATGCCATTAACATGGTATCACACACTGCAAACCACAGCAAGCAGGAAAATCTCTTCCCTTGTGCTTTTCCACCAGTGCCATCATCTCAGTTATCTTGTGCTGACATCTGGCATCAGTTTCTCTCTGTATCATTGCTGTTTCATCACAAAGCAACCTCATCTTTTCTACCTGTCAGTAATAAATTGCATTTCATTCATCAACATAACCATATATTTCTTTTAAATCTTAATTTTTTCTTTCCCCTGTGGGTGCAAAGTTTGCAGTCCCACTTGGGCTTTATTTGCTTTTAAGATCCCTTTCAAATCCCTCATCTTTTCTGCAGATTGTTAAAATGGGCAAGATCAAAGGTACAGCCATGGCAGGCAAGTTCACTTCAAACCAAAAGGCCATTTCAAGCACTCTGCCCTAACATTTCTTAGCATTGCCATCAAAAAAAAAAGTGTGGGCAGAAAAATACTAATATGGGAGAAGTTATAATCTAATTTAACTATGCTGACTTTATACCAAGGGTGGAATTTCTTTGAACTATATCTTGAAAGCAAGAAGTTTTAATGGAGTTCTTATTTTCAAAGTCATATTCAAATACGTCAGCCTAAGCACCTCATGTACTAAAGCTTTGCTCACAGGCATACACAAATTCCATTCATGTCTGAAATGGAAGAGCAAGGACTCTGGCCAATAAAGCTTCATAAAAACATTTTAAATTAAAAAAATTAAATTGCAGTAAAAATTAACACCTCTCACCTCTTCACGAAGTTTATTTTCATTTCCTTTTCTTGTTTCTATGTCTTTTTGATAGATGTCAACTGCTTCCTTATGTTGCTTGTTCATCTTTTCCATCTCTATCTGCAATTTATTCACCTTTTGAGAATGCAGAATTGCTGCTGTTATTTGTTTAGGAATTACTGTGTTAATGATTTTTTCTTACCTCTTGTTTTTGAGCACAAACACACTGTTACTGTTCAGGTATATGATTAAAGCGTTTCCTATTTAAAAGTTCAGCTTTTTTTTTTTAATAAAGAGTTGAACTTTGGCCTGAAGTGAGTTGGAAAATACTCAAAGAAAGAATGGCAACAGCCCAGTGGGGAAGACTGCCCTAAGCAGTCACCCTAAATGCTGTGAATGCCTCAGAAAAAAACAAATACAGATGGAGATTTGATTCCCTCTCTTGTAAATCTGTATCAGATTTTCACAGCTTTTATGGTACATTTTTCTCCCAGCTGTGCATTTTGATTACAGTTTTTCCTTTTAAGTTTATCATATGAATATCCTCAAAAAAGTCCACTTTTCTTCAAGTGCAGTACCCAAAGCTGGACACAATATTCCCATCAGAGGGATTGCCACTGCAGAACACATTTAAAGAACAGCCTTAAAAAAGTAATATATATATACATATATGTATATGTCTTTTAAATGCTTTTCTGTTACAATGAGGTTGCTGAACCCTGTTCAGTCCACTATCAAGAAAAGAAAAAAAAAAGGAACAGATTAGAAACATCATGAATTGCAACGTGAATCCATCTCTTAAATGTCCAACAGTCAGTGCCCAATGATTAAAAATGGAAGCATCTTCTAAAAACTGTGAGCTCATTCCTGCAAAGTCTGTATCCCAGATCCCAAAGCAGCTCAGAACGTATTGAACAAGTATTATCATTACTTACAGTGGGGCTTAAAAACACTCACCTCATCTTCTACATGATGTTATTTAAACCTACCTTCCCTTCATAAGTATTGCTTTTCTTGCTTTCTGCAGTAAGTTTCTTTTGCAGCACCTTATTCTGTTGAAATAAAACAAAACAAGCACTGTACCTTAATAAGTAAATAGAATTATGTAATGGTTTAACTGCATCAAGAAATTCCAGCTCTCATCAGGCAAATAACTCTGTGTTGTGCAGCTCAGGTTCCAGAACAATTCTTCAAACAAATGAATGTTCAACTAATTTCTGTGATAATTACTGTTTCTTCATGACCTTAAGAAAGGCTCCTCCTGAGCAAGAGCAGGGAATAACAAATGAGGTGCAGAATGGGAATTACAACTAAGACGCTGCTGACAGAAGGTGTGAAGATGTCATGACAAAAAATACAAGTTCTTTATTTTTACAGTGAAGTTACTACAGTTTGTGCCAGTGCAGAATTATTTTCTACTAGTGGTAACTGAGATACTTACTACAAGTACAAAAATAACACCATGCACTAAATGAAAAATGAAGTTTATTAAAGACATTATTTTTGTAATTGCTCTTTTCAAATTAAGGCACATTTAACAAATCAAGTGATTCCTGAGATGACTCCCTAATTTGCTCAGGGTTAGGATAAGAAAGGAGAATTTTTAAATTACATAGGTGGATCTAAAGATATCACAGCAGACACAAACCTGCTGAAAAGGCAACCCAAAACATAATGTGTTTATGTATTGTGAAATGAAAATCTCTACCCACCTCCTGCTGCAACTCTTCAATGCATTTGGTTTTATTTTCCACCTGCTTCTTTAAATTGTTCATCTGAAAGAGATATTTCAGACATTCATTAGTAAGTTCTACAAATGACTCCCTATGTGAGCAATTCCTGTAAATGTTCTCAAACCTGCACTTGCACCAGTCTGGTTTGTTCCAATGGGACTGCAACACCAGCTGACATGTTAGAATAATCAGAGTTTTAGCCATAAAGTACCATAAGATGTTAAATAATAGCAGTGAACCAGTTCCTTAGTTGTTAGAGACTTAAGAAAGAAGAAAAAAATCCCCAATATCTTCACAATTTAAAAATACACTTGTATGAAGTTCCCTACATCCATGAAAAAATGAATTTCCCAATTATTTTCTAGAATCTTCAATGGTTTTCCTTTCTTGCAATTTCATTTTCAGTACTCTTTACCTGAAATGACAATTGTAAATCTTTGACTGTTACAATGAAATTCTGAAATTTGCTAAAAACCCCAGGTTGCTTTGAACCAATAGAAAGAAAGTAGAAATGTTTGAATCTATTTAAGCTAAAACTCACGCTACATATAAAAAGCTAATCCAGAGCCCATCCATCACTGTGTGGGTATATGAAAAATCAGAAAAGCAGGTTCTCTGTTGGCCTGAAAACAACCAAATCTTTAATATGAAACTTGCAGCAAAGAGTGAACATCCCCGTGACTGTGCTTGGCTTTTGAAATAACAGGGCTCAGCACGTGCACACACAATGGCACAGCTGGCAGCAGCTGAGAAAGAAGAAACCTCTGGCAGAGATCACATCCCCCAGGCAGAGCTTTGCAGAAAAATCCCAACACAGATTTTACATTTAATGCTGTCCTACAGGTTCTGTAAGATATTTGCATGACACATGACATACATTTTCTTCTCTTTCATCCAGTGTACTTCTCACCTCTTCACCTGTCTTTGCCATTTTCTGCTTCAAAGACTCCAGTTCATTTCTAAGTGCCAAATTAACAAGCATTTGTAAATCTTTCCTTCTTGCCTTTAACTGATTTTCAGTACTTCTAATAAACCCTTCTTTTATTTTCTAAAAAGAGCTGCTAATGTTGATGGGAACTTCATAAGCTGCTCAATGAAAATGTTCTTAAAATGCAGCAACATGCCCAGTACAGTCAATCTGTGAACTGTGCATACTTTATTTAAGTAGGAAAAGATGTTCCAGCTAAGCCAAGGAAAATACATCCTAACCTGGACTATTGCAATGCAGCTGTGAAACATGGGAGCTGCCTGTCTATTGAACTGGTGATACAGAGAGTAACTCTTACCCAGTTTTGCCTTGTCACATTTAATCCATGACCTTCACCTTCCATTTTCATTTCCTTCTCACCTGAGATGTCTAATGCACAACAAGACAGCTCCTACTATGTAATACAAAATGATGGCAAACACTGTTCCTGCAGCAATTGGTATTTCTGATCTGAGAAAATTTCTACTTGGCCAACAGCAATTCTGAATAGTTTCTGTTTAGCTATATAATCTAGAAAAAACATTAATCAAAAAATCCCAGAAAGCAGCATTTGAACACAACTAACTATTTGAGTCTACTTCCTTTCACAATATCAGTTATTAATATTTGTTTTTACTTGCCTTAGCTGGCTATTTGCCTCTTCTAGATTTTCAACTAACTGCTTTGTATTTTCTTCTTTTTTCTTACTATCCTAAATAAAGACCCATGTGTCAGCAAAGAAATAAAATTCAAAGTGACTTCTTAAAAAATTCAAAGACATCCAAAGCACACTGACCTGCCTTGCTCACAAGTGTAAATACACTTCCTTTCCAACTCAAACACAAAAAACAGCTCAGGTACTCTGCAGACCCAAGTCATGTTGCAGCTCATCATCTAATTTGTAAAACCGAGTAATTTGTCAAATTGAGTATTGTCCTTTCATGAAACCTGGAAGTTTACAACTTGCCTCTTGTTGTTCTTGCAGTTTCTTGACTTCTGCAGCCACAGCATTTTTCTCTTGTGCTGTTTGTTCTTTCTCTAGTGAAAGCTTACTGAGATACACTGTTAGTTGTTCATTCCTTAACCTAATTTCAAACAAATGGCCAAGAGGAATAAGAAGATGCATTTTGAAATCTCCTTTTAAATTAAACATACCCGTTATCAAGTCTTATTCCATGCTGAAAGAAGTCCAGGCCTTTATCTACAAATAGAAGCTTTGCAGCAGAGTCAGAGAGATGTAAAAAGGTGACAGAAGAAGGAAAGAAAATCAGAGTCAACTTTTATATAAATCTAATGGTTAGTGAAGATGATGTAGTTCAAAGCAAGATTAACCATGAATTCAGAAACTTTCTCTTCTTGTTAAATAAGTCAAAGAGATATGGAACAACTACATATGCCATAGAATACATACAAATAGAGAAAGTGGAATTTAGAAATGTAAGTCTAGAATTAATGGCATATATGTGGTTCAAAAGTTTGATTAGAAAACAATCCTAGTTCATTTCACTGTGGATTAAAGCAACTCCACCAAAACTAATTAAATATTGTATTTTCAAAATGGTCATAGCCTCTTGTTCAAGATCTGTTTTCAGAGTCACAAGCTGCTTTAAATAATCTTGTTCCTTCTCAGCTGTACTTGTCAGCTGTGCTTTCAAATCCTGGAATTCTTTCTGCAAAATGAAAAGGAAGAGTTTTGAGTCTACATGTGCAAACTCCAACTGCTGGAGGTTATCAGACATGAACTAAGAGCACAAGGCTTTCAGAAGAACCCAACAACATCCATGTCATGGATTATCCAGGTTGGATCTTTCCAATCTCTGCTGGGATCTGGAAGTGCTGTGAGACAGTGAACTGTGACACCAGTGCTGTTCATGTCTGTCCCCTGCTGTGAGTTTAATTACCTGGTCTGCAAAATTAGGGTGGGACACTGCTCTGGGTGCTGTTTCTTATGCATAAACTTGTGTACAAGTCATGATGTGCAACTTCACTATTTCTAAAATATGTTACTATTGCCCTACTTCAGACCTCTCTCATCTGGAGAGCATTTTCATTGCTCTCTCCACATTTTTCTCTCTCTGCATATTTTCTACAGTAGCCTCAAGACTCTTCTTCAGTCAAAGTCCTCCAATTTGCCCATTTTAGAAAATGAGTGAAACTCAGTTCAGAACACTCAATGCACAGATGAGAACAACAAGCAAACACAGTGAAATGCACACCTGATTTCCCACTATCTTAACTTGAGTGATATGGATTCTTGTTAGGCTTGTAAATCTAAATCATAATGAAAAGAAACCTCTGTTCAGAGTGTATTTCATATAGCTGAGACTTCTGTGACAGAAAATGGGCCTGTGTCACAGTACAGCAGGGTTCACAGAGGCCAGAGCTAATTACCTTCCTGTAAGGAAGAACAAAGGGGAAAACTTTATATGCAGAGGGAGTGGCATTTGAATGGGCATGAACAAAGAAGGAAATAACCAAAAACCTTGAGAAGGAAAACCAAAAACATGGGAGACAAGAAAAACCAAAAGCACAGGAGACAAGAAAAACAGCGGCAATAAAAAGTTCTTTAAAGAAAACACTGAAATTGTGTGTGAGAAAGTTTAGTAGAAATGTTAAGGTAGACTAGATGGTGTTTATTTATGACATTTAAGATACTTACAAAGCAAGAGGAATTTCATATGAAGAGCAAATGCCATGAGATTAATAAAATGAACATTTACCAGAGTTTCTGACAGCTCTTCAAGTTGCACTTCTTTATCCCATTTTACTTTAGTCATCTCTTCTACAGCACGTGGAATGTAAAATTAATGGAACAGAAATGATTTTTCATATTTAGCAGGCAGTATAAAACATTTACCCTTTTGCAATACCCAGTTCTCAAAACTTGTTGGATTAAGTTAAGAAGCTGAAAAGCTAATTTATGACTTAATCTAAATGTAGACTTGAAAAATGATTCAGACATTAGCAAATCTCTATCTGAAGAGAAACTAAATATTTATCTTAAATAAAGTTTAGAGCCTATTATTTCCCACAAGTATAACTTCAAATAAACCATGGACTGTTAGACTAGAGTATTCTGCAAGTATTGATGCACCTGCATTGTTCCAGAAAAAAATCTGAACTGCTGAAGGTACCACATGGATATGCTGAGAAAGGAAACCAGTTGTTACTGACTTCCAAATGGTTTCTCTGTGCACATTGACAGTGCTGGTATTTTTTGCAAGTTCTCAGCAGCAAGGCAGAGCTCTTACTCTGGGGACTAAGGAGCACATCCCTAGAAAGCACAGGACATCACATTTATGATATTTAAAGACAACCCCTGCCAGCATCATTCCACTTCCAGCACGGGGAGGGTCCCAGAAACCTCAATGGGAGGGTTTTATCTCTGCTACAGAAGTCACTCCTGGCACCTGCAGTGCTGCTGCTCTTAGCTGGAAACCAAAATTACCTCCAGAAGAATTCATGCAGGAATGGTCTCACTATTGGAGCTCTGCACAGCACTGCCCTTTGGCTGCTGCCAGTACCAATGACCCCCAAAGAAAAGGGATCAGCTGAGTCAAAATAAATTCAGGCATTCCTGATAGGTACAGGTACTGTAAAATCATTTCTCCACCTACTAGAGACAGTCCATTTCCAGACAACAGCAGAAAGCATTTTTATTACTGCCTGGCTCATTTCTGCCTTTCTACAAGCCTTACCCAGTTCAGCAGATTTCTTTTGGAGCTCCAAGGTAAGCAGCTTTGAATCATCTTCATATTTCTTTAATCTAAGAAAATGGTAAATTAAAAACCCCAAATGTAGGGTACAAAGCACTCACTGCATTTGAAACTTCAAGGACAATAAGACAAAGTCTTAGCACAAGCACTTTAAGAACATTTACCTTTCAACAGGCAGATGATCTATCTGCCTGCAACACATATCAAATTACACTTTTACAACCTCAGAACAGTAGACATAAAAGTAAACAAATATATACCTACAGAAATCTCTATTTCTTAAAGACAGAATTATGAAAGTTGGAGGGGGCAAAAATTTACTTTTTATAGACCAGTATCAACTATCACCAACAAAAAAATTTACATTCAATTCTCTGCATTTAGACCACTGTGTGGAAAAAACCTCCAAATTTCAGCTTCATTTCCAATTGTTCTTGATTTTGTCATAGACTGCAACCTGTAAGATCACTCTTGGAATTGAAACTCATTAATTTACCTATTTTGCTCTTCTTGCAGCAAGCTTTTCAAATTGGCAACAGAAGTCTCAAACTCCTCTGTCAGGGCTGCAAGCAAAGCCTTCATTTTTTTACATTCTTCCTCCTGCTCTTCCTTTTCTCCAGTAACCTGAATTAATGTTTTCACTCTAGTCTGGAGCTCAGTTTCCAAGTTCTTTTGAGTAACCTTCAAGACATGAGATCATTTCTAAACATGTTTTGCAACAAACAGCTACAGCTGTTTCATGTCTAAAGTATCCATAATTATTTATGCAAATACTCCTCTAGTCTATTTCTACTGTAAAACTATAAGCAAGGGGTACCTCTGCCTTTTGCAATGACATTTTAGCCTCTTCCAGCTCTGCCCTCAAATGTTCTTTACTGACCTGGGATTCCTTTAACATTTCTTCATGATGTACTAAACAAAAAAAGATGTTAATATTTTTAAAAATAGGATATTTACTAAAAAGTACTGCTAAAAATGGAAAATTACATACATTTAAAGAATTTAACAAGGACCAATGGTACTGACATCATATACTATAAAATAATAGATAAAACTTGAATATAGATGGCTTAAAAGTATTGAAAATCAAGTTCTGAAAAGTAAGTTTCCTCAGTGACATCTGCCTGACTGTAAATTTGCAAAACTGAAGCAACATATTTTCCCTTTCCAATCTTCCAAAGCTCTCAGTGCTTGACTCACCCTAAAAACGACCCTGCCAGTCCTGCTCCCACATGAGCAGCTCCTGCTCCAAACAAAAATAAGGCCTTCAAGGCCCCAAAATTCTGCTGCCAACCAGCAACAGAATAAAACCATCATGACCCTGTTTCCTATGCTTCTATAAACAATTACATCTCATAAATAAACAATCATAAACAATTACATTTAAATTCTATAAACAATTACATTTAAACACAGCAGGCAGAACTCTTACATTTTGCTCCCATTAAGTCAGCAATCTTATTTTGTGACGTCTGCAGCTGAGCCTTGATGTCTTTTATGACATCATCTTTTTCATCTCTCTCTATGGTGAGAGCTGAAATCTAGAAAAATGCAAGAAATATCATCATGAAGTCTGGAAAAGGGACAGATGTTAATTTTCATTTGTACCCCAGGTATGATAAGCAGACATTTTGCTGTCATTCAAGTTAGATAGAGAGATAGAGAGATAGAGAGATAGAGAGATAGATAGATAGATAGATAGATAGATAGATAGATAGGGAGACAGACAGACAGACAGACAGAAAATATTTGGCTAGATATAATCTTAGCCAAATATTGATCAAGTCACATTACTCTAAGGAAAAAAGTTCTCCAATTCAAAATCAAACCATAAATTCAGTAGACTAAGGGTACTGAAAGATCACTAAACTTAGCAGAATTTGACTTAAATGCAGCTTCAGATGTTATTTTGTCTTTTTTACTAATACCCAGAAACACTCCTTGGCTCTTGCATTGCCCCTTTAGTCACAAACAAAGCTCTACATATGAGATGGTAAAATGAGCAAACCTGCTTTTCCTTTTGACTGACTTCCAGTTTGCATTCTTTTTCAAACTTGTCCACTTTTTCTGCTTCTTCTTTTACTTTTGAGATACAGTAACATCCACAGTTAACATTCTAGCTGAAATATACTCCAAGTTCAATACAACTTCCACTTTAAGACTGCTTGGAATTGTACAGCTGTACCTTTTGTTTCCCAAGAGTAATTGTTGAGGCAATGTTTGATTTTATAATCAAAATACAAACAGAAAAGAGCATGTGAAAATGAAACAGGAACACACCAGGCTATACATACAGAGAGAGAGCATTTAGCTAAAGTTTCTGTAGCTATACACTAGTGCATTATCATTTAAATAAACCAACTATGTGAAATAGGTATTGATCTCTAGACTGTACTTCACAGACAAAACTTCAATGTTGAGTGACTGTTTGAAAGATAAAGTTCCAAATTTGGCCCAGTGGAACAGCAACAGAAGGGGCCAGGCAGTGAACAAAGGCTGCATGAATAAAAGAAGGGTCCCAGTGTCTCAGGGTGACCTGCTCACCATTCCAGCCCTTCACATCTGTCTGCCCTGGCCCTGCATGTGGAACACAAGCTATGAAGTACAAGATTGAGCCAGCTGCATAAACACAATAAACTGAATTCTCACATTTGAAACTCATTTCCGATCTGTCGTTCTCTGCTTGCACACGAAGCTCTTCAAATGCCGCTGTCATTCTCTAAAAACAAAATTTAATATCTGAAGTTCAATACTGGAAACCCTGGAACTTCTCCAGGGGCTGCTGCCCACCTCAGCCATTCTGAGGAACCAGCAGGTGGGTGAAACAGAGCCCAGAAAGAAGCCAGAAGTTGTTGCAGTGATCCAGCACTAAGCACCCATCCCACAGATCACAGGGATCCACATCCCACACACTGCTGCACTTTCTCCATTGAATGTGTTTTATGGAACACAAAAATCATTCTTGAAAAGGGATTGAAAACCCAACTTCCTGCATCACACACGACATGATACCCACACATGATGGATACAAACAGTATCCCAACATAAACATGGAACTCAGCTCAGCTCACATAACTCACATTCCTTTCATCAAGCCTGGTCACTTACTTCTATGTTGCTATGAAGTTCCTCATACAATTGTATTGTTTCTGCCTTTTCCTGTTCATCTATCAAAGCAAGAACATATGAGAAAGTTTTTCTTTTGAACAAGAATGCCAGCTGTCCAAGTCATTGTACTTAATCAGCATAATGAATTAAAAAAGGAATTACCAGCTCCATTCTTATTAAATAAGTCCTTATGAAACATGGTGCCAAAAGTTACAGAATCTAGGGAAAATGTGTAGTTCATTGAAACATTAAGCAAGCTCAGCTTTTAAATTTCCTTCCTAAGATACTTTTTTCTGTGAAAGGTGTAATTCTGGATCAGTTGATGTGACCATATTAATTATTATAGTATTAATGCTGTTGAATAATAATGTATCAACACTGTTAGTATTTCTAAACTGTAATCTAGGGTTTAGCACTGAATTTCTTCCTATCAGCAGATACCTATAACCACAGAGCTGTCATTGGAAAATTGCAACACTCCATGTCCATATTTTCCTTCTTTCACTTTTGTAATTGATACTATTTTTTTCCTAAGAAAACAATTAAAAAGAGAACAGGAAAAGAAACAGCTATCAAAAAAGAACAGTCCATCTATATACAAGTGTTTCTAGAATTAAGGCTAAAAAGAAATCGACACTTCTTAAGTATCCAGGATCAAGTTAGTAAAATTCTAATGATTAGAATAACAATTCTAAATTGCATATAAAGTAGAACTTCCAATCAAGAACATATTTTAAAACCTCAAGAATTTAAACCTCATTAAGTTGTCCAACTGTCTTGGCTTGTTCAGTTGCATGAGAAGAATTCCAGTTACTCATTGTACCTTGGGGTTAAGACCTTTTCTCCCCATAAATGTGTGATGGCTGAAAACAGGAAATGTCAGCTCTGGAAATTTGTTAGAGAGTGCTGGGAATTTAGAGTAGATTCTACTGCCTAAAAACAGGCATGAAGGGTCACTTCTTATGTCTTAATATATTCCCAGTGTGTGGGTGGCCCTGCAAACCTTCAATGGGCTGAGCAGCCTTGAGGAGCCCTGCCCTGCTCTGGAGCGGCTGCCAGGGCCAGTCAGGGCTGTGGGCACGGCCTCAACCCTGGGTCACTGTTTGGGCACCCAAAGAGCTCCCAGGCTGGCACCTTTCAGCAAACAATTCCACTGGCTTCAAAAGCCCTCTGCATTCAGCATTACAAACCAAAAGTCTGTTAGACCTGGGGCTTCACTTCCAATTTTGTGAGCCACTTAAAATTCACTTTTCACTCTGAGAGCCACATCCAGTCGATCCCAACTGGAGAACTTCTCTGAACAGCACGAGAAATTTCTTCTTCTTTCTTCTGTTTGTGAATTTAGAGCAAGCTAGAACTACATTTACCCTGACCAATAAAAGCTAAAAAAGCATTTACGTTTGCTGGTCTTCTCTGTGAAGCGAGTGCAGGTTTCCTTGAGCAGGTTACACAGATGCCTCGAAGCAGCAGCTCTAAAGGAGGGAAAAAATATCCTGTTTGCACAGGAGTGCACAGTACTTTGTGTACCTAAGGAGTAACAATGGAAACGACCTTCAAAATTTAACAGCTACATAAAACTGCCCACATGGAAACTGATTATTTCCACCACAAGAATATGTACTTGGTTCTATTACTTACTCTTTCAAGAGATCTTTATTTTCACATATCTCATCTTCCAGTTTCAAATGGAGTTTTTCATTTTCAAACTAATTTCATAGGGAACAAATGCAAAAAGACACTGTTATTGAAAAATAGATTAGAAATGCACTTTGACTTCTCAAATCCCTCATGAAAATGTAATTTGGGCCATCAGTAGACAGAAGTCTGTTTTATCTGGTATTACATGCTGAGTCATCTTTTGCATGAAAGATGCAATAATTAATGAACAATAATTTAGCAGCAAATGAGACACAGGTATATTCTTCAGACAAACACTCACACTGGACAGGTGCCTGCACCTTCTCAAAATAATCATTTTCTCAAGACACAAACCAAACTGCAACAGTCTTTAAGATTTAATTGTATCAATAATAGTGTCATACTGAATCAGGAAGCACTTAACTTTCTTTATTTAATGTATACTATACAATACTGGCCTGCAGTTCTTGAATGGCTTTATTCTGTGCTTCAATAGTCTTTTTATTTTCCTGGAGCTTTCTTTCTTTCTGGTTTAATTCAGTTTCCACAGTCAGTTTCCACTGCTTGATCTTCTCAGCCTCTTTGTAGAGTTTTGGGAACAATTCATTCATTGTTTCTGTATTCTATTGAAACAGGTTCCACAATTTAATCTCAAATACTATCTAATTAATAGTACATAATATCTAATTCATACTGTTGGAGATAATGTATTTATCTCTTAGAAACATCACAAGAGTAATATTTTTCTACAGATGGTGATATAAGTTGATATATGATCAGGAGCCCAAATTTATGCACAGGATGCACAAATCTTTGTGCATCCTCTATGTATGTATCAAAAGGCTTTACAGAGCACACAGGAGAAACAAATACAATGAAATATCCCAAACCCCCTTCAGACATCACCAAATAGATGGGCTTAAAGACATGGATAACTGCAGTCCACCAAAATCAAAAAAAGTTTTACCAGAATTATCAGTGAAGCCAAAATTCCTTCTAGCAGGTTCTTCACACCATTTCTCTCCTCTCCTTCTGACAGACACTGCTGAGTTAAGTAAAAGCAGCTTCAGAGACTTTGCCCAAGAGTACCTGTGATCTTGCCATGAACACACACAGAATCACAGAGTCACAGAATAATGAGGTTGGAAGAGACCTCTCAGATCATCGAGTCCAACCTCTGCCCCAACACCTCGGCTATAGCACCAAGTGCCATGTCCAGTCTTTTTATAAACACATCCAGAGATGGTGATTCTACCACCTCCCTGGGAAGAGCATTCCAGTGCTTCATTACTCTTTCAGTGAAAAATTTCCTCCAAATATCCAACCTATCCCTCCCCTGCTGTAGCTTGAGACTGTGTCCTCTGGTTCTGTCAGTGCTGCCCGGTGGAAGAGACCGACCCCACCTGGCTACAACCTCCCTTCAGGCAGGTGGAGAGAGCAATAAGGTCACCCCTAAGCCTCCTCTTCTCCAGGCTAAACAAGCCCAGCTCCTTCAAACGCTCCTCACAGGGCTTGTGCTCCAAACCCCTCAGCAGCCTTGTTGCCCTCCTCTGGATGTGCTCAAGCACCTCAACATCCTTCCTAAACTGAGGGCCCAGAACTGGACACAGCACTCAAGGTGCAGCCTCACCAGTGCCCAGCACAGGGGCAGAATGACCTCCCTGCCCCTGCTGCCCACACCATTCCTGATGCAGGCCAGGAGCCATTGGCCTTCTTGGCCACCAGGGCACATTGCTGGCTCATATTCAACCGGCTGTCAGCAGCACCCCCAGGTCCCTTTCTGCCTCAACACTGCCCAGCCACACTGTCCCCAGCTTGGAACGTTGTAGGGGATTTCTGTGGTCAAAATGTGGAACTCAGCACTTGGACTTACTGAACTTCATGCTGCTGCACTCTGCCCATCCATCCAACTGATCTAAGTCTCTCTGCAGAGCCTTCCTTCCTTCCTTCCTTCCTTCCTTCCTTCCTTCCTTCCTTCCTTCCTTCCTTCCTTCCTTCCTTCCTTCCTTCCTTCCTTCCTTCCTTCCTTCCTTCCTTCCTTCCTTCCTTCCTTCCTTCCTTCCTTCCTTCCTTCCTTCCTTCCTTCCTTCCTTCCTTCCTTCCTTCCTTCCTTCCTTCCTTCCTTCCTTCCTTCCTTCCTTCCTTCCTTCCTTCCTTCCTTCCTTCCTTCCTTCCTTCCTTCCTTCCTTCCTTCCTTCCTTCCTTCCTTCCTTCCTTCCTTCCTTCCTTCCTTCCTTCCTTCCTTCCTTCCTTCCTTCCTTCCTTCCTTCCTTCCTTCCTTCCTTCCTTCCTTCCTTCCTTCCTTCCTTCCTTCCTTCCTTCCAATAGATCAACACAAGCTCCCAGCTTAGTGTCCTCTGCAAATTCACTAATGAAGGACTCGATGCCCTCATCCCCGTCGTCTATAAAAACATTGAACAGAACTGGTCCCAGTACAGAGCCCTGAGGGACAGCACTGGTGCCTGGCTGCCAGCTGGATGCAGCACCATTCACCATCACTCTCTGGCCCGGCCATGCAGCCAGTTCTGAGCCCAGCACAGAGTGCTCCTGTCCAAGCCATGGGCTGCAGCTTCTCCAGGACTGTGCTGGGGGAGACAGTGCCAAAGGCCCTGCTGGAGCCCAGATACACAACATCCACAGCCTTTCCTGCATGCACCAGGCGGGGCACCTGGTCACAGAAGGAGACCAGGTTGGTCAGACATGCCCTACCCTTCGTAGAGCCACGCTGGCTGGGTCTGATAGCCTGGCCATCCTGTGAGTGCTGTGGGATAGCACTCACTATGAACTGCTCCATTATCTCACCTGGCACTGAGGCCAGGCTAACTGGCCTGTGATTACCAGGATCCTCCTTCCTACCTTTTTTGTAAATGGGTGTCACACTGGCCAGTGTCCAATCATCTGGAACCTCGCCAGTGAGCCACAACTCTTGATAAATGATGGAGAGAGGCTTGGCAAGCTCATCTGCCAGCTCCCTCCTCACCCTGGCATGGATCCCATCTGGACCCAGGGATTTACAAATACCCAAGTGTCCCAGCAGTTCTCTGCTCACACACACAGCAGGAAGGAAAACCACCACCCTTGTGCCCTTAGAACACCTTGAAAGTGTCCTACAAGCAGTGCTGGGCCAGTGGTCGAGGCAGGGAGAGCAACACACGAGCCCAAAGGGCCCTTTGGTTCACTTACAACACCCCCAAACACCATCCTTGTTTTGGCTGCATCACAGTTTTGTTCCAGTCCTGATGGTGCTTTAATAGCTTAGGATTAAAAAAGGCTAAAAAGTTGTCAGGGATATGAAAATCAGCAGGGAGAGTGCAAGAAATGTGTTTTCTTTTGTGGTAGCAAAGAGTGTTTTGTAGCTGCAAAGTACAGAAGCTATTGCAAAAAAAATGAGCTGGACTGAGTTGTGCTAAAGCAGAGATCTGCTGGTAAAGACACTGTCAAAAGAATCCAGTGCTTGAGGAAACCACTGAATTCATTGTTTTACAGATAAAACAAAGCCAGACAAGGCTGGAAACCACTGAATTCATTGTTTTACAGATAAAACAAAGCCAGACAAGGCAATTGGGATAATCTACTTCAGTTTTACAAAGGATACTCTGACTTCAACCCTTCTGCCCCTCAACAGAATATTCAGATACAGTTCCACAAGGATACTTAAGTGTTTAAATCTTACTCTAATTAAAGCTCATGGACAAAGAAACAAAGAAAGAACAACAGCAATATTGCAATCACCTTAATTTTTAAAGATTTGTTTCCAGGCATGTTCACTAAATCACAAATATCCCCTCTAAGTGATTCAGCTTTAAACAGGAGACAAAAACCATTATTCCCTTTTGACTACTTCCTTTAGCCCTGAAATATCTACTGAATAATGCTTTAGGCACTGTTTGGGAACAAATTCAAAAGACCCCAAGGAATTAGATGTGCAGAGTTGATACTTAGCTGACCTCTTCATCTACTTCAGAGCAAAGTTTCACTTGCTGTGAAATTGTATCTGAAACATGAAGAGATTTTGATCAATGTCTTTCTAAAAACAGTAACAGTGAAACTGTATTTAACAGTTACAGATATGAAACTGTGAGACTACTCATGAAAGTTAAACCTTGACAATATATAAAAATCTAAAGAAGGTGCATGGCAAATGTTCCAATCGTACCTGAATCAGTGATTTCGCCACGGTTCGACACATCAAATGGCAGCTTAAAGTCATCATCTGAGCATCTGTTCAAACCCTGCACAAATTTAAACATTAGTTCCTTATGGGTAGATTTGTAAAGAAGAATTATAAAATCCATAAAAAATCCCTACAGATGATGTGAAAATAGAATTGGTCATTAATAAAACAGCTGCCTACAAATTTCAAAGCCCAAGGTATTGGTAATGGCTTTGGAACTCACTTCTTCCTGCCCAGTGGTTTATCAAAGTGTTGGTGTCCTGCAGTTTGATTTATAGACTGTGGCCAAAGGGGAGCTTTCAATGCAGGGAACTCAGCAGCTCCTGCCTGGCTGGGCCCTGGTGCATGGCAAAGGACTCAAGGAGACCAATTACTTTTTTGAAGACCAGTAGTTGATAGTTCTTTTTTGCTTTGCTTCCAAGGGCACTTCTAAACTATATCTGATTATGTTTCAGCATGAAAATACCCTTTCACAAGGTTTTTAAGTCACAGAAGTTCATCCTGTAAACAGCTAACTCATCTGCTGTCAGAATATCCTGTTGAATCTCAACATATTTCATAAGGAGCTTTGACATGAAAAAATAACTTGTTGAATTCCCATAACTCAGTGTGGGGACAGAACATTTTCACTGCACACCTGATCTGGTGAGACCAAGACACCAACAGCAGTGCCAGCATCTGAGTGGGGCCTGTGGGAATCCATCAAATCAGAGGGGTTTGGGAAAGCTGCAAAAGGCAGCCTCAGAGACAGCAGAACTGTGATTAGAGCCAAGCAAGATAGGTCAGCAGAAAAGTTATTTAAAAAGTAGAAAAGTAAGGGCAAATAGAACAATGGTCTGTGTATTAACGCTTGTCTAGAATAACTCCCTAAGTTACAGAAAAGTTTATCTAGCGAGATATTAGGAGGTTCTAAGCTTAATAATGGAGCTCCGTGCATTGTGTTTTAAGGCTTACAAGCAGCAGGTATTGTATTCAAAAAAGGCAAGCATTGTTTGAACCAAAGGTACCTGTGCTTACAGTGGTTGGATAGAACTACTGTCAATATGCTTTTGCTTTGTGTGATTGGTCAAAAAACTTTGAAAGTAAGTTGTAACATTAAGTTCTTTGTCTGCTGCCTGGGATGTGAGCTGCTGACATCTTCCCATTGTCATCACCATGTAATGAGACTGATGCTGGAAAAGAAAACAGCTCAAGGCGGTTCCTCAGCAGTCCCGTCCCGTTTGTGATTTGTACACAGACCCCGGCCGGCGATAGAGCCCTGCTCGCCCTCTGGGCTCAATTACCCACATCAAACGCGGGCTTACAGCACAGAGCGGATGCTCGAGAAGATGATTCCCTTCAGTTTTGATAGAAAACAAGAACAAAAGTCTTTGAAATTCAAACCGAAGATGTCTGTGCATATGCCAGAAACGAGTAGGCAGGAGGCGTCCCGGCCCACGCAGGGGCAGGTGTGTGTGTGCTCCAGGCCGGGGCTGTGCCGGGGCAAGGGGCAGGTGTGTGTGTGCTCCAGGCCCGGGGCTGTGCCGGGGCAAGGGGCAGGTGTGTGTGTGCTCCAGCCCGGGCTGTGCCGGGCACTCCCCGCGCCCAGCACTGTCCCTGTGTCCCCGGGGAAGGGCCCCAGCGCTTTCCCCCCCGTCCCCTCCTCAGCCGCGGCCTCCAGAGCAGCACAGCCCGAGGGGCGGCCGGGGAGGGGGGTTTGGGGCCGCCCTCAGCGGCCCCGCGGCCGAGCGCTCACCTGGGATCTGCCCGCAGACACCTGCCCAGCGCTCAGGCGCGGCGGCATGAACAATTTAAAGCGGTTTTCCTTCTCCATGGCTCCGATAAAAGGGCGGAGCGGCCCCAGCTCCCGGCGGCCGCTGAGGGCGGGCGCGAAGGGCGGGAAGCGGCAGCGGCCCCTCAGCGCGGGGGCGGGGGCGCCGCCTAGCGGAGCTCGCGGGGCACGGCCCGGGCACGGCCCGACCGGACAGAGCGGCGGCCGCGGGGCCACGGGCGGGCCCTGGGCGGGCCACGGGCGGGCCCACGGGCGGGCCCACGGGCGGGGCCACGGGCGGGGCCATGGGCGGGGGCATGGGCGGGGGCATGGGCGGGGGCATCGGCACCATCGGGGCCATCGGCGGGGCTTGCTCGTCGCCCGTGGATGCCAGAGAGGTCTCGGGGCAGCTCGGGGGCCCGGGCTGGTTGGCGATGTCGCCGTGGTCGCCGGCCGGGGGCAGCACAGCGGGACTTTGGCCGTCGCGGGGAAGGCGGGAGAGGTCTGAGGGGAAGGGGAGGTCCCGCCTGTACAGGGAAT
Organism: Molothrus ater; assembly: GCF_012460135.2. Lineage (NCBI taxonomy): Eukaryota > Metazoa > Chordata > Aves > Passeriformes > Icteridae > Molothrus > Molothrus ater. The sequence goes on from NC_071658.1 coordinate 1,335,055, forward strand.
AACTGGGGGAGCCCAGTCCTCCTGTGTGAAAAATGCGTATTTTATGATTGGCTTTTTGCAAATATTCAAATGAATATTATATGTGTTTATGTCAGAAAGTTATGCTGTATTAATTTTCTTAAGTAGTGTGTTAAATCTAGTTTTAGGGTATAACATAATGTTAAAATAAAAACTATGCTATGTGAGATACTTTTAAAGAAAGGACTTGCAGCGAGATAGCAGCCACAGGACACCTAAATCTTTCAGAGAAAGAGAATTTATTGCTTTCCTATCAGGGGAAACGAACTTCTTCCTGCCTGCTCAGCCCTGAAGATGCCGTCAGGATTCAGAGGAAGAAGTCTACACTGAACAGACTTCTTGGTTTGAATGGAATTTATGCATCATGTATGAGGTATATGAATATGCAACAGGTTATTGTTTTTAAGGGTTAATCCTCTCTTAAAGTGTGTCTTTTTTCAGGCTTCTTTTGCCCAGAAAAAGGTACCCAGATGTCCATAACTCTTTGTTTGTATTGTCTCATATTGTCCTAATCCAAATTATCCAAGTTATTTTTACTCGAATTATATTGCTCTTTTTCTAACCATTTTATTACTATGAACCTTTTAAAAATTTAAAAAACAAGTGATTGGCGTTTTTCACATCCTGTGACCCCCCGGTGTTGTAAATGGCTCCCCCAGAAACATTAGTACATGGGATGTTTGTGTTGGGCACTGTGTGAAAAACGCCAATCACTTGTTTTTAAACTTTTAAAAAATTGTTATAAAACAATTAAATTGTTTTATAAAACAGTAATATAATTAAAGTAATAAAAATGTGGAAAATTAGGATTTAGGAGAATACGAGACAATAAGAACAAAGAGTTACAGATGCCCAAGTACCTTTTTCTGGGCAAAAGCATTGTGATGGTTGGTGGCCATGGAAAGCTGCCCTGGGCCCCTTGCTCAGGGCTGGTGTCAGTGCCCAGAGCCAGAGGGGATCCCTTGCTGGGGGCTGTGCCATGGCCACCTGCCCTGTGCCGCGCTGGCCGCTCAGGCACCAGGAACCAGCAGCCAAGGGCACTGCCAGGGCCAAAGGCCAGGTCAGCCAGACAGAAAGGGGCAGGGCTGGGCACTGTTTCCATGGCAAGCGGCACTGGGGGGGACACCTGGGTCACCTGGCCTGGCAGCTGCCATGGAAAGCCCTGGCAGGCACTGAGGGCACAGCCCCTGGCACTGAGACACTGCTGGGCCGGGTGCTGAGCACAGCGCTGAGCACGCAGAGATGGTTTTGTTCTTGCTGAGCTGCAGCACAGCCAAGGCCTGTCCTGCCCCTCGTCCAGCCACGCTGGGGAGGGGCTGGGGCTGCGGGGGAGCTTGGCAGGGGACACAGCCAGGACAGGTGACCCCAACTGACCCCGGGCACAGCCCAGACCAGAGCACATCATGCTCAAGGTATGAAGGGGGGGAACAAGGAGGAAGGGGGGAATTTTGGAGGGAGGCTCTTTGCCTTCCCAGCTAACACTTAGGCAAGAGAGGGCCCTGTTTCACCAGTGGGCAGGGTCACTACCAAAGACACAGACACCAACTGAAGGAATTGTGGCATTTATATCATGCACAGCTGCAAAGAATGACAAAAGGATAAGCTCAGCAAAGCACATCATCATTAGCAAAGAATTACAAAAGAAGTTCAGCAATCCTTCAGAACTCATCATTACATTTTGATGACTAACCCCTTGGTCAAACAATAGAGGTGTTTGTGGCAGACAAAGATTCTGGCTGACTATCAAGGTACACCTTACAGACATCAGTAGTACTTTGGTGACACCGTTCTTCATTCTTTTTTCTCAATCTCCTTGGAGTTAGGAACAAGAATTCTGTTGTCCATGGAGCTGGCACCTTTTTAATTCCAGAATAATGTCCCCAGGCCCTTTGCTGTTCAGCTTTACCATGTTGTCTGGGGCTAACAAGGCTTGGGGGGGCCCTTTCCCCTCTGGCTGGAAGGGGCCGGGTCCCAGTCCCTGAGGGGCACCCAGGCTCCTGGATGCAATTCCTGTGCAAGTCCCTCAGTGTCACAGCAGCCTTCCCATGGAGCCCCGTGGATCAGAGCATTTGCCAAAGGGGCCCTTGGGGCAAACAGGGAGATTTGGTCTGGCAGCATGTGTAAAACAATATCCTGTCAGATCTACTTGCTCTCACACACAATCCTTGGCTGCAGGGACACATTCCCATTGTTCCTGCCCAGGTTTCAGGACTCCGAGTTGTCTTTCCCAGGAGCTGCTCCTTCAGCTGCCTCGGGAGGGCCATTTGGCCTCCGGACCCACACTCTGGCTCCATTATTAGGACTGCTGCATCCAAACCCTTTATCTCCACAAACGGTGGTGATTGGAGCTGGAGCTCCTTTTTTCACAATCGTTCCTAAAATTGCAAAATCAATAATTGTGCTACCCTGTCATGGGGTTGAATAATCCAATCCTGGTCACTATTGTTTCACAGAATTACTGTAATTTCTCCTGGATATTCTGCATCAATTCCTCCTGCCGTGACATGAACACTTTGCAAGGCCAAGCTCCAAGGGAGCAGTTACCAAAGCAAAGTGTCCTGGAGGAATCTGAATTCCTGTTTCGGTATTGATAGCTCTCATTTGCTTTGAATTTCTCCTCATTAATTCCAATGCATGAAGGCCCAGCCCTGCAGCCTCTGGGCTGGCCCTGCCAGGGGCCATCACAGCGAGAACAATTTCCCAGGCAGCCCAAGTCTCACTGCCCATGGTTGGATTTGCAAACTGGGGGCAGCCGTGCACAGCCAGGGGGTTTCCATTTCCCCCATGGGCCATTGTTAAGGGCATGGAGCACATCTGGGAGATGGGCAGTCCATGGGCAAAGGTTCCCATCTCCTCATTTTTTCAACTGCTCTTTTAACAACCCCTTCATCCGTTCAACCAATCCTGCAGCTTGTGCATAGTCTGGTACATGAAAAACCCTGCAGGCTTCATCCCTGTATTTTTCACAGCAACAGACAAAGCACTCTGCATCACAGTATCAGCAAACCCAGGGGAAATAGCCAATTTCCTCCCTTCCTCCTTTTTTCATTGTCTACAATCTCACAAAGTTGACCACTGACATGAGGGTCCTGGCCAATCCTGTTCTGTAGGGTATTTAGAGTTACATTCCTGAGCAGCCAAAGCTACCAAATTAGTATTGTCAGCACTATTTCACATTATTATTATTTCATATGTAGATATACATATTGATATATATATAGACAGATAGATACAGACATATATATATAATATATATATAAATATACAAGTGACATTTGGTTGGGATCTGGCCAGACTGGGCCAGTTTGGTTTGACCAGTGGGCAAAGTCAGCACCAAAGACACAGACTCCAACTGGAGGAATCAGTGTCATTTCCTGCAGTTCAGAGCAGCAAAGAATCACAAAAGGAGCAGCTCAGCAATGCACCCAACCATCCCCACCAAAGATTGCCTGCAGTGATTAAGAAAGATGCAGCAGCATTTACCCTCAGCCTTTCCCATCCCCCAGATGCACACAGCAGCTGGGGAAGCTGTCACAGCCAAGGGCTGCAGAGCCACTCCTGGGCACTGGCAATTCCTGCAGGTGCCTCCAGCCCCAGCTGAGGCTCCAAGCCCGCTGGGAGAGGGCCCAGCTCTGGCAGTGCTGCATGAACAAACTGACAGCACTGCTAGTGTGCCAACATCTGCTTTCATCCTCCTCTTGGCTCCCTCCCAAAGCCTGGCCAGGCCTCAAGGAGGAGCCAAGGCAGCTGACTTTGATCCTTCAGCCCCACACAAGGCCAGATGTCAGATTTCATGGCCTTCTCTGGCTTCTAAATACACAAAGGGCCATCCATGTTTCACTAAGGAGTGGCTACATCTATCACAGTGCTAATGACCATGCATATCTCAGCAGGGAGCAGATACAAAGATAACCTTTGCTTGGAAGGTTCATCCAGAGGCCACCTTTGGCTCAGGGCCTGCTGTCCAGGCCTCACTCAGGGCTGCTGTCCAGGCCTTGGCACTGCAGGGACGTGCTTTAGTGCTGGGCTTGGCACTGCTGGCTGAGCGGCTGCACTGGGTGAGCTCAGAGGGCTTTTCCAACAGAAAGGATTCTGTGATTCCATGATGATATCCGCTGCATTCAGCTGGGGCTATTTCAGCAGCATTACTTTGCTCCAGAAGTTCCCTCTTGCCCAGCTCCTGTGGCCTGAGGCTTCAGCTCCTTCAGCTCCTGGTGCTGAGCTGCTCATGCTGAACGAGAGCACTCGGAGAGACGAATCCAGTCCATCCAATTCCTTCTGGGACACGGAGAGGGGAGGCTGTGCAAACAGGAGCATTGTTTGCTGTGGCCTCCTCTCTGCCCTTCACGCCTTTCAGCGCTTTGAAGCAGCCAAGAGCTTTCTCCAGGAGTGCAATGGAGCAGCTGTTCCTGCTCGTGGGCCTGGCTCTTCCCAGTCTCTGCCCTTGCCTGCTTCTGTCCCTCTTGCTGTGCCCTCTGTTCCCCCAGGGCTGGCTGGCTGCTGCCCAGGACTGTGGCACTGGCACAGATCCAGTGCTCCAGAGCCACCTTTCTGTGCCCTTGGAGCTGCCTGGGCACAGCAGCCTTTTCCATCTGGAAGCTCCCCATGGACAGGGAGTGCTCAGCTCCATTCCTTGCACAGCCTCCAGGAGCCCAGGGCTGCCATCTCAAGTCCCTGCTGGCACTGGGGGCTCCCAGGTGCCTCAGGCTGCTGTGACACCGCTGCACATGGGAGGGAACAGGGGCAGGGGCTGTGCTGAAAGTCAGCTCCATCTGCTGCTGCTGCTGCCGCTGCTGCTGCTGCTGCTGTGGGGTCATTTGTGCAGCCCTGGCCCAGAGTCAGGGATCAGATGCTGCCAGTCTCTTCCAGCCCTGGCTGCTCAGAGGTTGGGCCTTGGAGCCTCAGGTGGCCAAAGGCAGCTGCTGCTGGGCCCTCTGTGTGTGCCCGTGTTCAGCAGTGCTGCTCCATCAGTCTGTGCCCAGCAACGGGGAAAAGCCTCAGCCCTGCAGGGCCAGGAGCTGCCGGGCTCTGCTTGAGCAGCTCAGCCAGCAGGAAGGGAGCTGCTCCACACAGGAACCAGGAGCAAAGGACATTCCGTCTGTAGGACATGTTTTCTATTTAAAGGAAAAAAAGGAAAAAGAAAAAAAACTATATAAAATGTGAAAGATGAAAACAAAACCCAAGTGTTAGTGAAAAACTTCTGTAACTTTGCATTAAGAGGTAAATGATCTTTCCAAAAAGAGAAGTCAATTATTTTCATTGTAAATGTGCTGATGGCATGGATCCATCTTACTGACCCCAGCAGCCTTTTAAAAGATTTTGGGCTTTGTTTCAACATTGCCATTTGAAATTGTGCTCAAAGCAAGAGGAAATTGCTTTGTGCCCTTCCCGCTCCAAGCAGGACTGGGAATGGAAACTCTGTCAAAGCCCAAATCCTTTAGAAGATGCCCTTCCTTCTCAGCCTGGGAAGGAGCTGCACATTCCCTTTGAAACTGTCAGGGATTTCTTAGAGACACAAAGTGCCACTTAGGGCTTTTTGCTCTGGTTTGGCAGTGCAGAAGGGCAATTCTCCATCCATCAGCTCCAGACTGCACTGCCACAGGAACACAGCCCACTCGCCAGCTTTGGCCCACTCAGGCACTTCTAGAGGAGGAAGAAAGTGCAATTGCACAATTCCAGCCAATCAAGAAGGAAGAATGGGACAGACAAACACCCTGTGCATATCCAGGCGTTCAGCTGGGACTGTGGAGAGTTTGGGTTCTTGCCAATTGCATGTGTGTCCCCAGCTGCAATCTCTGGGGCTGCAGCAGAGTCTCACTCCGCTGCCAAAGCAGAAAGCTCAGGCGCTGTGCTCGCAAGGGGCTCATCTGATGCAAAGCTGTCAGAGCAATGTGAGGGCAGAGCCAGCCCAGCTGGGCCCAGGGCTGAGCCCAGCAGAGCCCTGGCAGAGCCCAGAGCAGCCTCAGCAGCCGCAGAGGCCGGCTGCAAGGAGAGAAAGCAGAAAGTGCCCGTCAGCTGAGGGCTCCTGTGCCCTTGTGCCAAGGCCTGCGGTGCCCAGGCCATGCTGGCTGTGCCCAGAGCTGTGCCCAGAGCTGCCCATCCCTGCTGCCTTTGGCAGCAGAGCAGGAGGGCAGGACATGTGCCCAGCCTGCAGCCAGCCACGGCACATCCAGCCCTCAGCAGCTGCCCAGAGCAGGATGCTCCTGTGCTCGCTGCCATCTCCCAAAAGCTCTGATCCCACCCTGCCAAGCACACAGGGACCCACCTCACGCCAGCCACGGCTGCAAGAAAAGCTGCTCCCAAACCATGTCCTCAGCCTTCTCCAAGGGCACCGCCCATCCATGCCACAGCTGCTCCCAAGCACTTCCCCATCTGCACTGGACCACCTGGAAGGCTTCCCCTGGAAAAACAAACAACACATTCTTGAAAAGAGATTAGAGACCAAAAGGGAAAACAAGAAAAACAGGAAAAACTCTTATCTCTCTCAGGGCCTTGAAGAAGGCCCAACTCCTACATGGTAGGGAAAAACCCAGCCATGGCTGAGGGAAGCCCACACTTTCTCACTTCCACCCTGCACTGCCCCCCAAAATCACGGTGATCCCAAAGCAAACAAGGGCAGTGCAGCAGCCCAGCCCTTCCTTGCCTGCAGGGCAAAGCAGCCCCTGCACAGCTTCTGGAGTCCCACCTCTGCTCCCAGCATGGGGCTTTGTTTGTGTCGGGCTGGCTGCCCCAGCCCCAGCCCCAGCCCAGGCCACGGTGGCTGCTGGGGGCTGTTGGCAGGGCCAGGAGCCCACTCCCATTTGTACCCAGCCCAGCCCATGCCCCAGCCCTGCCAAAAGCAGCTGGGCAGCGACTGAAGAATGAGTTGCATCTGCCCCAGCAAAGGGGAACCTTTGCTTCCCAGCCAGGCTGGACCTTGCCCAAATCTGGCAGCATTTCCCCGAGTGGGGACTCATTTGCAAATTCCCTGTGGAGTCTGGCTTTGAAGAAGGTGCCAGAATCAAAGTCCATCACCTTCAGCCTCCAGTGGCCAGGCTGAGGAAGAGCTTGTCATCCTTGATGTCATCCTGGTTGTCTCCAGCAGCAGCAGCAGCAGCAGCAGCAGCAGCAGCACCAGCAGCAGCAGCAGCCCCACCCGGTACAGCTTCTCCAGGGGCTCCTTCTCCTTCCCTGGGGGGAGACCAGGCTCTCAGGGCTCTGCCCAGGGCCCCAGCTGTCAGGGAACCAGCACAAGCAAAACCAGCTTGGAGGGCAGCCATCAGTGCTGGGCAGAGCAGCTCAGCTGCAGCACAAGCGCTGCATGTGCCCATGCCATGACCCCCATGCAGTGACACAGGAAGCACAAAAAGGTCTGGGTTCCTTTGCTTCTGATTGCCAAGGCATGTGTGGAGCTGCAACTTACCAGGGCCCTGGATCAAAGTGTGCCTGTGGCTCTCTCCCTTCTTCTACGGCTGAGGAATATCCTGCACCCAAGGATCAGAGAACAGGTCTTCTAATGTGGGTCTGTCCAAGGAGTTCACGGATAAACACCACCAGATCAGATCTTTGCACTCTGGGCAGAGAAAGCAGAAACTGCCGGTCAGCCAGAGAAGGCTCCTGTCTGCTTTGCCCCACTATTCCCATGCCCAGGCCTTGCTGGATGCGCTCAGGGCTGGGCCTAAACTTTCCCATCAATTCCCTGTTTTGGAGGAGAGCAGGACATGTGCCACCTCCTCAGCAGCTGCCAGAGCGGGATGCTCACGAGCCCGCTGCTGCCTCCCAGCACTGGGATTCCCCCCGTGCCCAGAGAAGAGGATCCACCTTGAGAGAGCCCTTGTGGCAGCGGGAGCTGGCCCCAGCTGAGGTTCCGGCCCCTCCTGAAAGGGTGCTCCCCGCAGACCATCTGGTGCAGCAGGATGCCCAGGGACCAGATCGTTGCTGCCTCGCCATGGTACCAGCCAAAGTCGTTCCATTCCGGGGGGCTGTAGGACGGTGTTCCTATGGAATACAGATGGAGTTCAGCAGGGGGATGCTGCTGCTCCCAGAGCCTGGCCCCAGCAACCCTGGGCCTGCGGGGGCTGCCCCAGTGGCACACAGGGTGACCACTGCCCTCTCGCCAGCACCTGAGACTTGTGCACAAACTTAGGCTTGGAAAAGAAGCCACTGGTGTCAGAAGAGGGCAGAGGAAGCCCCGGCTAAGCCTGACCATGACATGCAAAGGAAAAGCCCTCTGTGCTGGGGAAAACATGCCCTTTTCCTCCCTGCCTGCATTGCCCCAAAAATATTAGGAAGCCAAGGCAAACAGGGAGAGTGGAGCAGTGCAAGCCCTTCCTCTCGCCTGCACACCAAACTGGCTGGTGCACAGGTTCACTCCCCTCTCTGCTACCCCCACCCACGGGGGTTTTGGTCGGGCTGGCTGCCCCAGCCCAGCCCCAGTCCTGGGCAGAGTGGCTGGCAAAGGCTGCCAGCAGGGCTGGAAGATGGCTCCCCATCCAGCCCCGCTCTAAAGCAACTCAGCTGATGACTCAGTCCCCTGACTGGCAGCAAAAGGGAGAATCCCCGCTGCCACAGCCAGCTTGGGCTGGGAGATGTTGGGCCATGAGATCCCGGGACCAAGAGTACACCCTACGTGGGCTCACCTGCAAAGTGAGTGTAGGCTGTCTCTTGCAGGTAGGTGCCACAGCCAAAGTCAATCAGTTTGGCCTGCCCGGTGGCCAGGTCAAGCACGATGTTCTCTGGCTTGATATCCCTGTGCAGGACCCCGCAGCTGGTGCAGTGCCGCACGGCCTCCAGCACCTGGCGGAACAGCTCCCGCGCCACCTCCTCGGGCACGAACCGCCGTGCCCGAATGACACGATGCAGGTCCTGACACCGCTCTGGCCGCTCCATCACCATCACGATGTGGGTGGGCAGCTCGAACCACTCCAGCAGCTGCACCACACCAGGGAAGCCAGTGGACACCTTGGCCTGCAGCACGATCTCCAGCGGGGCCCTGCTGCCGTCGGGCTGCGGGAGGAGCACGATGCCCTCAGTGGGGCCGATGCCGTGCCAGGCCTGGGGAAGCCCTGAGCCAGCCCGGGACGCTCTGCGCCCTGCGCTGCGCCCACGCCCGCTCCCCCTCGAGGCGTCCTGGCGGCTTCCACCGTGCCGGGGCTCGGCTCATCCCCGCCCGGCAGCCCCGGCTGCTGCCGCTGGCCCCGCTCACTCACCAGCTCACCCCAGTGCCGGACGCGGTTCCGTGGCACCCTCTTGATGGCCACCTGCAAGCCAAGGACAGCAGCGGGCTCAGCTCGCCGCCCGCCCTGCCCAGCCCCATCCTCCTCCTCGTCCTCCTCCTCCTCCGCCCCCTCCTCCTGCGCCCGCCGCCGGCCCCGCCGCTCACCGGGGCGCCGTCCAAGAGCCGCGTGGCCGCGAAGACGCTGCCGAATCCTCCGCGCCCCAGCAGCAACCCCAGGCGGTAGCCCTCCTGCAGGGCCTCGTGCGCCGTCCCTGCGGGCGGGACGCGGCTGTCAGCGCTCGGCCCGGGGCCAGCAACGGCCCCCGAGCGCCCCTCAGCCGCCCCGGGCCGGCCATGCCCAGGCCTTCGCTCCTCGCAACGCGGCACGGGAGGCTCGGGGCCGGCGGCCGCGCTGCCGAGCGGCGGAGCTCGGGCCGGGGAAGCCGCAGCGGAGGCGGCGGCAGCGGCCACGCCGCCTGTGTCCTCCGCGGGCCTCGGGAGGAGCCGGGGCCGGGGCCGGGGCCGGGCTCGGGGCTGGAGCCTGCCTCGGGGCCGGGGCCGGGCTTGGGCCAGGCGGAGGCAAAGGGCGGCGATGCCGCCCCCGCACATTGCACTGATGCCTGCCCAGCAGCGCCACCGCCAGTACGGCCAGAGCCGGGCGGAGGCGAGACCGCGGCGGGACGGGCGGGGCCGGGCACGGGGCAGCCCCGCCCGGGGCCGAGGGCGGGCCGGGGGCATGGCCCGGCCCGGCAGGGGGAGAGGGAGGCGGAGAGAGGAGAGGGAGGCGGGGAGAGGAGAGGGACGCCGGGCAGAGGAGAGGGACGCCGGGCAAGGGACCCCGGGAGAAGGGTGCCCGACAGCGGGAAAGGGAGACTCAGAGACAGAAAGTGAGAAAGAGAAAGAAAGAGAGAAAGAGAAAGATTCTTATCGAGTATCTCGTTATGCTGCTTCTGCTGCTGCTGCCGCCGCTGCCGCCGCTGCAACTGAAGCACCGGGGCCATTCGTCCCCCGTGTCCGTTCCCTGCTCGCCCCACGAGCCCCACGTTCGAGCCCCGCGCGCCCCGGGCACAGCCCCTGAGTCTGGCCAAACACGGGAACTTTGCAGCCTTGAGCCCAGGTGCAGAGCCCTGACTCCTGCACACTGGCACAGCAATCTCCTCGCTTGCTGCTCTGCATTGGCCTGGCTGAGGGGCAAACCCTGTCGGGACACCTTCCCTTGGGCTAGGATTCCTACCTGAGCCCAGCACTGCACTTACATCTCCAGTGTTGCCTTCCAGTAAAAACAGGGGAAGGAAAACTCTGTGTGCCTCATGGTATTTTAGAGTGTCTAAAAATCACTAAGCCACTGATCTTAGAGGTGCAGTGCATCTGGAATTACTGGGATGGAGAAGTAATGCCACATGGAAAAGGGGAGCATAGAAATAAATAGAGGAAAACATCTTGGATTGTTTCTTTCATTTACATTTCACTTCTGGAAAGCTGTTCCAGTTTTCCAGGAATCTTCTCCTGCTTGCTCTTCCCTAGAATCTCTCCTGGAGAACAAGGTCAAGCTTCTGTCCCAAGATTTGCCACCAGCTCCAGCTTCTCTTGGCTTTCCACACTGCACAGTGTCTGCAGCAGGACTTTTGCAGCAAAGCAGGACAAATGTTTGGAGAACTTTACGTGTCCTTTCTTTTCCTGGTGGGCTGGGGTGTTGTGCCACTGGTGAAGTTTCCATTGTGAGTCTTTGTGCTGCTTTAGGGCAAATTTTGGGAGGAAACCTCCAAAAGGGGTCAGTCTAGAGAGCAAGTTCAGGTGGCCTCTCCTCCTACTAGTTCAGAAAAAGACTTCCCTTGGGAAAAGTTAATAAAACCCCAGTTTATTTATCAAGTAAAGTATTCCCAAGCATGAAAAATGAATAATATTAAATAAAACCTCTGACAGTGCTGAAGAGATGGCAAATTCAGAAAGTCCTTTTTGTGGTTTGTAGTTGGCTCACTCGGTCTCTTCTAAGTCCCTCTGGTGCTGGAATGCAGCGTCCCAGACCTTGGTGGGCCACAGGTGTGAGGTGCAGGTGTTTTTCTGGGTTTTCAGTCCAGAGCAGGTTTAAACAGTTCCAAGAAAAAGGAAAGTCACAGTCCCAGGAACTTCTCTGCCTAAGCTAGCTAAAACCAAATTGCTGGACCTGGGCTGTGAAGGCACCAGGATATTTCCAAATCTGGGCACTGGCGCTGCCAGCAAACACCAGATCTGGATGGTGCTGGAGCCAGAACCTGGAAATGTCCAACTTTTGGCTTTCTGTGCCAGCAAATCACTGGACTTGGGCTGGAGCAGTAATTTCTCGCCTTTTGGGGCAAAAATCGGCATCATTTCTGGCGACCCAGATGGGACGAAGCAGGGGATCCAGGATCTGAGGAGTCCCCTCGCTGGGTCCGGGGCTGGGACCCTCTGGGCGCCCCTGACGACTTTTTGTCAGAAGAGACTCCCCCTCGGACCAAGCGCTCTTTGGTGGACGAAGAGTTCCCTGCATCTCCTGCTTCTCCTGCTCCAAATTAAAGAGGTATTTTTTATCATTGTTCATTGGTTTTAGGATAAAGCGCTTTATGGGAACACGGGGTCAGACGTGACCACCGGAGGGTAAACCAGAGGACGCTCTGGTAAAGAATCCCTAATTGGTATTTTTGGGTACCTTTTGGTAATTGGTGTCTTTGCTAACCAGTAATTGATGCCTTTGGTGGGTACCTTTTGGTAATTGGTGTCTTTGCTAACCAGTAATTGATGCCTTTGGTGGGTACCTTTTGGTAATTGGTGTCTTTGCTAACCAGTAATTGATGCCTTTGGTGGGTACCTTTTGGTAATTGGTGTCTTTGCTAACCAGTAATTGATGCCTTTGGTGGGTACCTTTTGGTAATTGGTGTCTTTGCTAACCAGTAATTGATGCCTTTGGTGGGTACCTTTTGGTAATTGGTGTCTTTGCTAACCAGTAATTGATGCCTTTGGTGGGTACCTTTTGGTAATTGGTGTCTTTGCTAACCAGTAATTGATGCCTTTGGTGGGTACCTTTTGGTAATTGGAAGAAAAAAAAAAGAAAAAAAAAAAGGAAAAAAAAAAAAAAAAAAGAGAAAAAAAAAAAATAATAAGGAGAGTAAGAAAAAAGAGGCAAGACTCTGATGCACTTGTTCTTCTTGTATTGATCTTGTTGGTTTGTTTGAAACTGTGATTTAAGGGTTAAAAAGAGTGGTCAGTTTTTGTTTTTATCTGAACTGAACTAAATCCCGGGACTCGGTCCAATTTTCTCCACTCCCTTAGAAGAACTTGGAAGGAGTGTATACGTTTTATACCTTTGTTTAACCCTGTTGTATGCTTTGATGTATTGACTGTAAGATTTTTTGCAAAGGGACGAGTTTAGTAGTTTTTATGTTGTCTGAAATTTGTTGTGATATTATCGGCAAAACCGTACTATTGATTTACAGTTTTGCGAGTGTGTGACGGCCTGGAGCCGACCAATATCGGTATCTTACAGTCTGCCAGCGACATCTTACAGTAAAGCAGTATATTCTGATAGAACGGAAAGGTAGGACAGTTTGAATGAATTGGCACCGTGTATGAGAGAGTGTGTCTGAGACGCAGCCCGGCTGCGAAGCGAGTGGGAGTCCGGCTCTGCAGTTCCTGTCCCTCGCGAGAGACCAGGTCAGAAAAGGACGAAGCGCTTGGATATTGTATGAATGAGGTGCTAAGATAAACTGGTATATAGTGCTTGTGGGAAGGAGATTTACTTGGTGGGATAAGAAACACCGACCCAGAAAATAGCAATGGGGAGTCAACCGAGCAAAGATATAAATATGAAAACCCCCTTAGGATGTATTCTGAAGCATTGGAAGGACTTAGGGGGGATTCCAGGAGGAAATATAAGTAAAAAGACACTCCTTAAATACTGCACGCAGTGGTGGCCGTTGTATAAATTGGATGATGGTGAGAAATGGCCACCAGAGGGGACAATTAATTATAATACCATTTTACAACTAATGCTCTTCCTCCGCCGGCTCAATAAATGGGATGAGGTGATGTATGCAGACATGTTCTTCACCCTGAGGAATAAACCTGAGTGGCAAAAGGAGTGTGGAATTAATGCAGCCCCTCAAGACCCTCTGGTACTAGCCCTGGAAAAGGATAAGAAAGGCTCAAAACCTAAAGAACATTGCTGCGATGCATGTAGCATTGGGCAGCGATGTCTTAAGCTAACAAGGAGGGACAATGGAAAAGAGAGTGAAATAAGCCTGTGGGAATACCATCCAGGGCCCCTCCCCATACCAGGAGTTAGATAAGAGTTGGGGGAAGGCTAGCCCGTTAAGGTCGGAAGAAAGAGAAGAGAAAGAATCGAGAAGGCACCGAGGTACAGGAAGAAGATCCCGGGAAGGGATCAGCCACTCGTATTATACCAGATCTGTGGCACGGGAGGAAGCAAAGCAAAGAGAGGGGGGGAACCACACGATAGCTCCCCTCCGACAAGTTGTGCCAATGGTAGGGGAAAGGACAAGAGTAAAGGTGCCGTTCTCGACCAATGATTTAAATAATTGGAGGGATGAGGCAAAGAATTTTAGAAGGAATCCGGAGGGAGTAGCAAAGAGGTTTGAATAATGGTAAAGAATTTGGATATTGATTGGGAGGATATAGAGGTGATGTTGTCAGAGCTGACAGATACAGAAAGGGAACTCGTATTGGAAACAGGAAAGCGACATGCTCAACTATTATCGGGGAGACTAGAAGATAATTTTCCCAGCAGCAAACCAGAATGGGACCCGGGCAATGCAGACCACTATCAGCGGTTAGTGCAGTATAGAAAACTGATAGCAATGGGCTTGCGTAACGCGATCCCCAAGGCTATCAATTGGTCAATGCTATATGACATCAGGCAGGGAAAGGATGAGACCCCATCAGAGTTCTTGGATAGACTTAGGGCAGCCATGAGACAATACACACCCCTGGACCCAGCGACGGAAGAAGGGAAACAACACCTGTTAGGATTAATGATGGGACAAAGTAATCCAGACATCAGGAAGAAATTGCAAAAGCTTGAGCATCCAGCAAATAAAAACCTGGAGACACTGCTAAATGAGGCATGGAAGGTGTATAATAATAGAGAAATTGAGGAGAAGAAAAAGGAGGACAGGAGGATAGCTCGAGTGGTGGCTGTAGCCGTGGCAGCTCAGAATACAGGTTACTCGGGACCTGGAACCAGGGGAAGAGGTAGAGGCAATCCGGCAAGAAGGGGGGGGAGACTCCAACCCCACCCAACTAGAGTGGGGCCAAACCAGTGTGCGTACTGCCTGAAAATGGGACACTGGAAGCAGGAATGCCCCCAGTTAAGGGAGAGACTATTGGGCACTACTACGGCCACACAACAAGATAACGACTGAGGGGGACCGGTGGGCCGTTCCCTAGCAGACCCACTGGTTAAAATAGAGCTAGGAGAAGGTGAAAAGGAATTGGACTTTTTGATTGATACGGGAGCAACCTTTTCGGTTCTAAATCAGGAATTGGTACCTAAAAGTGATGAATTTGTGCAAGTTGTGGGAGCAACAGGCCAACCAGAAAAAGCTTACTTTTTGAAACCCATCAAATACAAAATTGGGAAACAAATGAGAATTCATCAGTTCCTGTATTTACCAAATTCGCCAAAGCCCTTATTGGAGAGAGATCTATTGGAAAATTTGAGAGCTATAATAAAGTTCAACAAAGACAAATTGGAATTCCAAGTAAGTGAAGAACAGCTGATCACAGCTCTAAGCCTGACAATCAGCTGTGTAGAACCAAAGCCTGAGAATCATAACATCAGGCGAATCCTAAGTGAAGTATACCCACTAGTATGAGCTACTGATACACCTGGGAAATCAAAACAAACAACACCTATCATTATTGAACTTATACCTGGAGCAAGGCCGGTGGTTAGGAAACAATACCCACTGGAGTTAGAAGATAGAAAGGGAATCGAGCCCATAATTAAAAAGTTCTTAGAATTAGGATTATTGATAGAATGTGAATCAGATTTAAACACCCCAATTCTGCCAGTAAAGAAACCTAATGGAACTTATAGATTAGTCCAAGACTTGAGAGCAGTAAATAAGATAACCAAGACATTACATCCGGTAGTTGCTAACCCATACACGCTTTTAACTAAACTGAAAGATAGTTTGACATGGTTCACCGTATTGGATTTGAAAGACGCATTCTTCTACCTTCCTTTAGCTCCTGAGAGTCAAAAATTTTTGCGTTTGAGTGAGAATTTGTGGATAGAAGAAGAAAGACCCAACTTACGTAGACAGTATTGCCCCAAGGATGGTGTAACTCCCCCACGATTTTCGAGAATCAGTTAGCCAAAGAGTTAGAGCAGTGGGAAAGGCCGCTGGGAGATGGCACTCTCCTACAGTACGTAGACGACCTCCTAATAGCAACAGTGACAGAAGAAGAGTGCATTGCATGGACTATTTCCCTGTTAAACTTTCTGGGTTTAAGTGGATATCGAGTCTCCCAACAGAAAGCGCAGCTGGTGCAAAAAGAAGTGGTGTACCTGGGATACGAAGTCTCCAGAAGACAGCGATCCCTGGGAGCAGCCAGAAAAGAGGCCATCTGCCAGATGCCTAAACCAGAGACGGTGAGAGAACTGCGTGCCTTTCTGGGGATGACAGGTTGGTGTCGGCTATGGATCTACCAGTACGGGATGCTCGCTAAACCGCTGTACGATTTGTTGAAGGAGACCAAGAGTGTCCTAGTTTGGACTCCCGAAGCAGAGGGGGCCTTCAAAAAGCTGAAACAGGAGCTAATGAGAGCACCAGCTTTAGGTCTCCCAGATGTATCAAAACCATTCTGGCTGTTCTCCCACGAGCGACAGGGGATGGCCCTAGGAGTCCTGGCACAGCAGTTAGGACCACGTAAGAGAGCTGTGGCCTACTTCTCCAAACAGTTGGATGAAGTAAGCAAGGGATGGCCTGGCTGCCTGAGAGCAGTGGCCGCAGTAATCATTAATATAGAAGAGGCCAAGAAACTCACGTTGGGCCAAAAGGTAACGGTGCTGGTGTCTCACACCGTCTCAGCTGTGTTGGAGCAGAAAGGTAACCACTGGCTGTCACCTTCCAGATTTTTAAAATACCAGGCCATTTTGGCTGAGTCAGATGACGTGACTATTCAGGTCACTAACATTGTGAACCCAGCTTTATTCCTAGAAGGGAGAGCCCCAGCAGAGCCGATCGAGCACGACTGCCTGGAAACAATTGAGGCCGTCTACTCCAGCCGCCCGGACCTCAAAGAAGAACCATTCGAAGATGCGGACGACTGGTTCACGGATGGAAGCAGCTTCGTGAGGCAGGGAGTGAGAATGGCCGGCTATGCAATTACCACCGCAGAAGAAGTAATTGAGTTGAACCCTTTACCCGCAGGGACTTCAGCCCAGAAGGCAGAACTGATAGCTCTGATTCGAGCCCTGGAATTGGCGGAGAACATGCGGATCAACATATGGACAGACTCTAAGTATGCCTTTTCCGTCGTACATGCTCATGGGGCCATCTGGAAAGAAAGGGGACTGTTAACTGCTCAAGGAAAAACAGTCAAACACGCAAAAGAGGTCTTGCGACTGCTGGAAGCAGTCCAGCTCCCAGCACAGGTGGCCATAATGCATTGTAAGGGACATTTAAAGGGGGACACTATCCCGGAGATAGGGAATAGAAAAGCAGACGCAGAGGCTAAATTAGCTGCTGCAAGAACTGAAGAAATAAAAGTAGCAGCTCTAGTACCAGGTGAGTTAGACACAAATTTTCGGCCAGAATATCAGGAGTCAGATCACAGGTGGATTCAGAGAAATAAAGGTAAAATGTTAGAGAGTGGTTGGGGTCAATTGGAAACGGGACAGTTAATAATACCAGGGAATACGATGTGGCAGTTTGTGAAAGCAGAACACGAGAAAGCCCATTGGAGTTTGGACCCGCTATATCAGTATTTGCAGGCTCGGATAGCAGGACCAAAATTGTTCACCACTGTAAAACATGTCACATCCCAGTGTGAGAGGTGCTTGAAGAACAACCCGAATACAGGAACTAAGATACATCCAGGGGCCATAAATCGAGGTAAATTCCCAGGTGAAGTGTGGCAAATTGATTTTTCTGAGCTCCCAAGAAAAGGAGGGTTTCGATATTTGCTGGTATTAACTGATACATTTTCTGGGTGGCCTGAAGCATTCCCTTGCAGAACAAATAAGGAAAGGGAAGTGACCAAAGTACTGTTGAATGAAATCATTCCACGGTTTGGGGTACCAAAGAGCATTTCTTCGGATAGGGGTACACATTTCTGTGCAAAAGTGGTAAGGGCAATAAGCAAAGCACTACAAATCAAATGGCAATTACACACGCCCTATCGCCCACAGGCCAGCGGCCAGGTGGAAAAGATGAACCATCTTATTAAGCAGCAGATTGCCAAAATATGCCAGGAGACTAATTTGCATTGGTATCAAGCTTTGCCTATTGCTCTGCTTAGACTGAGAGTCAAGCCAAGATCGAAAGAAAGGCTAAGCCCATTTGAAATTCTGTACGGCAGACCTTATGCTATGCAAACTGTAAATGGGGACGCTGTAGATCAAATAGGTAATCAGTATATTTATGATTATGTGATTATGGTGGGGAAGCAATTTGACAAGAATGCTGCGGTGGTGATTGACCACCAACCTAAACAACCTAACTGTAAGTTGCATCCTTTTAATCCCGGTGATTGGGTGTATGTTAAGAATCTTTTAGGAAAACCCCTACAAGAAAAGTGGGAGGGACCTTTCCAAGTGCTGCTGACCACCTTCACCGCGGTTCGAATCAAGGAGCGACCTACGTGGATCCATTACTCACGGGTCAAGAAAGCACCGGGGAGTAAACAAGAGGAGTAGACACCGTGACCCGGATTCCACTCCAGACCCCTACTAACCTGATCATCAGACCCTTGGGGTTCCATATGAATGCCAGCCAAGTTCTCTTTGGATCCCAGCTAAATGGATAAGACCTGCCTTGGATGTGGAGCCTTCTGAATCAGCTGACCCCTCGGGATCACGAGAGAATCCAGCACAAACTGACATTAACCTTACCGAAACTTTTATTTCCCATAGCAGAATTTAATGCTGAAGCTAGAGCTGCATTAGACAGCGCACCGCTATCGTGGACAACGTGGATTGAAACATACAGTCATCAGGGGCCGGACCCACAGGAACCCGTCTACGACCAACCGTGTTACTGCTGTGGTAAAAAGAATTGTGTTGGACAGATTGGTTTTCTTTGTGGCGGGTGTGATAGGAAATTTTGGAATGTGCAAAGCAATTTAGAGGATCTTCAATGTTATGAATGTATTTCCAAAGAAATAGGAGATGATGATCCTTATTTAGCTTTGGAAAAGTTTGCTGATAAGTCTATTTTGGATGCCAGAGAATTATATGAGGCCCCTGAACAAGTGGTATTAGGGTGGTGTTTTTGGAAAGCGCAACGCTGGTTTCAAAAGTGTTTAAAGCTTAGTCGCTCTAAAGTATTAACAGCCCGATGTCATGCATCTGTTCCAAAACATTCTCTTACAATTGAACAAATAGGACCATTTAAGAAACAGAGAGATTTGGACTCAGAATTAGAAAAGGTTATTACACGAGTTAACCAAATTTATTTTAGGCAATATAGACGTCAGAATCCAGCACCACCCACAATAAGGAAATACAAATGGCAGGAAGATCAATGGGGGAAACCATACTTATGATAGTTATTTTTCTAACATCCATACAATTCGGGCAGAATGTAGTTTTTCCTCGAAACTCTGCCCCAATAGACCCATGGTCCAATGCACACCAGTGTATTCACCCGGAGTCAGGGATGAAGGGGCCCTATTTCGAGGTTTATGCCTTACGTAACAATCAGCCATACCCAAAAGAGGAATGGGATAAGCGGACATACCTAGTGGCACAGAAGGGAGATCAAATCCAAATTGGGTGCCGGGAACTTGACCCAGTAGAAGGAAAAACAAGGCGGCTGGTATTAACAATCCAACCCTTGATGCCAACTTTTAAACATAATCTGATTACCTTTAGTCCAGTGAAAATGGGCAAGCCCACCGTTTGGATCCAGCAAAAGGGCCCAATTTCATGTCTGTGGAGTGACTTCAGGGAAGACCCACCTGGATCACAACCCCGAAACTCGGTAATTTATAGAGAAGATTCACTTGGGGAACTACATCCTCAAAATATAACCTTTGACCCTCACCCTCTCCTCTTTCCTGTGGGAAAGATCGTAGCATCTAGCGGCCCCGAGGAAGGGAAAGCACAGTGTGAGATGGCATTTAGATTAGATCAGATCATAATGTTTGGGCGAGTTATGATGACGCCAAAAATAAGTGGCAGTCTGTTAGTACAGAAGCATGTATTCCTAGGGGGCAACTAGGATACATATGTGAAAATGCTATAGTAGAAACAGAAGATTTATGCTTAGATGCTGAAAATAGTGTATGCACTTTTGAAATGCTTCCACACAATAGAGTACGGTCGCAGGTTTATTATGTAGGGAATGGATGCGCCTGCGTCAGAACAACTTGCAGTAACGTAACTGTAGATAGTTGCCAAGAAGAAACTAACAATACTAACTTTTGTGTATGTAATTTTACCAAGATTATAGGTTGTGATTTTAACTATACCGCTCCTGTAACCACCCAGCAGCTAATTAATGCAGACTATGACCTGTATCATGAGTTGCCAAAATTACAGATAGGTATGGATGTCGAGGTTCTTAAGGCGATGCTCGTGCATCCAGAAGTAAGAAGACTGGTGCAAAAAGTGAACCAAACAGTTAAGCGCATGGTCCTACAGGTGGAGCACAACTCAGAAAGAATAAAAAACATCCTGACTGAAGCAGAACAAGTAGGCCAACATCACTGGTGGGACGTTTTCACAGGATTTTCCCCAACAGCAACACAGGTCTTTCATTACCTGATACACCCGATACTAATTTTAACTATAGCAATGCTTGTACTGACTTTTATGAACCTATGCTTGTGGTGGAGGCTGAAATCCTTGATGAGTAAGATCCAAATGATTTGGGCGATGGTGCAGGCGTATCAACGCCCCGAAGGATTAGAACTTGACGAAAGAATTCGTAAGTTATAAGAAAAGGAGGGAAATGAAGCCCCTAAAACAGTTACTTTCAAGAGATGATGGGTTAAAGCATAGAATATAAAGCAGTTATGGGAAATATTCAATGTTAGGAAATCACATAGAGCAATAAATTGGGTAAGGTATGGAACACAATGACAGGGAAGAGATAAGGACAGACAGTGATAAGTTCAGTGCATTTCAGAGTCAAGAACAACTGCTGGGTAAAGCACGTTTAGGGCCAACATGTCAAATTGACCCTGAGACCCTTGCCAAGGCCTGGAGACTAAGCCAACTACACCGGGAATTGACCAAATTTGGGGAGAGGTTCAAAAGTTTAAAGAGGAAGACTCCTCGAAGCTGATGAAGGCCGACCGGAACGACCCCTGAGAAGATCCTCAAAAGAGAAGTCCCCGCCCACGCTCCGCCTACACCACTCCCCATATGTATATGCATGAATATGATGTAATCCCAAACCTAAAACTGTATAAAAGGTACGCTTTTGCTGTAAAGATTTGGAAATCCCATTTTAGGATTTCTCCGACGTCGTAATAAAATACCTCCTGCTTATTTGACTGAGTCTCTTAAGCAGTAATTTCTCGCCTTTTGGGGCAAAAATCGGCATCACTGGCACCAGGAAGTTTTCAGATCTGGGCGCTGGCGCTGCCAGCAAACACCAGATCTGGGTGGTGTCGTTGGCAGCGACAGAAATCTGACGGATTTGGGCTCTGCTGGCACCGGGAAATTTCCAATTCTGGGTACTGGCACAGCAAACACAAGATGTGGGCGGTGCCAGAGCCAGTAGCAGAAAGTTGCCGGGTTTTGGAATTCTGTGCCAGCAAATTGCTGCCCTTGGGCTGTGTCAGAATAGGGAAATTTCCAGATCTGGGCACTGGCGGTGCCAGCAAACACCAGTGAAACCTTCTGGTCCTCGTCCGGACCATTGGCCAGTGGTTTCCCTGAGAACCAGCTCTGGCCACTTTACAGACAGAGACTGCTTTCATCTGCTTGTCTGGAAACAGAACTTTAATGAAGGCAAACACAACAAACAGGACAGCGTGCACAGTACAGAGAGCAAAGCAGAAAAAAGCCTGGGCCCAGGGTCCTGCAGAGATATTTATACATTTATATATGGGGAGGGGTTAATGTGGGATCTGAGGGAAGGATCCAAGAGGAAGGAAGGATTATGAATATTACAATTTTTGCAGTAAAATGTAACAAATGGTAGCAAAGAGAACTCAGAACTTTCTAGTAGCAGTCTGCATAATTGAACAAGAGGATTATGGGCGGGAGCTCCTGCTGACCCCAACTAAAGAGGGTTTTCCCACGGCCTTAAGCCGAGGTCTTCTTCTTTTAAACCAATCCCAACATACCAGATCTGGGTGGTGCCGGGTTTTGGCTTTCTTTGCCAGACAATTGCTGCATTTGGGTTGTGCTGGCACAGGGAAATTGCCAGATCTGGGCACTGGCGGTGCCAGCTCACCGCGGATCTTGGTGGTGCTGGTGCTATCACCAGAAAATTGCCAGGTTTTGTCTTTCTGTGCCAGCAAACTGCTGGACTTGGGCTGTGCTGCCACTGGGAAACTGCTGGATCTGAGCACTGGCAGTGCCAGCAAACACCAGATCTGGGTGGGGCCAGCACCAGGTATTTGCCTGGTTTTGGCTTTCTTTACCAGAAAATTACTCGACTCGGGCTGTGCCGGCACCGGGAAATTCCCGCATCTGGGCACTGGTGGTGCCAGCAAACACCGGATCTTGGCATTGCCAATGACGGTAGCAGGGAATTGCCAGATTTTGGCTTTCTTTGCCAGAAAATTGCTGGACTTGGCTCTGCCAGAACGGGGAAATATCCAGATGTGAGCACTGGCAGTGGCAGCATACACCAGGTCTGGGTGGTGACAGTCTTGGCACCAGGAAATTGCTGCGTTTTGTCTTCTTTTTCCAAAAAACTGCTGCACTTGGGCTGTGTTAGAACCGATAAATGTCCAGACTGGGGTACGGGCGGTGGCAGCAAACACCAGATCTTGGCATTGCCAGTGTCAGCAGTGGGAAATTGCCAGATTTTGGCTTTCTTTACCAGAAAAATGCTGGACTTGGCTCTGCCGGAACAAGGGAATTTCCAGATCTGGGCACTGGAGGTGGCAGCAAACACCAGATCTGGGCAGTGCCAGACCCAGTAATGTTGGAAATGAATTTGTAGAGAATTTTTAAGGTTTGATAGAAGGTTTCTATAGTATGTACGCAAGTGTCACAATCCATCCTTACGAATGGGTTTTGTGATGGTTCGTGGGTTGATCTCAGAGTGCAAAAAACACCGACACGGTACAGGGGGCTGCAGTGATAATCAGAACAAATGTACCTTTATTGAATAACCACAAGAAAATGCATTGGGGAGGAATTGGGGAAAAGGGAAAAAGAGGGAGGAAGAGAAAGGAAGGTATAAAGCTACCAAACGTAGAACGGCAAAGTCCTTTGATGTCCAGCCAATGGAGTTCACCAGGTCATGTCTGTGGAGATCTCAGGGTTGCAGTTCATCCGAACTCTTATTATACTCTTTTTGTTGATGGGGGAAGGGGTAAAACTTGAAACTGAATCAAGGGTAGTCTATTGTATTTTTGGGAGAAGAAATGGTATTTAGAGAAGGGTACACACAGTCCATGTTCTCTGCAGTGGGTGAGAGCCATTGTCTTCTTGGTCCACTGCTCACACCTGCAACATCCATCTTGCTTTGGTTAGCTTGCCTCCCCCGCACACCTCCCCCAGGTTAGGGGTCTCAGTCTCAGTCCTTGGAAAGAGTGTGGGGGGGCCTTTTCACATAGGGATTTCATGTCTCGGTCTTTGATGGAGAGGCTTCGTACATCTCAGTCTGTCTGTCACGGCGGTTTTAAGACAAGTGAGGGGTCTTCTGTGGGGGACCACCCAAAACTCAGGAGAAGTCCAGCCAGGCCGAGAGGTGGGACAACTTCCAAGGCTATTGTTGCAAAAAGGCAAGGGGCCCCCTTCTTCCTTTCATTGGGTTCAGTGTAGCATACAGCAAACACACCTGTGAACAATAGCTTAGCAATGCCAGCAGCTGTGCTCAGGTCTCGGAGCCCTTGGCATGTAACTTTCTCCAACAGGGCCAGAAACTTCAGACAAGGGGCTTTTCTTCAGTGGTCCCCAATGACGATCGTGAGGCAGATGAGAGAAACTTCAGACAGAGTCTCACACCTACATTACATGGACAACGTACTAATCTGTGCTTCCACCAAGTCTTACTCAGACGCAGCACTTTCCAAGACTGTCGCAGCTGTCGAAAGCGTGGGGTTTCAGATAGCTCAGGAAAAATCCAGCTATCGAGCCCATGGAAGTACCTCGGGTTTTTAATCACAGGAAGGACTGTCGTGCCTCAAACTCTGTCCATCAATGAGCACCCCCAGACATTAAGAGACACGCAACAGCTGTGCGGTGTCATCACGTGGATCTGACCTCTCCTGGGCCTCACCACAGAAGAACTGGCACCGCTCTTCGACCTTCTACGAGGAGACGGCGACCTGGCTTCCCCACGCTCGCTAACGCCAGAAGCCTGGGAGGCTTTGGAGAGAGTCACCAGCGCCATCAAACACCGCCAGGCACATCGGACAGACTGGTCCCTTCCCCTCAGCCTCGGTATTTCTGGTAAGTGCCCAAACTTCCATGTGCTGCTCTTTCAGTGGGATGATACTTCAAAAACCCCACTCATCATCATCAAGTGGCTTTTCTGCCGCACCAACCACATCAAACAGTTACCACCCCACTAGAACTTGTAGCCAAACTTATTATTAAAGGCCAACATCACCTCCGGACCCTCGCAGCTTGCGATCCGGCGTGCATTTACCTCCCTTATACTTTGGAACAATTGGATTCTCTATTACAAACAGATGAACATCTGCAAATTCCATTAGACAGCTATCCTGGAAAAACTTCAATTCATTATCCTAAACACAGACTTTTTAAAGATTCACTGCATTTGGCCCCAAAATCAGATAAAAGTAAAACTCCACTCAAAAGCGCTATCACGGAGTTTACTGACGGTCCATGCAAATCTCACCAGTCAGTGTTCACCTGGAGGGACCCGGACACTCAGAAGTGGGAGTCTGATATCCAGGTTGTTGAAGGTTCCCCCCAGACTGCAGAACTTGCTGCAGCTGTGAGGGCATTTCGAACATTCCAACAACCCTTCAATTTAGTCACAGATTCTGCATATGTCACCAGGATAGCAGAGCGTGCCCTGCTCAAGGAAGTCCAAAATAAAAAATTCTACAGCTTGCTCTCTGAATTAATTTGGTTCATCTCCCACGGAGAGCAACCTTATCACATCCTGCACGTCCGGTTGCACACAGAGCTGCCAAGATACATCACTGAGGGCAACTGGAGAGCAGACTTGTTAGCAATGGCAGCAAGTGCCAGCCACATTTCCCCCGCTGCACAAAGTCTTTCAACAGGCTTGTCTAAGCCATGCATTCTTCCCTCAGAATGCTCCAGCTTTAGTAGGTCAATTTAAGATTTCCAGAGACCAAGCCAAGGCAATTGTCTCCACCTGCCCCAATTGCCAATCCCTCGCCCTCCCTACCATAGGGACAAAACAAAGAAAATTACAGTGACAACTAACTTGACCATTCATGTTTCTATCAGTGCTCGAACAGTCGATACCTGACTCACTGGAGGACCAGATGGCCACTCCCAGGACACCCCGAAATACCTTAACAGCTGCTGCCACCGTCACTGTGCTCCTGTGCATCCAAACAGCGGTTGGATGGGTCGTGCCACAACCAACAGAAAACCTATGGGTCACACTGGGGAAATCTCTCAAGCAGGATAACTTTTGCATGGCCATGGGAGGTGCAAAAGACCTGCTGTCTACATGTCTGGTGGGAATCCCCCTGTCGCCAAATGAATATGCCTGTGCAGGTAAGAAGCCCACCCTGGTAGACACCTGGGACGAGTGCATGAAGATCTTACCCCATGCACCACAGGACCTCCAAGAACTAGACCTACCGGGCTCCTCAAAGCGACTTCTTGTGTCAACTTTTTCGACAAGCCACCCCAACAAAATTGGCATGAGAAACCTGAACCACAGATGATAGTGAGAAAAGATATATCACCAAATGATAAGAGATACAATGATGTTGACTGGTGCAATTATACTGCCAAAACATTATCTAAGTCCTCTCTGTTTCCCAGAGTGCTTCCCAAGGGAGTGTTTCTCATCTGTGGTGACAGGGAGTTGGCAGGGATCCCCTCGAAGATCAAAGGGGGCCCCTGCAGTCTTGGCCAGCTTACTACCCTCACCCCAAACACTACCCAAATTAAAAATTGGAAACAAGAAACTCAATTGGCGCCCCAGAAAAGATCGTACTCCCAATTCAATCAAAATTGTGATGGCCAAATTTATAATTGGGGAAGAGGAAGAGGGTCGCTGTTTCCATCTTTCTACCATGGGTTGCAGCTGCGAAGGCCCTCGGTGAGCTTTCTCACCTGGAGTGCTGGCTTAGTAAGCAGACCAAGGCTACATCCGCTGCCTTATCAGACCTTCTAGCGGACGAGGAAACCACTAGACATGCCACCCTTCAGAACAGAGCGGCCATCGACTTCCTGCTGCTCTCCCGTGGCCATGGTTGTGAAGATTTCAAAGGACTTTGTTGTTTTAACCTGTCATGGAAAAGCATATCGATCCAGGCCAACATCAAAAAAATGCAAGAGCAAATGAAGACTCTTACTGAAAATAAAGTTGTGGACATGATGGACAAAATTCTCATGCAGTGGAGTCTTTCTGTGTGGGTGACCCCCGTTCTTAAAAGTTTATTGTGCGTCCTTCTCATAGTTGTTATCATTTCAGCGGCACTGATGTGTTTTAAGAAAAGAATTCACAAAAGACTGGGAAATGTTTATTTAATAAATAAAAAAGGGGGAGATGTGAGACACAGGCATGGATAAGACAAACCTGGGATGTCATTGGAGGACACCACTGTTTAAGTTAAGGTGAGAGACTGGTGCAATTCCCCATGGTTCTTTGCTTGTTAATGTGAATGTGCTGTTGTCAATCGACTGCTGCTCGTCCCCCAGTTCCAGAAAGTTCTGTACTCCCCGTTCCTCCATTGGCTTTCCCTGAGAGACCCCTCCCACTCTGCTCCCCCATTGGTGCGTCCTGTGTCACCCCACCTTAACTCCAGCCCTGACTCCCTTCCCCATTGGATAATTTGTACCCCGAGCCCTCCTGCCTTCCTCCAGTTATATACCCTGGCCCCAGCCCTGCTCCTGGCTCTTTGCCTCTGGTTCCCTTCAGCAGAGGTTGTGTTCCTGCTTGCTCCTGTTTCCCTCTTCACCCTCACTTCAGCTGGGCCCTTGGATTTTCCCTTACTAAACCTGGCTGGATCTGCTCTGCGAGGAGTCCTCTCGTCCCTCTGGTGAGGCTTTGATTGCACCATCCGGGCTCAGGCGTCTGCTGGGCTGGGGGAGTTGTCAAGGCAGCCCCAAGTGGAGACGCTTTTGGTGCTGCAGGCGCCTGACAGCGCCTGCCTGGGGAAGCTGCTCTGGCCACCTGCAGCAACCAATTCCTTTTCCCAGGCAGCAGCTCCCAGCGTCCTCCTGCGAAGCCCAGAGAGAGAGGGAGCAGCTGCCCTCAGCCCCGTCCTTTACCGCATCCCAATTCTCATGTAATGTCCCCCCTGGGAGAGAAACTGCCAGAGAAGAGAAGTGCGACCAGATCCCCTCCTCCCCTGAGCTTGAACACTTCTATTGTTTCTTAAGGACCCAGTCTTACCAGAGCAGTGTTATTGCGCTGACAGCTGGGACACCAGCAGGGGATCACCCCACAGTGCCCAGTGTGCACCAGGCTCAACGAGGTCTCCTTCCCCCCTGATTCCACCAGGCCTCTTCCCTTGGCTGTGGTTTTGCTGGATAGTGGGTCAGGACAGTGAGGATCTCCTTCATCCATTCATTCACTGTTTAGGGTCCTGCAGACACTTCCTCAATTTCTCTCCAAGGTGACCTCAGAAAACCAATGACATCACAGCTCTTGTCCATCTGGTGAAGAATCTCCCACGGGGACGCTCTGGTCTGTCCTCCAAGGCCCAAAGCAGCAAAACCCCTGAGGAAAATCTTCCCCCTTGGGCTCTGCGCCTCCTTGGGTGAGTTCCAGAGCAAACAATCAAGGCAGTGGCCTGAAATGTTTTCCCAGCTGGGCCATAACACTTCTCTGATGGATGCACATTGTCCCTGGGGAAAGAGATGTGCAGAACCCTTCACTAATGCCCTGGAATGGCAAACAGGAATCACAGCCATGGACAGCTCTCAGGAAGCACTTCAGTGTGGATTTTCCTTCCTGGAAGCCCAAGATGTCTGAATGTGCTCCTGGTGCCTCAGGGCCTGGGTAAACAGGGCTTGTCAGAGAGGCTGGCAGGGCACCAACACCCCTCCTCCTCACAGGGCACCTCTGTTACCCCAATTAGCTCCGAGTGGCTGCCTGGGGACAGGTGCCCACTTCCCCATGTCCCTGGGATGGGCATATCCTGCTCAGGGCCAGTGCTGGCCTGGGCCCAGAGCCGGGGCCATGACCCAGGTGCTCTGGGAGGGCTCCGTGGCTGCAGGTGTGACAGGATGAGGGGCAGGGAAGGGCATATTCCCCTCGGGACAGTGCTGTGGGCATGGAGCTTGGTGTGGTTTGGCATCTGCAGGGAAAGGGAGATCGGGTTGTGTGGATGTGGGAATTGTCACTCCTGAGGCATTCCCCAGGCCTCAGCCTTGTCTGCAGGTGCTCAGCATTGCCCAGTGCTGCCCAGTGTCTGCAGTGACTGAGATGCCAATCAGCCACCTGATCACATGTCCCTTGTTCCCCTTGTTCTCCCACATGTTGGGTTTGGGGCTGGGCTCAGCTCTGGGGTGTCCCCCAGGGAAAGCTCTGGGAGGGGAGGGGCAGCAGGAGATGGGGGATCTGGCACTGGGGGCTGTTGGAGGATGGATTGTGTTGGACTGGGGGCTGTCCCCACAGGGTCCCCAGGTGCCTTTGGCTCCCTGCCTGCCCCCCTTGGCCCCCCAGGTGCCTGGGCCCTTCCAGGGGCAGCTGCCCCGTGCAGGAAGCTGGAGGGATGCCAGGCAAGGGGGCTGGATCCGTGCCACAGGTGGGGTGGGGTGGACTCTGTGCCAGGGCTGGGTTTGTGGCCAGGGCTGGGGGCTGTGCCAAGCCGGGCTTTGGCCTGGGGGCTGGCAGGGAGGGTGCAGGGAGGAGTCCCGGCAGGGATAAAGGTGCTCCTCACCTGCTGCAGCCTCAGACAGCGCTGCCCAGAGCCAGAGGAAGATGAAGGTGGCTGTGCTCAGCGTGGCCCTGCTCTTCTCCATCCTGCTGTGCCCCCAGCACAGGCCAAGGTGAGGCACCAGCCAAACGCTGTCCCCACATCCTGCCCTTTCTGGCCTCCCTTCCCATCCTTTTGGTGCCTCCTCTGTGTCCCATTCAGGGTCCCCAAACACCCTCCCATTGACCATTCCTGAGGCCTTTCCTTCCATGTCCCCCCTCAATCCTTTGCCTTTCTTCCTGGCCATTGTAGCAGGGTCCTCCTATAGAATTCCCTGACTCACTCCCCATACTCCAATGATCTCCCAGTCCCGTTGGTTTTGTCCCCACCTGTCCTCATTCTTCTGTCCCCACCAAGCCCCTCCCTTGCCCTCCCATGTCCCTACACCTCAATTCCTTTCTCCTCCCCTGTACCTCACACGCTGCTCCTTCCACAGCCCCAGCCCTGTCCCCTGGGCCCTCAAGTGACCCCAGATCAGTGTCTTTGGGTCTCCCCCCACCTCAAACAGATCTCCTTGGAGGCCCTGAATTCCCATCCCTCTGCCCGCGCCCTGCTCCCTGCACCCGTGTCCCCCCAGCCCCACAAGGTCCAGTCCAGACCCAGCCTTTGTTCTCCTTTCCAGGCACTCCTGGAAGGAACCCAAGATGATCTCCGGGAGGTGAGTGGGCTGCTGGCATTGGAGGGCATCCCCTCAGGGCATTGGGGGGCAGTGGTGTCCCCCCATCCCTTGCTGGCACCGGGGACATCCCAGTGACCAGCGCGGTCTCCTGGATGATGGTGGCGGCAGTCAGGGAGGGACAGCGAAACAACCCTCCACCACGAGAAAGAAGTGGCATGAGGAGAGGTCCCGGGATTTAGGAGGACCTCCAACTGGAGGGAGAGAAGGAGTAGTGTGCTACTGTTGTGGTGGAAAAGGACACGTGAAGAGGGAATGTCGAAAGAGGCTTAGGGATGAGAAAATGTTCAAAGAGGATTAGGGGGTCAAGGGCTCTATCTATTGGGGACCCAAATGTCCTTGGAGCCCTTGGTAAAACTTAAGGTGGGTCCCCAGCAAACCCCTATGACCTTCCTTGTAGATACAGGGGCCGAGAGATCAACGGTTCTATCTTTGTCCCTGGGATGTAAGATTTCACCTTCCACAATAAAGGTTATTGGGGCAAAAGGAGAACCCTTCAAGGTTGCTGTAATTAAAGATGTCTTAATAGAATCAGAGAAGAAAATAGGGGTAGGATCACTGCTACTGGTTCCCGAAGCCAATTACAATTTATTAGGAAGAGATTTAATGGTGGAATAAGAGATAGATATAAATATTGAAGAAAAACAGCTGAAAGTCAGGTTGTGCCCCTTACTGGATCACTGACAAAGAGAAAATCAACCCAGAAGTCTGGTATACCCCTGATACAGCAGGAAGATTGAATATAGAGCCCTTCACAGTCAACATTCAAAACCCAGAAATCCCAGTAAGGATAAAACAATATCCCATGTCAGATGAGGGGCGAAGGGGACTAAAACCAGAGGTAGAACGGTTAATACAACAAGGGCTCTTGGAACCTTGCATGTCTTCCTTCAACATCCCCATCTTACCTGTAAAGAAACCAGACGGAAAATACCGATTAGTACATGATCTAAGGGAAATAAATAAGAGAACCATTGCCCGGTTCCCTGTAGCAGCAAACCCCCATACATTGCTCAGTCAATTGAAACCAGATGATCACTGGTATAGTGTTATAGATTTGAAAGACGCCTTTTGGGCATGCCCCTTGAAAGAAGAATGTAGAGATTATTTTGCATTTGAATGGGAAGATCCCGATACCTGCCGAAAGCAACAACTAAGGTGGACAGTGCTCCCACAGGGATTCACAGAATCCCCGAATTTGTTTGGGCAGGCACTAGAGCAAAGAATGAAATCCTATACCCCAAACCAAGGAATAACCATTGTTCAATATGTAGATGACCTTTTAATTGCTGGAAAAAGCAAGGAATCAGTTAGAGAAGAAAGCATTAAGCTTCTGAACTTTTTAAGCATCCAGGGGCTGAAAGTGTCCAAAAGTAAATTGCAATTCGTAGAAGAAGAAGTGAAGTACCTAGGACACCGACTTAGTAAAGGAACTAAAACACTAGACCCAGGGAGGGTTAAGGGAATCCTCTCCCTTCCTCCCCCAAGAAATAAGAGACAAATCAGGCAGCTATTGGGTCTTGTAGGATACTGCAGACAATGGATTGAAAACTTTAGGGGTAAAGTAAAATTTTTGTATGAAAAACTAACTGCTGAAGGTTTGATAAAACTGACTGAGAAGGACGATGAATCATTAAAACAATTAAAAGAGGAATTGGCTAATGCCCCGGTGCTAAGCCTCCCGGATGTTAGGAGACCCTTTTATTTGTTCGTTAACACTGAGGCAGGAGTAGCATTTGGGGTACTGGCTCAGGACTGGGCCGGCAGTCAAAAACCAGTAGCATTTATTTCTAAAATCCTAGACCCCGTAAGTAGAGGATGTCCAACATGTTTGCAGATTATAGTGGCACCAGCCCTCTTAGTGGAAGAAGCTCTCAAAATTACCTATGGAGGAGAACTGAAAGGAGTCTTTACCCCCCATTACATACGGGCAGTATTGCAACAAAAGGCAGAAAAATGGATAACAGACTCAAGACTTTTGAAATACAAGGGCATTTTACTGTCATCCCCTCGGTTGATACTTGAAACCACCTCTCTGTAAAACCCCGCTGAATTCTTGTTTGGAGATCCACAGGAGGATTTAACTCATGACTGCCTACATAGCATAGAAAAACAAACAAAAATTAGGCCGCACCTCGAAGAGGAAGAACTGGAAGAGGGAGAAAAGTTATTTGTGGATGGGTCCACTAGAGTTGTTGAGGGAAAGCGAATCTCTGGATATGCGATTGTAGGAGGTAAAAATTTGGAAATAATAGAATCCGGACCTTTGAGTCCTAGTTGGTCAGCCCAGGCCTGTGAGCTGTATGCAGTATTGCGGGCTCTAAAATTCTTGGAAGCTAAGGTTGGGACCATCTACACAGACTCAAAATACACCTTTGGAGTGGTACATACCTTTGGGAAAATTTGGGAAGAAAGAGGGTTAATAAATTCCCGAGGAAGAGAATTAATACATCAGGAACTAATTACTCAGGTACTACAAGCTTTAAGAGGCCCAAAGAAAATAGCAATAGTACATGTTAAAGGACATCAAAAGGGTCTCTCCCATTTGATCAGAGGAAACAACACAGCAGACAGAGAGGCAAAGGAAGCTACTCTCCGAAAATTCCAGCATCAGGAGATAAGGAGAATGCGAGATGATGAGAAAGTTCGAGTCCTGAGCTTTACAGCCCAGGAAAAGGAGAAATTAGACAAAAGGGGAATAAAAGAGAATGGGGGTATTCGAAAATTGCCAGATGATAGGGAGGTATTGCCAAAATCTATAGCCCGAAGAATAGTGCAGCAGCTGCATGACCAGACTCATTGGGGAACCCAAGCCTCAGTAGATCAGTTTACTATTAAGTACATGTGTATAGGAATTTACGATATAGCAAAACAAGTAGTTAGGGGATGTATAACATGCCAAAGAGTTAACAGACATCAAGCTCGAGAAAGGATTCCAGGAGGAAGGGAATTAGCACACCGACCTTTTTCACATGTACAAATAGATTTCACCAAGCTACCGAAAGTAGGGAGATACAAGTACTTCTTGGTACTGGTAGATCATCTAACCCACTTTATAGAAGCATATCCTACATTGCAGGCTACTGCAAATGTGGTGATTAAAACCCTGCTGGAAGAAATAATCCCTAGGTATGGACTAGTAGAAATATTAGACTCTGATAGAGGTCCCCATTTTGCAAACAAAGTACTGAGAGAGGTAACCAGGGCCTTAGGCACTAAATGGCAATATCACAGCCCTTGGCACCCTCAAAGCTCAGGGAGGGTGGAAAGGGCAAATGGAGAAATCAAGAAGCAACTCACCAAGCTCATGGTAGAAACGAAAATGTCTTGGGTCAGATGTTTACCCATGGCATTGCTAAACATTAGAACCCAACCTAGGACGGATGTGGGAATCTCTTCTTTTGAAATGCTTTATGGAATGCCTTACGACTTAGAACGCCCGGGGAACCATCCTTGCATCCAAGATAGTCAAATTCAGGGTTACATACAACAGTTAATGAAATGGAGGGAGGAATTAAGACGAAAAGGGCTATTGGTACAAAGACCCCCTTTGAATATAATAATGCATAAGCTTAAACCCGGAGATAGGGTCCTAATAAAGACTTGGAAAGAGACATCCCTAACACCCCACTGGGAAGGTCCCTATGTTGTCCTGTTTACCACAGAAACAGCCATCGCAACTGCTGAAAAAGGCTGGACACATGCCAGTCGAGCGAAAGGACCCATCCCTGCAGACACCCCTTGGGAGGTGACCAGTCTCCCTGGAGATCCTATGGCTAACCCTGTGGAAGGCACAGGGACCTGCGCCAGCTGGAAACGTGAATGACTGAATTAGGGGACAGAGAACTACACCAATTGAGACTCTTGGTAAGAAAACCCCTACAGGAACTGGAACAGGAGTTCAAGTGCCCTCTGCCGTGGAAAACCTGGAATGAACTGATGCTTGCTCTTTCAGTAGTGGCTGAAGTGAGGCGAGAATTATTAAATTACACCGAGTGTCTTAAATGTCAGGAATCTTCTTGTTGGGCGTGGGTAAAAATCTTTTGCGGGGGCTGTAAAGACAAATGGTGGATTTTCCAGTCACATTTGGTGGGGAGCACATGGTGTCTTACTTGTGATTGGGATTGGAGAAGAGCAAATCCATTAAGGGCCTTAAGAGAATTTATAAGGATCCCTGGAGAGTGGGAGATCCCTGACAGAGAAGCAGTGTCACTAGTTGAAAATCTAGAAGCGAGAAGAGATTGGGCCCTGGCATGGGAACTCCAACACCAATTGCATAGGATCACATGCCAAAACCAGACAGTCATATTAACTACCTTGTGTAAGAAGGGAATCCACGTTCCTCTGGGGTGGCAAGTGAGGCCTGACGAGTGGAATAGCACGATTCGTCACTATTCCCGAGTCTATAAACAACAAAAACATAGAGAACGTAGGGAAGAACGACGTAACTCTAGGAAGACAGGAGAAAGGGAATAAAAAGGCAGAGGGTGGACCCTAAGTAGGTGTGGGACTCAGGCCCTGTAAAGCTCGCTAGGGACGGCAGAGAGTCTGTCATAAAATCAAAGAAATCCTTTACAGGAGACCCTTTGCCTGGAGGCCTGACAGCCTGCCCTTAGGAGTGGGGGCGGGAGTTAAGGAGATAGCCCAAATAATGCACCCCTGAAGACTATCCCTGCTGCCGAGAAGATAATGATCCCTGCAGACGGACGCACCCGGGCTGGCAGGCGAGGCAGAGAGGTAAGGAGTAGTGGGGGAAAGCAACGGACCACAGGAACAGGAATGGAGCACAGGAAAGCCCCAGGTAAAAGAGATAGGAGTACAAAAGGAGAAAGAAATTTGTTGCTACAGCCCTGCCCTGCTTGGCGAGCTACCTTAATTATTATAACCCTGAGCCTCCCGGCTGCCTGGGGAAACCCTCATCAGCTTTACAAAGAGAACATGATCCCCCTAAATAAAGGGACCCTGACTCCTGACTGGTCTCAGGCCTTTTTGCAATCTACCGGATCTATGGGGAATACCACAGGTTTAAGTTTACTAACATTAGTACTGCATGACAGTCTGCCGTACGCTAGACACGAATGGAAGGAGCAGAAAACCTGGCAGCTTCAAGGAGTAGTGGGAGAACAAATTAATATTGGATGTCGAATGGTTAATGGGTCTGACTATACTAACGCAATTGCAATCAGTGTTTCCATGGGTCAGGAGGATAAACAAATAGCAGATTGTGCATACCCAATCACACGAGACTGCTGGCAAAACTTCACATTAACTCACACTGCAGAGGTAGTCTGTCTCTGGTCGAAAGATACACAGGGCCTTTCTTTTAAATTTATAATAGATACTAAAACGCACTCTACCACTGCTGAACCTCATAATATCATCCCTCCATCTGTACCACCAGTTATACTCACCCCAAAAACTTTCAAAATTGGACCTTATATAATCAGGAAAACTGGTCAACAACAAATATTATTCAATCCAGCATGGTCTCTCAAACAGGTCGAACTGCTGATGCAGACCAATGTTTCAGACATCCAGCCAGCTTGTTCTCCGTTTTTGCAAACATCCTTTGAAGGCTGGACCATTTGGCTGCGGAAACGCAGCTCTTTTAAACCAAGGAAACTTAGAGATGTGACCGGTGTTCTAGGTACAGGATTGGGAATCCTGAATAGCATTGATTCGGAAGTACTAATGAACAAATTGGCTGCTACGACTAGAGATCTGTCCAAATTACAGCAACCACTGAAGTCATCTCTGTTAGCCTTGGGGACACACCAGTGGATGCTGTCAAACATTTTGCCAAAGTGGGAAAGAGTAAATGTGAACGATCACAAATTGGTGATTGATGCACTCAGTGCTGCACAAAATAATGTTTCCTTAGCCCTCAGCTGTATCCAGGCACAATTGTGGATGCAGTCAGTTTCTGCCTCGATTATAAGAGAGGGCGAGGAAGGCACTTTCCCCACAGAAATTCGGAAAATAATCTGGGACAACGCCAACGATTTTGAAAGAGAATTCCAATCCTGGTGGAAACTGGTAAATTTTACCTAGAATGCTATTTCAAATACAGCTACTGCTTTTGTCTTGACCATACACAATGCCTCTGTATGTCGTGAACGGCGGGAGAAATGCGACACACCATATGCGATGAATAGCAAATCCCGAAGTTTATTGAAAACTCACACATATTTATATTGGTGTTAATTAAGCTTATACATATTGCAAAAGCTGAGCTCATCATTGGTTAAAGCACACTTAGATCAACCACACCTACTTCTATCTTCTAACAATTATTTTGCTTCTATGTTTGCATTCTTCTAACTTTGCTACCTAAGATAACTACATTTTCTGGCAAGCGATTTTCTCCCCCGTCTTCCCGTTTCAGAGAAGGTCACTGTGACCTTTGTCAGTGATTGGACACTGGTTGCTCAGTTCCCAGCTTGTTTCCCCTATCCTTATCCATTGGTATCACATCGAAATGTCCTTTCTCAGCTAACCAACTATCCAAAAAGCTCTCTACATCTGTACATCTAGTTTTTCCTGGTATTGCATTAGGAATAAACCATGACGGAGCTGTCCTCTATCCTATAGAACATAGGGGATGGGCCCGTCAGTTTGATGACAAATGGCAAACTGTTGATTTGGAATCTTGCATTATCCGAGAACAACTGGGGTTCATCTGTGAAGGCAATGGAATTATAGCTCAAGATATCTGTTTAGACACGGAGCAAAACATTTGTCATTTTGAGATTCGTCCTAACGAGACTTCTAAAACAGTTCTTATATACATAGGCAATGGATGTGCATGTTTTAGAACTATTTGTGATTCTGTGCTTGTAGATGATATTGAGGTGGATACAAAGAATCACTCAAACTTCTGTGCTTGTAACTTCACTAAGATTACAGGGTGTGATATTACTTATGAAGCTAAAGTCACCTCTCACTACCTATTACAATCCAACTACAGACTGCGTCACAAGCTAATGCCCACTCCGATTGGGATGAACTTCACTCTAGTGAGACAACTGATGCTCCATCAAGACCTGATCCAAATCCTCGAGAGAATCAAGGAAAGCGGACAGAAAACCCTAGTGACTGTTCATCATGACGTAGGAAAAATACACCGGGTTATAGAGAGGGTAAAGCAAGATGGCGAGCACAGGTGGTGGGATACCCTGTTTAGGTGGTCTCCTACTACCACAGGTGTCCTAAACAGTATATGCCACCCCATTGTTGTTCTTTTGATTCTGATTGTGCTTGGTTTTATTTTGTCAGCAGTTCTATTCATTATGAATTGGAATATGATGAAAAAGCTAAGGAAATTAGCATATATAATTAACGCACATAGCTTAACTGAGGAGGAAATTGAGTTAACGCTTGCTAGGAAGGAACTAAAAAGATTTAATGAACAAAATTGGTAAAAAAAAAAAAGGGGGATTGTAATAAGTAGCAATACGTTTGTTCATTAATTTAATCAATAGCTAAATAATTATACAATATCAAAGCAATAACTAAATAGCTAAAACCGCTTGATTTTAAATGTATAGCCACATATGGTTCACATATGGTTGCTTGGCTTGCAGGAATCGTATAGTGCTTTGGGAATTCCATGGTAAAGAAAAGTTCACCTAAGAGGTCACAGAGGAGAGCTGTAATAACAATCCCTAAACTCGTAAGAATTGCTTAGGCTTGCAGGAATCGTATAGTGTTCTGAAAATTCCACTGTATAGGTTTGCCTTATAAGGAAAAGTTCACTCAGCGGTTCAAAGAGGAAGACTTGGAGCCTTCATCCCACGACCACCAGAAGGCAGAAAAAGACCCCCTAGCAACTGAACGAGCAAGTGCAAAAGACAGACCACGTCATCCCTGGACCCGGGAGAAAAAGGCAATAAAAGGTGGACTTTGGGGATAGGAACGGTGCGAGCCTAGAGGAGCGGAGACTCCCGGCCGCCCAGCGCTGAACTTTGCTTATTCTTGCTTGCATAATAATAATAATAATAAATTTATAATTGTATGATCCTTGAATCCAGTGAATTCATTTATCACCCTTCCTTCCTTCCTTCCTTCCTTCCTTCCTTCCTTCCTTCCTTCCTTCCTTCCTTCCTTCCTTCCTTCCTTCCTTCCTTCCTTCCTTCCTTCCTTCCTTCCTTCCTTCCTTCCTTCCTTCCTTCCTTCCTTCCTTCCTTCCTTCCTTCCTCCATCTTTTAAGTGATGTTGGCATTTTTAGATTCGAGTAAAAACTCACTGTCTAACATAGGTGATAAGTATTGAGAAGTTATTGTAAATAGTGTACACGTAGTTTTTAGTATAAAAAGATAACACCACACAGTTCCCCATGGAACAGTTCCCCACTTCAGTATAAACAATCTGCAGGTGGTGTTCTTCTACTTCATCTTTCTCTTCTTCTCAAGGACGGTGTATAAAGAATGTTTTTGTACACTAGCCAATCAAACAGAATATATCGTGTCACTCTATAAAAACCGCACGGTTCTCTTGAATTAAACCTTTTTAGGCTTTCTGCAATACTGCCTCCTGCCTGTTCCTGTGCCATTCTCGGCGCAAGAGTGACACCTGACGGCCCTTCATGGCCCCTCATGGCCCCTCACAGCTCAAGACTCTTCACGGCCCCTGAGCCGCCTCCGGCCCCGCCATTGGCGCCGCTCTTTGCTGCTCGCCAATGGCGGGCCGAGTCTGCAGTGACGTCACCGGTCGCCGGGCAAAGGAAGGCCTGGGGCTGAGGTACCCCGGGCTGGCCGGAAATGGGGTCCGGGGGTCCCCGGGCTCATGGAAACGGGGTATCCAGGGGCTGAGAGAGGCGGATACCCGGGAAAGGGGGTGCAGGGGGTGTCGGGGCAGAATAAGGGGCTGCAGGGGGTCCTGCAGCTGGGGAAGGAGATGCAAAGGGTCCCAGTGCCCAGGAATGGGCATTCAAGGGGGTCCCCGGGGGGCTCCCCAAAGCCCCTCCCAGGGGGCAGCAGGAGCTGGCTCAGGAGCTCTGGGCAGAGAAAAGGGGGTGACCCCGGCTTGGGGGGGACATGGGGGACTCACACACGCTCCCGGGGGGACACGACCCCCGGGGACCCCCCCTCACCTTGTCCCGCAGGGGAGGCCGAGCCCCAGCCCAGGCAGACGAAGCCCCCGAGCCCCGGCAGCATCTTGGGAGGCGTGCGGGGCCGGGAGGGGCAGGATCCGGGAAAGGGCGGCGGCTGCCGGGTTCCGCGGGTGCCTGGAAACCACGAAGGCGGCAGCAGCGTCTGTGACAGCGGCGCGGCCTCAGTTGCCTGAGAACGCGGCCCTGGCTGGTTGTGCGCAGCCTGGGCTCCTGCAGGCGGCTTCACTGGGCGATTCGCCAGGGGAATTGTTCGCCGAGCATTGGCCTCTGCAAAGCTCCTGAACGTGCAGAGCATTGGCCTCTGCAAGGAGTTCATCAGAGTGCAGAGCATTGGCCTCTGCAGAAAGTTCCTGAAATTCCTTTGGAGGTAAAGATTGACTCAAGTTGAACTTTTTGGTTTTGTCTCATCTGCACTCTGAGAGACAATGCCAAAGGGAAATACAGGATCGGATAATGCCCGTCTTCTGGTGCAGCAGTTCAGTGGTCTGCACTGCCACAGGCATGTTTTATGAAAAATCCTTTCCTTTGGGTTTTTTCTCCTGAGAAGCTGAGAGAGCTCAGGAACAAAATGTAAACAACGGTTATCTGCTGCTGTGGAATGCAACAGGTGCATCTGTGATTGGTCTCATGTGGTTGTTTCTAATTAATGGCCACTCACAGTCAGCTGGCTTGGACTCTCTGTCTGAGACACAAGCTTTTGTTATTCATTCTTTCTTTTTCTATTCTTAGCTAGCCTTCTGATGAAATCCTTTCTTCTATTCTTTTAGTATAATTTTAATAGAATATATATCATAAAATAATAAATCAAGAGTCAGATCCTCATCTCTTCCCTCATCCTAAGACCCCTGGGAACACCACCACAATGCACAGCTGAGTGGATGAACAATATATGCTCTACTGATTGTGCTTTTTTTTTTTGCACTGAAGGAATGCAACATTTTCTAAATGTACTGGTCTAGACTTTTTTTTCTCGTATAGTGGTTGCTTAAACTGCTGAAAGGTGAATGAGGTCTGTTGAAGTTTCATCAAGTTTCAGTGGGTTGTTATCATCTGGTTATTACAATTATTAGGGAGAGGCCTGTGAATTGAGGTGCAAATGAGACCATATGCCAAAATCAATAGTCTGGATTTTATGTAACAGTAAATAGGAGGAAGAGAGAGAGAAAGGAAAAGAAAAAGAAGCAGGGGGCGGGGGGGGGGAATGGGGGGTTGGGAAGAAGGAGAAGAAGGAGAGTGACAGAGACAGATGAAGTGAAAAACATCACCATTCCATGGATCCCATTGGCATACCATCAAATCCTCTTCTGGTCTTCTCTGTGGTGAGGTCTCGCAAAACGTAAGACTCCAATGGATTCATGCAGATTTGGGCAAGGTGGGACCTCCCAGGTGCCTCCCTGGGGTGGGGCAAGTTGGACTCTGTCTATTGCTATTTTCAAATAATATAAAATCTTTAACATCTGTCTGTCCTTTGAGTCTGCCATCAATTGGCTTCTGGATTTTCAGATCTGTTGTGTTACTTTGCGTGCCCTGCAGTCGTCTGGTGCAAGGCCTCAGGAATGGGTCTGGGGGCACTGTGGAGGTCTTTGATGGGAGGTTTGTGTGCAAACCTGGCCTCAGCAGACGAGTCTGTGGCTATGACTTGCCCACCTTGAAGCCAGACAGAGCTGATTTTCAGGACAGCTGCTGCGTTTGGCTTTGGATAGGTTGTGGATAGGTTTTTCTCTGCAGCCTTGTTTAGTTCTCCCCAGCCCTGAGCTAATGGGACAATAGTGTCACCTTTGTCTTGTCTCAAGTTCCCTTCGGCAGCTTAACTCACAGTGCCAAGTTCCAGTCCAGAGGCATTTTCAGGGAAGGGTGGGCTTGGGTGGTCGCAGCCTCTTTATACAGTTTTGTCCCAATGGGCAGAAAGTCCTTTATAACAATTTTTAAGCCATTAGCCATAACATTCCAGTCTCTCCCAAGTCCTGTGAGGAGCAGCTGAGAGAGCAGGGGTGCTTTAGCCAAAAGAAGAGGATATCCACTCCAGCTATTTTAAAGTAATATTTAGGCTGCAGCTTTGTCTGTTCTAACTATTCTTAATGTTCAGATTTTTAGCTCCAGGTTTCAGTATGATCCATCTTTGAATTGCACAAGGCAGCCCTATAGTTCAAATAAAGTCCAACTAGAGG
This sequence comes from Molothrus ater, assembly GCF_012460135.2. NCBI lineage: Eukaryota > Metazoa > Chordata > Aves > Passeriformes > Icteridae > Molothrus > Molothrus ater. The sequence continues at coordinate 1,375,662 of NC_071658.1, forward strand.
CCTAACATACTAGCTACTTACACCAAACAAGCACTTAGCTACTTTCAAATCATAGGAAATTTTTAGCACCAATATATGCCTTGAATCTGCCATGAATTGGGTTCCGGATTTTCAGAGTTCCATTGTTGCTTCTTCCAGTTTTGTTGAGGCATTGCCACTCATCTGGGAGATCCTGCCTTCAAAATGGCTTCTGGATTCCCAAAGAAGACCTCGACACCTCGTCTTTTGTCCAGGGAAAGACTGACATCTTTCACTGTAAGTACCCACTGGGCTGTGTTAAGGCTGCAAAGTGCCCTGGTGTCCCTGCTCTCCCTGCCCCTGCTTTAGTGCAAGCAAGAAAATGCTTTAAGTAGGTAATAAGCAGAAATATTCTAGTAAGGCTACGAAACACAAGTAATAAATGACACAATTATGAAGGTTTCTTTTGAGGTGAACAGAGAGGGGGAATTGTGGGAATCCACAAAATCAGAGGGTTTTGGGAAAGCTGCAAAAGGCAGCCTCAGATACAGTAGAACTGTGATTAGAGCTAAGCAGCTGCCATGAGTTTGGTCAGCAGAAAAATTGTTTAAAAAGTAGAAAAGCAAGGACAAATAGAACAATGGTGTGTGTATTAAGGCTTCTCTAGAATAACTCCCTAAGCTACAGAAAAGTTTATCTAGCAAGATATTAGGAGGGTTAAAGCTTAATAATGGAGCTCTGTGCATTGTGCTTTAAGGCTTACAAGCAGGTATTGTATTCAAAATAAGCAAGCATTGTTTTAACCAAAGGTACGTGTGCTTATAGTGGTTGGATGGAACTACTGTCAATGTGCTTTTGCTTTGTGTGATTGGTCAAGAAACTTATAAAGGAAGTTGTAACATTGAGTTCTTGGTCTGCTGCCTGGGATGTGAGCTGGTGGCATCTTCCCATTGTCATAACCATGTAATGAGACTGATGCTGGAAAATAAAACGGCTCAAGGCAGTTCCACAGCAGCCCTGTCCCGTTTGTGATTTGTAAATAGCCCCCTGCTGGTGTCAAGACCAAGCTGCCCTTGGGCACCTGAGCATGTTGGGGGGGAAGCTCAAACTCTGCCTAAAGCCCTGTGAGACAGGGCTGGTCCCAGCTGGAAGAGCTTCCAAAGCAGCTGTTCTCTCCCAGCTCCTGTGTGGGCACAGATCCAGCCCTGCAGACACAGTGTACAGCAAAGCAAGTTATCTGCTGCAGCACGCCCAGAAGAAAATGTCTCAGCACCTTTGTGTCCCAGATATCTTTTATGAAAAATCCTTTCCTTAGGCTTTGTCCTCCTGAGAAGCTGAGAAGCCTCAGGAACAAAATGTAAACAATGATTATCTGCTGCTGTGGAATGCAACAGGTGGATCTTTGATTGGCCCATGTTGGATGTTTGTAATTAATGGCCAATCACAGCCCAGCTGGCTCAGACAGAGAGTCCAGGCCAGAAGCCTTTGTTATCATTCCTTCCTCTTCTAGTCTTAGCTAGCCTTCTGATGAAATCCTTTCTTCTATTCTTTTAGTGTAGTTTTAATATATTATATATCACAAAATAAAAAATCAAGCCTGCTGAACCATGGAGTCAGATCCTCGTCTCTTCCCTCATCCTAAGACCCCTGTGAACACCATCACACCTTTGTTCTGCAGGATGGTGGAAATCTTCCTGTGCTGGGAATTGTCCCGATTTTGGTTTACCATGTGTTGATAGTATCTCTCCCAAAGGAGTTGGCTTCTCTTGAAAGCTCTGGATTGGTAGGAATCTTGAGGGCTGTACAGTTCTTTCCTGCTCCCTGGAGCCAGGGCCACAAATGTCCCTTGGTGTCTGGAGCTCACTTGACTGAAGATGCCCCACTGCTGAGGCTCTGTCCAGGAGATCCCTCTGTTTTCTTCTCTGGAGGGGTCTGTGAGCCCAGAGAAAGAAAACAAATGCTAATTAACAGAGAGAACTAAAACTTGGACACATTCCTGTGCTCCTCACTCTTGGTACAACGTTCCTTTCTTGCCTCTCTTGGACTCAGCCAGCAGTGATATCTCCTTGCTGTGAGTTCTCAGTGCTGTACAGGGATGGAGTCCGGGCAGTTCTGAGAGCTCGTCCCCATTCTTTGAAAAGGTCACTGCCTCAATCCAATGAAGCTAAAGAGGAAAGAAATGCCCAAAGAGCAGAAATCCCCAACCATGTCACATGCAATCACGGAGAAGCTGATGGGACAGAGCCATGTGGTTGGAGTATGTGTATTGCACTCTGTATTGTTAATTTATTGGTGCTGAGTATTTCAGCAAGCAACTTCCAGGGCTTCCAGGACTGTCCTGGACAATGTGATCACAAATTGTTCACCAGTGCCACTTGTTGAAGAAAAGCCTTTCTGAACAAGGCCAACTCTGAGGCTCTAGCTGGTTTATTTTTGCCTTTCAGCTGCTTCCCTCTAAGTTCCTGTGGGAGAAGTTTCTCACCATGAAGAAGAAGGCCAGCACTGGCGGGAGTTTTCTACCCAGAATTGGGCCATGTGTAGACCTGGGGAAGACTGGTCCAAAGGTAGCCTTTTCCTGCTCTTCTCCTTTCTGTTTGATGGGAAGTTTGAAGAGGGTGTGTGCTTGTGACAGGCTTGCCTCCAGCAAAAGACCTCAGTGTGCAGGTCCTGTTGTCATTGCAAGCTGCTGTTAGAGGTGGGCTGGGAGTCCTGATCTGCACTAAGCCAACACAAATAAGCTCTGCTGAAGCTGCCTAAGTGTAGCTGCCATTGCTGAAACAATGGGGGGAAGGCTGGGGACACAAAGGCACAGCACTGCCATGTGCCATTCTCCTGCTGAAGGAGGCACCTCTTGCTTTGGTGTGGTCACCATCAAATGCTCGGGGTCACAGGATTCCCTCCGGAGTGGCAGCGTTGGCCTTGGAAGGCCGAGGACCTGCAGGAATGACTTCAGCTTTAACAAAACAAATTGCCTTTATGCTTTGGGCTGGAACAATGTGTTGGACCCTGAGGGGGTGTTAGATTTTGCAGGCTGCCAGATGTACAGGGGACTGGCCCTGGGCAGAGGGGAATGGATGTGCTTTATCTGGATCAGTGCCTTCTTAGAGGTGTGTTTAAAGCTGCTTTTCTGGCGGGACTGGCTCAGTAGAAAGCACAGTCCCAACGGGTAGGTGACTGAGGTGGGCTGTTGTTATGAATGAGGTCCCTATATGTCTAATTTAATAAACCAACATTAGAATTTATCAGCAATTTTAATTGAACAGCAATTTTATATGAAATAATGCAATCAAATATAATCAAGCAGATACAAAATAATTTGGCAGTGGTTTGGTTAAAGCATAAGCAAAACCAGTCAGGATACAGGGGGGTTTTCTCACCCTGCCTCCCATTCAAAAGATAAAGAATCCAAAGACAACTTATAGACTGGATGTTAATACATATTCCTCAATAATTTTCTGTCAATCTCCTCCTATTTTTGATTCTTGAAATCTATGTCACTGCACAGTGCATGCTCTGCTTGTTTCTAAGGGGTCTTTTGGTTTGGTGGTCGCTTCCCACGAAGGCTTCTCTTCATCATCAGTGTCCTTTGAACAATCCCACAAGCTGCACATGCACCCCAAGTCTTGTGTTATAGAAGCCAGCATTATATTCCAAAAAGAAGCCTTATTATTTCATAGATACCTGGAATCATCCCAATTTTGTCCATTTCAAGGCCGATTCTTTAATTATCCTGAGGCCTATTGCCTTTTGGGATGTTACTTATCTCAAACTACATCCTGCATCCTGTTTTCTCATGAACATCTGAAAAACATCTGTTTTGTGTCACTAATTCCATATCCTTTTCCTCTCTTACTTTTTGACAAATATTTTTTAAAATATTTAAAATATAGTTATAATTGTTAGCACGAATCAGATTTATCTATCACACTGTTGAGCAAGAAATTGGCAGCAAGAGCCATGTAACACACTGGTTAAGGATTGCCCAGACAAAGCAGGGGAGAGTTTTCTCCAAGCCATGCCTCTGCTCCAGAATCATTTACTGTTGTTTTGGGCCCGTCGGTCCGCCTCGGCGGCGGCGGTGGTCCCCAGCCGGCATTGTTGAAGCCGTCGCCCTTCCTCGGCCTTAAGCTGGGTACCCGCGTTGTGGCGGGCAGAACTTTTTTGGCCTATTTTTTTTTTTTTTACGGGTCCGGCACCCGATGGAGAGGCCCTCAGACTGGTCCTGGGCGAGGCGGCGGCGCCTCGCCTACCTCGGTTGTGGCCGGATCGACTGAGCCGCTTATGCCGGGCAGGGCCGGGTTTGCCGCGCCGGGTCCGTTGCTTTTTGTTGAGGTGGGCAGAGTTGGGGGGGTGCCCGCCAGGCCCCCGCGGGCCTTTTTATTTTTCTCTGGCGGCCCTAAGCCACGGCACCGAGAAGTGTTGCGACGAAGGCGCGAGCTGGATGCCGATGGGTCCATCGTGGGGAGGCAGTGAGGCACATACCTCGGCCCCCCCCTCCCCCCCCGGGGCCCCTGATCCCGCGGCCCCCGTGGCTCGCATGGGTCGTTGTGAACGCACCTCCGTGTGCCTTTTTTGTCGTGCCATCCCCCGGCTTTTTTTTCCAGAAGGGAAAGCCGACTGCCACGAGGCCGGGTGAAAGCCGGTGGCCCGTGGCGCCAGGTCGGTGGCACTTTTTTTCGCACGTTCGGCCGGGTTCCCCGGGTCGGAAGCGGGAGGGGGGGGGGGGGTGCCACAGAGTCCCCCTCCGCCCGGTGGGGGCCAGTCCAGTCCCGCCATTGCCTAGCCGAAAGGGGACCGTTGTTGGCCACGGGCGGTGTCGGCACCCCCTGCGCTCCTCTGCTGCCGCAAGCAATCCGATCTGCAGGTGGGCTGGGTGGCCGTCGCCGTTGTCCCAGGACCGTGGCCGTGGGGCCCTGGTCGCCGTTCGTGCGGCTCCTTCCCAGAGCCGCGCCTGATCGATGTGGCTTTTCAGGTGGCGTTGGAGAGGGCCACTGGCGGGCTCTCCTTCTGAGGCTTCTCTGTCACGGGGAAGCCACAGCCGGGGGGGTCCGGTGCTCAGGCAGGGCGGTCTCCTTTCCAATTCGCTTCCCGTCGCAGGCGAGGTGTCGCCCCTCCTGCTGGCCTGGGGAATGGCGTCTTTACTGTCCTGAGCTGTGTGACGGCCGCATGGACCCGTGAGCCTTCAGGTGTTCTTACAAAACCACACGAGGTGCTGGTGCCGGCCCCGGTCCGGGTAGCGCCCATGTGGGTGCCGGCCACGAGCAGCGCCGGGCGGCGGCGCGGCTGGAACTGAGCCGCGAGAAGGGAGAGAGGCGAGAGAGAAAAAGAGAGAGGGCGAAATTGCCCGAACCCAACGGGTGGATGGGCACTTTTGCCCTCTCTCTTTTTGCCTGGGACGTGGGTGGATTAGAGCCTGGTCTGCGCGCTCCTTTGCCGTTCTGCCGCCTGCTGCAGAGCAAGCTGCCCCAGCTGAAAAGGGGCCTCGGTGTCCCGGCCGCGCCTGCCTCATCGGGTCGCTGCCTCCTCTAGCGTGTCCGGTGCTTTCCAGGCGGCCCGGTGAGGAGACGCGCAGGGACAGGGTTCGCTCCCTGTGAGCGGGGCCCCGCTTGGCCCAACCTCGTCGGCACCCGGTTTCTCACCCGCCACCTTTCGGCTGGCGGGTTTTTCTCGGATTTGGTGGGGGGGCGGGTCAGCCCCGGCCGAGCCCCGTTCCGCACTCCGCGTGCATCATTTCGTGCGCGAGGCCAAGTCTCGAACTGGGGCGCGGGCCCCGGGAAAAAAAGCGAGAGAGAGAGAGAGAGAGAGAGAGAGAGAGAGAGAGAGACGAAGCCTCGCCCTTCATCCAAGTGGCAGAAAGCTGCGCAGTGGTCCCGGGTCCTTGCCCGCGGTGTCGCAGTAAGGGCTGGTTGCTGGGGTCGGCTGTTGCCGAGGGGCGTCCCTCGCGCGTGGCACTGTTCCCCGCCCCAGGCGCCGCCGGGCCGCGATGCGACCGGCCACCGCCCTTGCCACCGGTGCCTGTCGCTGCCATGCCGCCAGCCACCGCTGTGTCTTTGTCCTTGATGGCGCTCCCGCAGGTCAGAGTGGCGAAAGAAGCCCAGGGCGGTCGGGGTTTGGCACGGGGCGGGTTCACCGGCGGGCCGGGCACGTTTGGGCGCTCGGTCTGGGCGCTCGCATGCAGCGGCACGGCGCCGCCGTGGGTGGCGGCTACCTGGGTTATCCTGCCAGTAGCATATGCTTGTCTCAAAGCTTAAGCCATGCATGTCTAAGTACACACGGACAGTACAGTGAAACTGCGAATGGCTCATTAAATTAGTTATGGTTCCTTTGGTCGCTCCTCTCCCGCTCCTTGCATAACTGTGGTAATTCTAGAGCTAATGCATGCCGACGAGCGCCGACCTCCGGGGACACGTGCATTTATCAGACCAAAACCAACCTGGGCCTGCCCGGCAGCTTTGGTGACTCTAGATAACCTCGAGCCGATCGCACGCCCCCGCGGCGGTGATGACCCATTCGAATGTCTGCCTATGAACTTTTGATGGTACTGACTGTGCCTCCCATGGTGACCACGGGTGACGTGGAATCAGGGTTCGATTCCAGAGAGGGAGCCTGAGAAACGGCTACCACATCCAAGGAAGGCAGCAGGCGCGCAAATTACCCACTCCCGACCTGGGGAGCCAGTGACGAAAAATAACAATACAGGACTCTTTTGAGGCCCTGTAATTGGAATGAGTGCACTTTAAATCCTTGAGTGAGGATCCATTGGAGGGCAAGTCTGGTGCCAGCAGCTGCGGTAATTCCAGCTCCAATAGCGTATCCTAAAGTTGCTGCAGTTAAAAAGCTCGTAGTTGGATCTTGGGATCGAGCTGGCGGTCCACCGCGAGGCGAGCCAACCCCTGTCCCAGCCCCTGCCTTTCGGCGCCCCCTTGATGCTCTTAGCTGAGTGTCCCGTGGGGCCCAAAGCGTTTACTTTGAGAAAATTAGAGTGTTCAAAGCAGGCCGGCCGCCGGCTTACTGCAGCTAGGAATAATGGAATAGGAGTCCGGTTCTATTTTGTTGGTTTTCGGAAACGGGGCCATGATTAAGAGGGACGGGCAGGGGCATTCATATTGTGCCGCTAGAGGTGAAATACTTGGGCCGGCGCAAGACGGCCTAGAGCGAAATCATTTGCCAAGAATGTTTTCATTAATCAAGAACGAAAGTCGGAGGTTCGAAGACGATCAGATACTGTCGTAGTTCCGACCATAAACAATGCCGACTGGCGATCTGGCGGCGTTATTCCCATGACCCGCCGGGCAGCTCCCGGGAAACCCAAGTCTTTGGGTTCAGGGGGAAGTATGGTTGCAAAGTTGAAACCTAAAGGAAATGACGGAAGGGCACCACCAGGACTGGAGCCTGCGGCTTAATTTGACTCAACACGGGAAACCTCACCCAGCCCAGACACAGACAGGATTGACAGATTGAGAGCTCTTTCTCGATTCCATGGGTGGTGGTGCATGGCCGTTCTTAGTTGGTGGAGCCATTTGCCTGGTTAATTCTGATAAGGAACGAGACTCTGGCATGCTAACTAGTTACGCGACCCCTGAGCGGTCGGCATCCAACTTCTTAGAGGGACAAGTGGCGTTCAGCCACCCGAGATTGAGCAATAACAGGTCTGTGATGCCCTTAGATGTCCGGGGCCGCACACGCGCTACACTGACTGGCTCAGCTTGTGCCTACCCTCCGCCGGCAGGTGTGGGTAGCCCATTGAACCCCATTGGTGATGGGGATCAGGGATTGCAATTCTTCCCCATGAACGAGGAATTCCCAGTAAGTGTGGGTCATAAGCTCGCGTTGATTAAGTCCCTGCCCTTTGTACACACCGCCTGTCGCAACTACCGATTGGATGGTTTAGTGAGGTCCTCGGATTGGCCCCGGTGGGGTCAGCCACGGCCCTGCCGGGGTGTCAAGAAGACGGTCGAACTTGACTATCTAGAGGAAGTAAAAGTCGTAACAAGGTTCCGGTAGGTGAACCTGCGGAACAATCATTACTGATGCGGCTTGGCGCCTGCCGCGTCGTGCCAGGCCGACCGGCAGGCCGCGCGCGGGTGGCGTCACTCACTCGCCCGCTCCGTTCGCACGCTCGGCCCCTGGCTACCGGCCCCGGTCGGCACCGGGGGCCACACACCCTTCCCCTTCGCCGCGCACTGTCAGCCCCAGAGAGAGAGACCAGAGGCGTGTGGCACCTCCGGGCACGGGGGGTCGGAAGCGGGAGAGGGGGAAAAAGCCGCTTGGCGCTACGAAGCGTGCCACGCGCGCCCGCCACGGTGCGCGCGGGCGGGGCTCTCTCCGTGCTACACCGCGCGTCGTGGCTGGGCCTAGAAGCATGGCACGCTGGCCGCCGTAGTGGCGGCTTGCCCACCCGCCCCCCACACCAGCCCCCCCCACCCTGGCCTTGCGCTGGTCTGCCGCTGGTCTGTCCCCGCCGGAGAGCGGGGGCGTGGCCGCGGGCCCCTGAGCCTCTCGCCGCTGCGGCTGGTGCCGCAGAACGCCGGTCACTGGTGTGCTGCGTGCGGGCGCCGTGGCATGGCCTGAGTTCTCCTGAGCTCGGCTCTCCTCAGTGTGCGTGCGAGAAAGCCGCCCGGGTGCCAGGAGGGAGGGGTGCTCGGCACGGCCCCTCCCGAAGGCGCGCCCATCCCTTCCCTCGCTGCTTTGCTCGTCGCGCGACAGCCGGCCGTCCGGCCGTGGCACCCGTTAGCGGCCGAGGTGGAAAGGGCGAGGGAGCCGGGTGGCGGGGACGCCTTCGGGGCTCGGAGCAGGCGGCTTCTCTGGCCCTTCCCGCACCAGGGAGCAGGGCTTTTGCCGGCTGTCAGAGTTCCCCACTTTCAGGCCGAGTGGCCCCCCTCTTGCATGTGGCAGAGGAACTCCAAGGGCCGAGGGCTCCGGGCTTTCTGGCCGTGCTTCGTAGCGCGCATGCGCATGCGCGCCTGAGGTGTGCTGGGTGGTTGGGCCCACGTCCCCTGCACCGGCAGGGTGGCCCGAGCCACGGCGGTCCTCTCGGTTGCGCAGCGCCGGGCTACTGAGAGAAACCCCGGGCCCCGAGAAGGACGTGGCGGTGGTGGCGGCAGATGTCGGGCACGCCCCCGCCAGTGGACGCTCCCCTGAGGGCGGCAGCGGGGAAGGCACCCTGGCTGGGCCATGCAGGTCATTTCCCTCGCCCCAGGACCAGGTACCTAGCACTCCGAGCCTCGGCGGTCCCCCCAGGTTTTTTCCCTCGGTGTCGTCAAACGCTGCAGGTTTGCTGAAAAGGGCTGGCGGGGCTGGGCAGTGGTTTAAAGACTCGGGCAGCTCGGCGTGGCCCGCCGTGGTGCTGGCGGTGCCGGCGGCGGCAGGGGTGCCGGGCGGTGGCCGTTCGGGGTGCCACTGAGGGGTGGGGAGCAGCTACTCCCGCCGATCCCCTGCGGTGGTTGTCCCATCGCCACCGGCCGTGCTCCTCCGTCGCCGTCGTCGTCCCACCGCGGGCCGTGGGGGTTAACCGTGCCGCACCGGGGAGGGGTGCCCTGCCTGCCCCCTCCGCGGCCCGGCCTCAGCGGAGAGGCTGCGGTGCGCTGTCGGCCGCGGGGGCCAACCCGCTCGCCTCGTCGTAACAGGCGACGCCGGCAGAGAGCGCGTTCTCTCTGTCCTTCCTCAGCTGCGGGGTCGCGGCCGCCGGGGCCCGCCCGCACTCTCACTCCTCGGCCCGTCGCCACGGTCTCTGGCACGCGCGGCGCCGCGTCCGGCGCCTCTCCTCCCCTCGACAGCCTTTTCTCCTCAAACACGCACTGGCGGCACCGTCGTCCGCCAGCTATCCCCTGGCTTGACCGCCCGCTGGTGGGGGGCAAGCACTCGGCAGGCCCTCCAGCAGCAGAGGCCCAGGAGCACGCGAGACCCCGTGCTGAGCGGCAGCGGCGCCGCTCAACGGGTGTCCCTCCCTGTGGGGACGGTTGGCCTCGCTCGTCGCGTCCTCCATCGCCCTTCCCGGCCGCCTGTGGGCCGCAGAAAGGCGTGCGGAGCGGCCATGGGGACGCTTCTCCCCGCCCGGTCTCCGCGTGCAAACGAGGAGAGCGGGCGTTGCCCCCTGGCTCAGCGCCGTACCGCCTTCTGCCAAGCACGTGCCTGAGGCAAAGGGCCCCGGCGGTGCGACGCGGCGGTGGCGGTCCCGGGAGTGCGGCCCCAACAGCGGCGTGGTCTGCTGTCCGGCAGGCCACGGTTTCTGGCGACACCGTATCGGGTCTCGGTGGCGCCCACCTCTGGGGCCGGCGGCGGAGCGTGTCTGCTGATCGCTCGCCCGCTCGGCAAGGGAGCGGTCCCGCGGGCGGTGTGTCGGTGGGGGCCAGTCGTTGTCGCTTACTGTCTCAAGCCGGGGCAAGGCCGTGCAGTGGGGGAAGAGAAAAGCTGGCCGCACAGTGGTGCAGCGGCGCTCCGCGAGGCCCGCACCATCGGGGACTGGGGGAAGCCGGCATGTGCGTGGCCCGACAGCCGCGCGCCCCCGGCCGTATGCCGTGTGTGTTGTGCGTGTAGTCCCAAGAAAGCGAGAAGTGGGCGGGCTGCCGTGCTCCCCCATGTTCTGGCACACGCTGCGTGGCCCCCAGCACGGAGGCCGGGCCGAGCCCGGGCGCATGGGCTGCCTCTGAAGGACGGCATTTGTGAGGTCGGCGTCTCCCCTCGCAGGGGGAGGCGGTCGGGGGCGCGGGCTCCCCCGCCTCTTGGCCGGCCTTCAGAGCGTGGGTTCCTCCAGTTGGTTTTTTTTCCCTCTTCTGTTTCTGTGTGCTCGTACAGTCGAAGCCAGGCGCGCGCCCACGCATCCTCGGCACCAGAGTAATTAAAAGGGGCCCGCTTGGCGTGAGCAGTGCCCGAAAGGCAGACAACTCTTAGCGGTGGATCACTTGGCTCGTGCATCGATGAAGAACGCAGCTAGCTGTGAGAATTAATGTGAATTGCAGGACACATTGATCATTGACACTTCGAACACACTTGTGGCCCCGGGTTCCTCCCGGGGCTACGCCTGTCTGAGCGTCGCTTGACGATCAATCGCCTGTCCGGGGGCCAAGCCGGCGGCGCGGCTGGGGTCGCCTCGCAGGCCTGTCGCCCGTGGCAGGCAGCGGCAGAGGTGGAGGCGGCAGCAGCAGCGTCCCGCCAGTGCCCAGAGGGAAGGTGGTCAGGGGTTCGGCGAGGGAAATGTTTCCCTAGGCGGCCTCGATCCCTTCCCTGCGGCCCGGCGGGCGTCATCGTCGTCGCAGTCGTCGTCGTCGTCACCGCGCAGGGCCTTCGTCCCCCTAAATGCAGACTTGGAGAGCGGTCCGTAGCTCCCCGCTCCCGGAGCGAGCCACTGGGGCGGAGCTCGTCCTCGCCGGGACCGTGCCACAGATGTGGTGACATGGCGGCCTAGGGAGAGCGAGAGAAAGCGTCGAAAGGCGCTGCCGAGGGCCGAGAGAAAGAGTGAGGAGGGCGAGTAGGGGAGGTGAGGCGCGGGCCTCGCCCCCGGCTCCCCCCCACTGCGTGGGTGGCTGTCTGCGGGTGGGTACTGCGGCGGTACCGTGCCATGCTGCCGCACGCACGGGCGAGGCGAGAGCATCGGGGACGGGGGTTCTGACCCCCGCCTCCCTTCGCCCGCCCCCTCCTCTACTATCACGGTTTTTGGGCGCGCCAAGTGGCGCCGTTGCTCCTCTCTCTCTCCCTGCTGAGGCCATCACACGCGCCGCTGCCCGGCCAGTCCTCCCGCACAGGGCCATCTCCGCTGCGCTCCCTTATTGGTTCTTTTCTCCAGGATGGGGCTCTCCGTCTCCTTGTTGCTCGCTCATGTGCGCCTGCACTGTCTCTCTCTCTGACTCCCTCTGGGAGCGCGGAGGGGGGGGCGGGCCGCGTAGCGGGTGGGGGAGACAAGGTGGCTGTCTCCACGCGCGACCCCGCGCGCGGCGTGGCCAAGCTTTGGGCTTGCGACCTCAGATCAGACGTGGCGACCCGCTGAATTTAAGCATATTAGTCAGCAGAGGAAAAGAAACTAACAAGGATTCCCTCAGTAACGGCGAGCGAAGAGGGAAAAGCCCAGCGCCAAATCCCCGCCCCGCGGTGGGGCGCGGGACATGTGGCGTACAGAAGCCCCCCTCCCCGGCGGCAGTCTCGGGGGACCCAAGTCCTTGTGATCAAGGCCGCAGCCCGCGGACGGTGTGAGGCTGGTAGCGGTCCCCCGCCCTGCCGGGCCCAGGGCTTCTCGGAGTCGGGTTGCTTGGGAATGCAGCCCAAAGCGGGTGGTAAACTCCATCTAAGGCTAAATACCAGCATGAGACTGATAGCCAACAAGTGCTGTAAGGGAATGTTGAAAAGAACTTTGGAGATAGAGTTCAAGAGGGCGTGAAACCGTAAGGGGTAAGCGGGTGGGGCCCGCGCAGTCCGCCCAGAGGATTCAACCCGGCGAGCTGCGGTTGGACGGCGCGGGCTCGGCAGATCCTTGCCTCCACCTCCCCTCTGTCCCCCAGGTGAACCCCGTCCACAGGGGCAGACCGGGGGGGGCGGGCGGGTGCGGTGACTGCCGCCCAGCCAGCGGCCAGCCCTGGCTGGGCGCATTTCCTCCGCGGCGGTGCGCCGCGACCGGCTCCGGGTCGGCTGGGAAGGCCTCCGCTGGGCAGATGGCGGATGTTATAGCCCCCGGGGAGCAGGTCTCGCTGAATCCCGGGGCCGAGGGAGAGGACCGCCACCGCGCCCTCCTCCCGCCCTGTCGGTGGCGCTGTGGCGGGGGGGCGTCGCTTTTCCCCACCCTTCGCCCTCCCGGGGGGCGGGGTGGGGGCTGCGCCGCTGTCAACTGGGGCAGACCGTCCTCAGTGCGCCCCGACTACGTGGTGCCGCCAGGCCGAGCTTGATGGGCCGCGCTCGGGCGCCCGGGGTCCGCAGCAATGTCAGCTACCCACCCAACCCGTCTTGAAACACGGACCAAGGAATTTAGCATGTGCGCGAGTCAGGGGCCATCGTCGAAAGCCCGCGGCGCAATGAAGGTGAGGGCCAGCGCGCGCCGGCTGAGGTGGGGTCCCAGGGCACGTGTCGTGCCTGGCAGGCCCGGGCGCACCACCGGCCCATCTTGGCCGCCTCCCCCTTGCGGAGCTGGGGAGATGGAGCGTGAGCGTCCGTGCTAGGAACCCAAAAATGGTGAACTATGCCTGGGCAGGCCGAAGCCAGAGGAAACTCTGGTGGAGGTCTGTAGCGGTCCTGACGTGCAAATCGGTCATCCGACCCGGGTTTAGGGGTGAAAGACTAATCGAACCATGTAGTAGCTGGATCCCTCCGAAGTTTCCCTCAGGATAGCTGGCACTCGGCAATGGGCAGTTTTACCCAGTAAAGCGAATGATTAGAGGTCTTGGGGCCGAAACGCTCTCAGCCTATTCTCAAACTTTCAATGGGTAAGGGGGCTGGCTTGCTGGCGTGGAGCCACGCCGTGGAATGCGAATGCTCAGCGGGCCACTTTTGGTCAGCAGAACTGGTGCTGCGGGATGAACCAAACGCCAGGTTAAGGCGCCCGATGGCGACACTCATCAGAGCCCAGAAAAGGTGTTGGTTGATCTAGACAGCAGGACGGTGGCCATGGAAGTCAGAATCTGCTAAGGAGTGTGTAACAACTCACCTGCCGAATCAACTAGCCCTGCAAATGAATGGCACTGGAGCGTCGGGCCCATACCCGGCCATCGCCAGCAGTGTGATGCCCGCGGGGGCTAGGCCACGACGAGTAGGAGGGCCGCTGTGGTGCACCTCGAAGCCTGGGGTGTGGGCCCGGGTGGAGCCGCCAGCAGGTGCAGATCTTGGTGGTAGTAGCAAATATTCAAAGGAGAGCTTTGAAGGCCGAAGTGGATCAGGGTTCCATGTGAACAGCAGTTGAACATGGGTCAGTCGGTCCTAAGCGATAGGCGAGCGCCGTTCCGAAAGGGTGGGCGATGGCCTCTATTGCCCTCAGCCGATCAAAAGGGAGTCGGGTTCAGATCCCCGAATCTGGAGTGGCAGAGACGGGCGCCGCGAGGCGCCCAGTGCGGTGACGCAACCGATCCTGGAGAAGCCGGCGGGAGCCCCGGGGAGAGTTCTCTTTTCTTTGTGAAGGGCCGGGCGCCCTGGAATGGGTTCACCCTGAGACAGGGGCCCGCGCCTTGGAAAGGGTCGCGGTTCCAGCAGTGTCCAGTGAGCTCTCGCTGGCCCGTGAAAATCCGGGGGAGAGGGTGTAAGTCTCGCGCCGGGCCATAACCATATCCGCAGCAGGTCTCCAAGGTGAACAGCCTCTGGCATGTTGGAACAATGTAGGTAAGGGAAGTCGACATGCCGGATCCGTAACTTCGGGATAAGGATTGGCTCTAAGGGCCGGGTCGGTCGGGCTGAGGCGCAAAGCGGGGCTGGCCGCGCACCGCGGCCAGACAAGGCTCCGCACGCGGGTGAGTGCACTCTGCGTGGCCCACCCGGGCGCCGGGGCACGTGCGCGGCGGCGACTCTGTAGGCGCGCCGGGCCCTTCCCATGGATCGCCCCAGCTGCAGCAGGCGCCGCCCACCCTCCCTTCCGCCTGCCCTCCGCCTTGCCGCGGCCGGCGCCCCAGTGGTGGCCGCCGCCGTCGTCGTCGCATGCCGCCGCGCCGCCAGCGTGCGGCTGGCCGCGCGCCCCCGCGGCTGGCATCGGCCAAGCAGTTCGCGCAGGGGAGGGTCCCCGGGGGGGTCCCCGGGCCGGCGCCCCGCCTTGGCCGGTGCCTAGCAGCTGGCTTAGAACTGGTGCGGACCAGGGGAATCCGACTGTTTAATTAAAACAAAGCATCGCGAAGGCCCGAGGCAGGTGTTGATGCAATGTCATTTCTGCCCTGTGCTCTGAATGTCAAAGTGAAGAAATTCAATGAAGCGCGGGTAAACGGCGGGAGTAACTATGACTCTCTTAAGGGCGATTTGAGAAAGTCTAGTTACAACTGGGCATAGCTGCAAAGATCGCACCTCCTCGTGGTCCCACTGGTAAGCCCTTAACAGGGTGACTAAGTCGATCTCTGCCCCAGTCTGGGGCCGTTGGGAGTCACCAGCCCAACAGTTCCTTCCAAATTTCGGTGAAACAAATTTCTCGGTCTAAGTCGTTAGGCTTACTACCTGAAACCTGGCCCCCCAGTCGGACAGGGGCAACGGGTTCAGAGGTGGTCTGATCACCCAATCCGTTCCCGATGTTGAATCCGGTCATGACTCGGATATTCCAAATCCAAATCTGTTCCTCGGAGGAGGAAACTGGGGGCGCCATTCCACCTTACTAGGGTATCGATGGGCACTCAGACCTCCTGAGATGATTTTGTAACATCTACAACCACCAAATTGACAGAAAATGAATTGGGCTTGCTGGTGAATTTTTCTTTAGAACTGTATAGGTCAGATCTGCAGGAGCATGTATTTATAGATGTATGCTTATTACTTTTATATTTTAATAAACTAGACGCTAGCTAGGTTTGCAAGGCAGCCACAAGCCAGTTAGGTAGCTCATAGTGGGTAGGGACAGGAACTTTAATTCACAACGCCTCAAATACCACCTTACTTGGACCAATCTTACAGGACTTGTACCGCTTAACCGGATTTATCCAAGGTGGATGGGCCACCTTTACTTAACCCGGAAAAGGGACATATATTATTTATATGTGTTCGATCTCTAGCCAAATGCCTCATCATCTAATTAGTGACGCGCATGAATGGATGAACGAGATTCCCACTGTCCCTACCTACTATCCAGCGAAACCACAGCCAAGGGAACGGGCTTGGCGGAATCAGCGGGAAAAGAAGACCCTGTTGAGCTTGACTCTAGTCTGGCGCTGTGAAGAGACATGAGAGGTGTAGAATAAGTGGGAGGCCGGGCGCACGCTTGGCGGTGCGGGGCGACCCGCCCGCTGGCATCCCGGCCGTCGGTGAAATACCACTACTCTGATCGTTTTTTCACTTACCCGGTGAGGCGGAGGTGTGAGCCCCGAGGGGGGCTCTCGCTTCTGGTGCCAAGCGGCTCAGCACAGCCCAGACACAGGCACAGGAAGACACAGCGGCTGTTTTGCAGCTGTGCCCCAGAGGTTGGGAAGGGGCCCCTGCCTCTGGTCTCACTTGGTTGGGTTTCTGACTGGGTCTGAGGCAGGGGCTGCCTGATTCCCCGCTTCTGGGGAGACCAGAGCCTCCGGAAGCGCGCCCAGCGTGCAGGCACTGCCTGACAGCGCTGCGGCCACTGGGACGGTCGCGCTCCCGAGTCCCAGCCACTCCGCTGCCACTGCTGCTTCTTTTGCTTTTAGGCACACCCAAAGCTCACTGCTAGGCCACAGTGGTCTCTTATCCTCCCCTCTTCCTGTCCCTGTGTAGGGATGGAGCATCGCTCTGCTTTCAGGAAGCTCTTTGTGGAAACTTCCGCAATTACAAGCTCCTTTGCCCTCAGCGGATGCCTGCACTGGAATCCCTCACGGCTGGGTTTGGAGTTGGCTCTTCTAAAACCCGGGGTCCTTTTCCCCTTCAGCGTGCTCAGCACGCCCTTTACCTCCATGCCGTTGTGCAGCTGGAGCAGCAGGACAGGGACCTTTGCAGCCTGAGCTGCCCTTGTTCCTCTCTGCCCGTGCACGGAACACAGCGGGGAGGAGAATGGCAGCAGGGCCCTGCGTGTCCCCGGGCTCAGGTTTTGTGCCACTTCAGCTCCATGGAGACGCGGGTAAAGTGAGAAACACAAATAGTTTACTAAGGGAAAGCAAAGCGAAGGGCTGAGTTGGGAGGTAAAAAAGGGCATGGGCAGGGCCTGAGGGCTGCAGGGAAGGAGCTGCCAACAGGGAGAGAGATGGCAGGAGCTGCTGGAGCTTGGCACAGGCTCAGCTGTGAGCAGCCAGAGCCGTGCCTGGAGCTGCAGGCGGTCCCAACTGGAAATCATCGAAGGAGGCCGGTACAGGTACATCTGCTCCAGGAGACAAACGAAGTTCTGCAGATCCTCTTTCGAATTTCATCTGAATCCATGTGTTCATGCAGGATGGGCTCTCGTCTTCCCTGAGGGCTTGAAGAGCTGGAAGAGAGAGGAACAGAGCCACGGTCAGAAGGCAAATGGAGGGAATCCAAGGAAAGCCTCCTGCCAGGGCCATGCCGGCCGGCTCTCGCCATGGCCAGGAGGGAGCGGGAGACAAGGGCTTCAGCCGGAAGGTGCTGGCCACGGAGTTGGATTTACAGACCTCTTTAATCAATTGTCATCCAAAAGAGCTCCAATTAGCA
Organism: Molothrus ater; assembly: GCF_012460135.2. Classification (NCBI taxonomy): domain Eukaryota; kingdom Metazoa; phylum Chordata; class Aves; order Passeriformes; family Icteridae; genus Molothrus; species Molothrus ater. The sequence goes on from NC_071658.1 coordinate 1,392,846, forward strand.
GTTGGGGCTGCTCCTCCTTGTGCTGCTGGCTGATATGAAACAGGAGCGAATGACAAAGTGGGACCCTGTATTGGGTCTGCCCGTAGGCACTGGGGGCCATTTTGGGGATCACTGCTCTCCGAAAAACTAACACGTGCTCTGGGTTTCAGAGCAGAGGAAGCAGGGTTTTGAGTCGTTTTCCACAGGGCCTGGCCAGGGCTTTGTGGACAAGGGAACTCAGGCATTTTAACCTGCGCTGGGAGTCGACTTCCCAGCGCATGAGCAGGTTTTGCTCTCTTTAAAATATCAAATTTTGGGCTGAGAGGTTTAGGGCTGGAAGGGGGGGAGCCAGGGAGACCAGAGGCACATGGCTTGATATTTGGCTTTTTCTCCAATTCCCTTTGTTTGAGTAAGGCCGTTTGAATTTGTAAACTCCAGAACACAAATTTAGCTGAAGATGTAATCCCAGACTGTCCCAAGGTTATCAATTCATGCCCTACTTTATCCCAAAATTGAACATTGTGGACTTCCTCAGGGGAAGTTTGTGGGAAGTGTAGAAAAAGCCACCTTATAAACTGTTTCAATTTCCCTTTAGAGAACTTTACATTTGCACTAAAATTCCAACAATATGATAATACACTCCTTTTTGTGCTGTGCTTAACTTCGAGCCCATCTTAGATGTAAATGGCACAGAACAAAGTCCCGCCGACCGAATACAAAACCAAAATCAGCTACCGATTTCTAAAAAAACCCACGGTTAAAAGGCGATAACAGACAAAAGCTTTCACAATGCAGCTGTATTGCTTTTAAAATTGCCATGGCAGCAGCAGCAGCAGGGAGTCGGGACCCGCCCCGGCCGTGTGGAGACAGACAAAGCCTCCCCCGCCCGGGAACGCAGCCCCCCCGCCCCACGTGGCGAGCCTAAACCGGGGCTGCCCCGGCCGCGTGGAGACAGACAAAGCCTCCCCCGCCCGGGAATGCAGCCCCCCCAAGCACCGAGAGCCGGGCACGCCGCGCTGCCGAGCCAGGGGGAGGGGCAGGCAGAGCCGTCCCGCTCCTCTGAGCTGACGGCGCGAATTCTAAAAGCGGCTACAACACGCCACAGAGGTAAAGCTTTACAGGGAACCACCTTTAGATCCGCAGAGCTGAGCAGCCGAAATTGAAGCTGTTGCTGGCAAAGTCAGGCAGGCTGGTCTCTTCACTGAATAGGACCCCTTGGGCAGGAGGGGCTCCCCTATTCTCCCCTGGAAAATTCGCTCACCAGAAAGGAGCTGCACTTTCCAAAGGCACAATGTGTTCCTCGAGGCTTTTTGTGGGATCAGTCCCAAAGTCTCTCTGGAGAGCCGTGCAACCACAGCTCTTCCAGTGGAAGCTTAAGCTGCCATAACGCTTTTCCAAAGTTCTGAGATTCCTTCTGAGGCTGCAGGTCCGTGCAGCCCGACGTTGGGCGCCAATATATTAAATGTTAGTCCCCGATGTTTCCGGGTGTGTCCTGCCTGGCTTCGTCTGGCCTCGCTGCTGGACCAAAGGCTGCAGCTGTGGTGTTTTCACCGCAGAGATACCTTTGGCCGGCTGGGTGCTGCAGCTGGGCACTCAGAACAAATCCAGGCAAAATAGGAACTCAGTTTACCTTTGGTGGAAAAGGTTCAAGCAGCAGTGAAGAGAAAAGAAGCGGGTTCTGTCACAGAGTCTTTAATCCAGAGTTTATTGCAGCATGGTAGATCTCTGAATGTGGTAACAGCTCCCAGACAGACACCCCGGCCTCTTGGTCTCATGTCCTTTTAAGCCCCGGGACAGGGGGAGGGGAGGGACAGGTGAGGGCCAACCAGGTGTGAGGAGGGGAAGGCTCAAGGGATATACAGGCCAATGAGCCCGGACCTGGGGGCATCTTTGGAAATTCTGCCAACCACACGATGCCTTGCTGGAATGCTAAGATTGATGGACAGCTCTTAGGCAGGAGGGCAAAAGGGGGAGGGGGAAAGGTTGGCACACCTGAGGGGGATGGGATAGGTGAAAGAGGAAACCGCACTGCAACAAGGGAGTATTTCTGAAATTAATGGTTAAAGGGGATTACCCTGCAATCAAAGCAAGGGTGGGTTATGAACTTACTCACTCTGAAAACCATCCCCAGTACAAGCAACTGGCAGCACCCCAAATTTGGCACAGATGGACAGACAAATCTCAGAAGTTGAGGATTAATCAGGGAAGAGGGAGAAAAGTACCCTGAAAGCAAATCCACTTTAGAGACACAGCAGGAATCATCCCACCTGTAGCAGTTACCACATCCATCACTATTGCCTGACCCATACTTCCAAGAATTCCTCCACAGGGAATGAACAAACAACCGACCCCTACCCCCCCACAGTGAACATCAAAGGTTTGGCAACTGATCCCAGGCTCTGCAAAGAGAAGTGCCTCACTTCTCCTGCCTTTTGTTGTCGCACAGCAATAAAGTGAGCGGGACTGCCGGCACTGGGGATGGGGAGTGAAGTGTCCCTTACCTGGGAAGCGGCTCCTCTGCCTCCTCCAGCACCTGCTCTGGGGGAGTTTGGCTGAGTTTCTCCAGCTGGGTCTCTGATCTGGCTTTGGAAATTCAGTGAAATCCTTCAGATGTGCATCAGGAGGTGCAGGAGTCCCGTGAAGTTTGTCAGAAATGCACCCTGGGTTATAGAGCAACAACGTAAGATCACTTTACCAGCATGTCCCTAAAGAAGAAAAAGAAAAAGGAAATCAAGAGTCTTTTCATTCTCCTTTAGTCTTTTAAATATTGCCTGACCTCTGTTTGGAGACAAGGCAAGGGAAAACACAGGAATCCATCATTGCCATGCCTGGCTGAGTGCATTTAACCAGGAGGGCCAGCTCATAGATCTGAGCCAGTAACAAAGAAGTGTGTTTGACTTTGCTCCCCTTCTTTGGATGTTTTTATATTCTTCTGGCAAGATTATTGTGCACCAGTAGCTGGGTGGGAGTAAAACATTTCATTGCACTTCTTAAGGCTGTGGCTATACTGACTTTTCAGCAGATGGTAGTTTTTTTTTATGCCCAATGTACAACTCTTCAAGATACTTTCTGTACCTTGGCCAAAATCTAACCAGACATTGGGCTTAAGGAAAATGAAACAGGAATTATATTGTCCAATTGTATTGCATAGGAATGATATGGATGATACTTCTTCAGATGAAACACCCCTGAAGCTTTCTTCTTGCCTGTTTTGGGAAAGCTAGTGTGGTTTATAAGGAGTTGTAGATGAAGCAAGGCTTTGGTAGGTCTGCAGGGGGAATGCAGTTTCCAGGAATTGCTGTTGTCTTTTTTCGGAGAAGAACATACAGGAAGGCAGAAAAATTCAGGAGAATGTGATGTTACATTTGCTGATCTGTAACTATTCCCTGGGACAAAAGGGTTTTAAAGTATTTTTCATCCACAATTCTTTGAGGCTTTCTGTTTTTCAGCATAAAGTATATCTCTGGTCTCTGGGATAGTTTAAAAGCTGTTCGTTCTCTTCCCAAACTATATTATCTTGGCATTGGCGTCATGCTGCCATGGCCAGGGGTTGTGTGCCTGGGTGCTGTGTGTTTGAGGGGCTGGGAGCTGAGGGGGCTGCAGGAGCTGTGGTGCTGATGATGCTCCCTTGTGCTTTACCCTCTGCCTTGTGCCTTACTCCTCATTATCCACAGTGAACGTGCTCTCCGTGCCTTGGTTAGGATGTGCTTGATTAAAATAACCTGTCAGAGATGAGATGGAGACTAATCAAAGCTCACTGCCTGGTGTGGGTAGAGGGCCTTTTGCTTATATGCCCCAAAGAAATTACTGGCACTTGCTTTCAGAGCTCCTTGCCTGGTTCTCCAATAAAACTTGTTTGCTTTGGGGAGGACAATTGCCAACAGATCTAAATTCATGTGGGAAATTGCTTTGTGGTAGGAACTGTTCTACCAACAGAGAAAAATAATTCCTGTGTGTTTCTGGGCCCAACCAGGGCCAGAGGCTGTGCACAGGGGAAACAGATCTATTTATATTGGTGTGATGGGGAGTGCTTGGAGAGAATGTTTTACTCTTCTTGTCATCTCTGACTGGGCATCCCTTGATTATAAATGTTACAGTGGCATAAAGCCCTGGAAATCAAGCACTGGTTTGAAGACGCTGCTACAAAGAGCACGAGCTGCTTGGACCTACTTTTGTGCCATCATCAGCACAGTGCAGCAGGGACCAAGATTTTATTCCTGGTCAATCCATGCCATGGAGATGGACTTTGCCTCTTGAAGCCCATGTTCACACTGTGCAGCTTGGGTCAGCTGTGCAAACAAAGAAAAGGCAGTGGTTTAGGGAGGGGGAAATCCCTGCCAATGCTAAATCAGTGGTGCTTTATTGCTTCCCTAAAGCTGATGTGCTGCTGGCTCCAGACAAAGGCCATCCCCCATTTTGGAGTTATGGAGAACCTGTTTTGTTGGGCTCCTGCTGCTGTCAAGGAGTCAAGTTCATCTCAAGGACACAGATATACAATCAATAATCTGTTTACCAAAACAAAATGTTCTCGGCTGGCTGTCTTGCAGTCACTGGTTATTAAGGTGATTTATTTGTATGAAGTGTTCAGGCTTTTAAAAGCATTGCAGGTTAATAATAGAATCAGGGAGTAGCTTGGGTTGGAAGGGACCTTTAAAGGTCATCTAGTCCAACCCCCCTGCAATGAGCAAGGACATCATCAACCAGATCAGATTGCTCAGAAATCAACCATCCTACCTGACCTTGAATGCTCCCAGGGATGGGGCATCTACCAGCCCTCTGGGTAACCTGTGGTAGTGCCTTACCATCCTCATTGTAAAAGAACTTCTTTCTTATATCCAATTTAAATCCACCCTCCTGCTGTTTAAAGCCACTTTCCCTTGTCCTACCACAACAGGACCTCCTGTCCTGAGAACTGTCCAGAACTGATCACATCAAATGGGCTGAAATTGCTTCTGGCAAGGTAAAGATGCCTGGTCAGGCTACTTGCAGGATAACACTCACCCACAAAGCTGGGAGGTCCTTCTGCTTCCCCAAAAGCTTCCCACCCCTATTGAACCAGGCTGGCTTAGGCAGGTGATGGTGCTCACCTTATAGGACACCTCAGGGAACCAGGTGAGAGCTGCAGGTGGGGAGGGGTGACTGCAGGGCAAATGTCCCCATCGGCAAACTGGTGAACTGTGGGCAAAGAAAGTGCTTTTGAATGGTGATAATTGTCACGGATCCAGGGGCTGGGGACACATCCTGCCCACGCCAAAGCTGCAGTGAAGGCAAAGGGCTTCAGGAAGTGATTTAAGGAAAATGGGAGCCCATAAACGGCCTGTTTTTGTCAGGGAAAGCACATATCAATAACTGCCCCGTCTGGCTCTGCAGGGGAGCAATCCACACAAACCGTGCAGCAATTTCCTCAGGCCAGCTGTGATGGGGAATAAAAGCTGTAGCCCTGGGAGCTGGTGGGTGGCTGGCTGAAGCTGTTTGCTCCCTGCCAGCCAGGAAAGAGGTTGGGAGGCTCCTACAGTGGGTTAGCCCTCATTCCCAGCACTTCTTGGAGACCCTGGCTCTTGTACTACACCTTGCCCAGCCCCGTGGTGCTGTCTGGGGCCACCCAGAGGTGCCACCAGCCGTGGAGGGCAAGTGGCATTGCAAGAGGCTGCCAGGCTGCCAGCAGGAGCTGTGCTGGCAGATGTATTAATGAAGGGAGCTCTGGTAGAGCACTGGTGACAGTGGGAGCCAGGACACGGTGCCAGTCTTGCTGCAATTAATACAGAACTGTGAGAATTTGAGTGCAGAGGGAATGCTGCTTTAAACACCCTCATTTCCTCTCCCACTCCCCGCTGGTCTGGCTTTGAGCAGCCTTGCTCCAGAGAGAAATTAAAATCTGCTTCCATTCCAGGATGCTCTTATTCTCCAGCATTTATTCCTGCTTTTCTCCAGGGCTGGAAGTGAGTGTGTACTTTGGTTGCTTTGCTGCCCTGAGCCAGCTCAGTCTGTTGAAAGCAGAGCCCTTTGGTAGAGGGAGGTTTCTGGAAGTGAACTGTCCCTTTGCCAGTGCTGCTCATCGCCTTTGTGGGGTGTGAGGGGCTCAGGGCAGTGGCCTGGGCTTCCCTTGTGTCAGTGCTGCCACAAGGAGAGGGCAAAAACTGTCCCACGGCTCTGACTGTGCCAGAGGTGCTGCTGCCTCGTCCTCCTTAACTCTGGAAGCAGGAGAAGCTAATCTGCTGCATCAATCTATGGGTTGGTTAGTCCTCTGGACTTGGAGCTTTTCTGCTTCCCTGTCTCAGAATTCTTCCATCAGCCCATGTGAGTGTCAGCTTTTGTGTCATTTGCCTGTGGGAGCTGTGAGGAAAAAGCCTTGGATGTGATGGGACCTGGTGCTGTAGTGCTCTGGGGTACAGCTAATTGCTTCCTTTTGGAGTTCTCTTGACCGTGGATTTATTAACAGGGCTCTGTTTCCTGCTGGTTGCCTTCATCAGATGTGCACAGAGTGTATGCAAGGGGGTTCCTCAGCACAGCTGAAGATTAAGACATAAGGAGGAATCCTAGTTTGAAAGGATGAGAACCAAACCAAAATAAAAGGATATTTTTTGCCCGAAGTTAGTGTGAGTCAGCAGGTAGGAATCAGCTCTTCCCTGGATCCCTGTCCTTCCTGTGCTGCTGGCAGATGAGGGTGTCTTGCAGTGCTGTGATCCATCAGCATTCCTGGCAGGAATAGGAATATACATGATTTAGTTGCTATTAAGCTGGTTGTAACACAGCTGCTAAGAGCCCTTGGTATCTGCTACATCCAAGTGTGAGGAGTTGCCACTTTGACTTTTTTAATGCCATCTGAACTTTCACTTGTGAAAAGTCACCCTTTCTGTCATTGCTTGACCTGCTTGGAAAAGCTGTGAGTCTTTCCAAACATCAGCACTGCAACAGGGCATCCTTGGAAAAGCAGCCAGGAGCCCTTCAGGGATCTCACCGGGGAGCAGGCTCTGTGCAATAGATTCCAATATCTCTAAGCAACAGCTGAATGTGTTGCCTTGTCTGTTTAAGTAGCAGAGCTCCTCTGGCCTAAAAGCCTCATCACAAGAGGGTTATGGAGTGCAAATTGCTGCTGAATGAATTTGCTGCTTTGTTCACTCTGCTTTCCCCTCCCTTTTGTGTTATGACAGTGAAATGACTCATCTTCACCTTCAGATCATGTTTTGGAGAAATGGTCCAATCTTTTGTACAATGTTCAATGTAAAAAGCCCCAAACCAACAAAACAGATGAAATCTGTTTCCTGAAACAACGTCTTCCAGTGCAATTACACAGAGCCAGCATCTTTCTCCACACTTTTTTGGCCAACGGACATTGTGGAGTACAAAGTTTACAATACCATCAACTATTGTAAGGAAAAGAGGGAAAAGCAGAAGGCCTGGTTTGAGCTTAGTGAGACTTGATTCTGGCTTTGGACTGCAATAATTTATTACAGCTCTGTTTTACAATTAATGCCAGCCTGACCTACTTGAATAGGACATCATAATTCTTGTGGCCATGTATGTGGTCATGAAAACTCAGCGCTAAGAGCGTGAGCCATGTTGGTTATGCCAGTGTGATGGAGAAAAATGTAATTTGGATAACTCAGGTGAATTGAGTAAGAAATGGTGTGCTATAAAACTCATAAAATAATTTAAAATGCAAAAGATAAAAGGAAGAGGGAAGGGATTACTGCAAGATGGGGTTTATGGCTGGTGCTCTCTGCTCATCTGCACCCCATGCTCATGGCCATCGTGGGGATGCTGGGGACTGGATTCAGTGTGGGCCCCAGAAACAGCCAAAAGAGCAGTGACAGTCAGGAACACCTGGCTCTCCTCTCTTTAACATCTAATTTGAGCCCCAAAGCAAACCCCCAAATTTAATTCCCTGGGGACTGAAGCTGTGGGTGAGGTCTTTGACTGGGGATTTCATGGCATACTGGGTAAATGATAAAAGCCCCCATCAGAAATCATATTGATGCAAATTATAGATAACCACACCAAAAATAAGTTTGGGATGCTTGTGGAGGAGAAGCAGGAAAAGCAAAGAAATAAAGATACTTCCATGTTTCCCACAGGGAATAATTTCTGAAGTGCAGAACTCACCAGGCCATGCAGGGCCTCCTGCCAAGGGGAATGATTTCAGACAAGTGCTGACTGCGTGGGAGAAGGTGTTTTGTGTTGGAGGGCTGAGTTATCACTGAAGTTTTTCACTTCTAATACTTGGTAAGATCAGTGTCATTTTGTCAGTAAGGAGCACACTCAGTGTCTGAGACATCTCCATCTCCACCTGCTTCACAACTCCACTTGAAGGCAGATGAAAATTATTTCCTTGTAAATGATCTGTTTTCAACAAATTCTGCAAACCCTTACTGAGGCTCCTTGCCATGAAGTTGATTTTCTATTTATTTTTCCTTTTTTTTTTTTTTTTTAATAAGAAGAATTGCTTTCTTCTTGCAAATGTTAAGTAAATTTTTCCCTGCCTGGGATGTCAGGATGTGCACATCCTGTACAGAAACACTCCCCAACCGTATCAATAATCTTTTTGTACTGCTCAGTGAGTCCTAGCAAACTGCAGAGCAGTTTTGTTTCTCTGCAGGTTGCTTGGCAATCAATTCTCCATCTCCGATAAATCCTAATTTACAGGGAGGATGTGAGGAACTCCCTCCTCTGCAATCAGGAGTTGGCAGTGCCCATTCTTCTGTGGATTTATGGGTTCAGCAGAATAATATCATAGGAACAGAGGTGTTGTGCAGCATTCCTTCCTGGTTTGCCCCTCATTTTGTGGGGCAGATAGCAGCCTTCTACAGCCCTAAAAAGGGCAGGGAATTTTCTGGACTGGGAAGAAAAGCATCCATGAGAGAGGCAGAATATGATGCTGTTACCCATGGCTGGTGTTCCCACCTCTGTTTCAGATTTCCCTCTCTTGCTGCCCTGGGGCACCTGAGTAATGGGTGGTTTGTAGTGATGTTGTCCACTTTCAATCAGTCCAAGAGTTTCTGGGCTTATTTCCAGCATGAAAGCAAACCCTGTTCTGCTGGTTGTATGAGGGGTAAAAATTATTTCAGGCAGAGAGGGGCAAGAAAGAGGTGAGAGACCAGTGAATATTTTCCTTGTGGCTGCAGGGAGGGAGAACAATTGTGGTGTGGAGATGCGTTGTGAATGTAAAAGCAGCAAAGGCAACCCAAACAGCGAGTGAGCATCACTGGAGCTGCGCCTCTGTCAGTGAGGGATGGATCCCTCCTGGTCTTTCTCCTGCCAGAGGTGCTTGTGTGGGGCTGGCTGTCCCTGTCATTCACCTTTTGATTGCACAGCCCTTTCTTAGCAAAAACAGTTGGCTTTTCAGACTCTCCTGGGCATTCAAGGGAGCCCAGGAGATGTGGGGGTGAGCTGATCAGTGGGTTTGGATGGTCTTGGCTGTGAGGTGTTGCTGTGTTTCCTGATGATGGTCTCCAAAGAAAACCCTGGCACACTGCTTTTGTGGAAGGCAGAGCAGCTCAAGAGAAAAATGTGCTTGAAATTCCCTGTTCTGGGGAAATGCAATGAATTTTCTGCAAGGAACTGTATGTAAGCAAAGATGGAGCCTGAATTAGGGATCTGCCCTTGTGGGGATCCCTTACACTGACACAAAGCTCTCTGTGCCTCTCCAGAGGGTTGTCACCCTACAGAAACATGTCACTTGAGGGCAGGGAGGGGGATTTGACATCACAGCTGCGAAAAACGTTGAGGGAAATTCTCTTTTTATGGCCAGGAAAACCAAGGTGTGTGCCTGCTGTGTTCCACGAGCAGGAAATCAATTGCTGAGGGATTTCTGCTGGGAGATTGGTGCTTTATGAAATTCATGCCAGGGGCAGAGGACTGGGGAGCTGGAAATGATAGCTCTGTCTTCCTCCCCTCTGCTGCTTTAATTGTTTGTAATGATTTAATAAGGAGAACTATTCTTCCCTGCAGCAAACACAGGCATGTGGCATTTTATTACCTTGATTAGGGCCCCTGTTTGGAATTTCTTTGCTGTGTTTCCTTCTTTGCAGGCTTGGTCCAAAACTTGGAGAAGTCAGTGTGAGAACTGGACTTTGTGCTGTCAACATTCTGAGTGTTGAGCCAGCACCAAATCCATGCAATTCTATGGGAAGAAAATCATAAGGACAAATGGCATGATTGAAACAAGGAAATGCTCTTGGCTTTGGCATTTTATGTGCACAAATGCACACCAGGAGAGGAAGAGCAAAGCAGGTACAAGCTCCCAGTGCTTGCAGAAGAATGAATGGAAATAACTTCCTGTTCAGGCTGGAAATCAGGAGAAAATTTGTACCCATCAGAAAGGTGTTGAAGTGGAGCAGCTGCCTAGTGACAGCAGACAGGTGGAGAAGTGAAACCCCAAATTAAAGGCTTTTAATGTGGAGTTGTTTGGATGTTGGGGTCTTTAGAAGCAGGTCTTGTGAGTGCCATGGGCAATGCAGGTGGCTTCCCAGGGGAGCATCCCTGTCCAGTGCCAGGGATCTGCTGCCCTGGTCCCACAGAGGGATTTGGGTTGTACCTGATGGCCCAGCAGAGCTTGGGGAAATGCCTCAGTGTTTTTTGGATTTGAATGGCATTTGGGTCAAATCCAGTTTCTCCTCTGAGGGATGGAGTCTTGAGCTCTCACATGTTTTGCTTGAACATTTCTTTCATCTGCCCCCAACCCCAAACCCCCCAGCAGATCCCCTGCTCCTGCCACTCTGTGTCTCCCACAGCTGGGATCCTCAGAACTTTTCCCTTACACTAAAAGAACTGGAAATTGGCTGGGTTTTGTTGCCTCTTGGCAACAAAATTGTCTCCTATGGTGCAGCTCGGGGGGAAAGAAACCTCTTCCTGCCTTCAGTCTGCTGCAACAAAGTGTTTTGTTCCTCTTTGTGAAGAGCTAGGAAGAAACATTTCTTTTTAAGATGAGGGAGCCCAATTCAATTCCCTTAGCATTTTGAGCAAAATAACCAAGTTATTTATGTTGAAAGTCACTCCAAAATTTGGAAGAGATCTTTTTAGAAAATATTTCTCTTGGTGACTGATTATGAGTGGGTATGGGAAGAAACTCTTTGCATTGAACCACTCAAAGCAGTAATTCCTTCCCAAAAAGTCGATGTCATTCCATTTTTTGGGTGAAAAAAAGTAAGTAGTAGTGGACCAAAGGAGCTTCAAGCTGATCTCTATTTGCTGCCAATGACTGAATTAAATGCACAGGGTTCCTGTCAGCTCTGCCAGACAAAATGTTGCATTTGGGTTCTTGGGGGTTTTGTCAGAAATCTTTGTAGCATGAATAGTTCATGGACTTCTCTCTGCTGGCTTCAGCCATTCCTGCTGTCCATCATATCTTGCTATTATAAGGCAGCTCTTTTCATTATGTTGTCTTTTAATCCAGACATCTGAGCCTTTTTCTGCTTCTAGTGCCAGTTTTCAGTAGGACAAACATTTTCTTATCTGCGAGTGTATTCAGTGGTGGCCACACAAGTGAAGGCAAGGAGCTGGCAGGTGATAATTGATGAAACTTTCTATCATGGGAAAAAACTCAGCATCCAATTTCCATCTCCTTAGAAATCTCTATTTCTTTTCTTGTCTCTTGTGCTCTTTGTGGCTGGTCTGAGTTTAGTGCTTGGAAATGCAATGATATGGATTCCAATTCTTTTGAGAGAGAATAATCTTGTACACAAAGCCAAATAAATTTAACTTTTCAATATTAGAGCAGTGTGACATCCAGGTTGGGGACCTGGCAGTGGTTGGTGCCTGGCCAGCCTCAGAACACAGAGTTCGTCCGCTTTAGGTGAAATTTCATTCATTGGAGACAAAGTAAAATTGCCTCTTATTTGCTCAGCACTAAAAATCCATCTGAAGCTCATTGCCAAGACTTGCTGCTGAATGATGGGATTAAGCCCTGCAATGGCACCATGAAATGAGAGACTGGGAGAGGAATAATAAAAAATGCCATTTCCAACCATGTGCAGGCCCTGATGTCCTGCTGTTGGCTTGGTGCTCTCAAAGGGGCTGATTTTGATGGTTTTAGAGGCGCTAAGCTGGGCAGTGAAATGCACCTCAGGCAGCAATTGCATCTCTGGTGTCTGCAAGTGCCTTCATCTCCCTTCCTGCTCCTCAGAACTGAAATTCTGCAAGGACTGAGTGAATCTGGGGCTTTGGGAAGGCCCAGTAGTGACAGATTTTGGTGAGATTTGAGTCAGGAGATGGAAGCAGCAGCAGAAGGTGCTGTAATCTTCATCCTTGTGCTCCTCTGCATGCTGATGCAGTGTGAAGGAGGCAGGGATTCCATCAAGCACCTTCTGTGGCTCCTGAGGGAAAAAAACAAGTGGCAAGTTCTTTATTTTGTTAGAGTTTCAGGCTGTGCTGCACCTCAGGGCCAGGCTCTGCCTCTCTCTGCTCCAGCTGCTGCTTCCAAGCTGTCCTCTGTGGTTTTGATTTGCAAACCACCTCTCTGACCAGCTTCCACTTTGCTTTCAAAAATTCAGCACCACGTTTGTGGCTGAACGGGTCCCAGAGCTGGGGAGAAGGATTTGAGATGCAATTTGCATCACAGAGTTGTTACAGCGGGGAAAATGTCGCATCCCTCCTGTGCCTGGAGCTGCTAATCTTGTTCTGAACATTGAAAACCTCTTCAGCTTCTCTCATTATACCGAAATTTGATTACTGCTTTGATTTGACACCTCTTTCATGCAGGCTTTTCCTCTCTCCTTGGCTGGAATTGTCAGGCCTGAAAAGAGAAATTTTGTCAAGCCTTGGGACAGTTCCCATTACCTATCCCTGCTCCTAATGCTGCTTTTAATTATCTGAACCTGAGCAAGAGGGGAAAATGGGAGAAGTTTAATGAGAGGAAAAGTAAGGCCCAGAGACCAAAGTGTAAATGCAGATTCTGGGTTACCAGAGTCTGCAGTGTTGTGGGGATCTGGGCCGTGCAAACTGATGTTTTTCTCTGTGAATGGCTGATTCCTTCTGTATCTTCTGAAATTCCTGTGCATTAGGGCTGGTGCTGGAACTGCAGCCACACAAACTCCCCATGGAGCTGTGTGGGACACAGTGGGAATCATTGATTTGCTGCTTTGATGAAAAGTTGTGACATGAACCTCAGTGTCAGGGAGGTGGCACGTTAATGCTGCTGCTGTCAGACAGTGCCCACACACCGTGTCTGGAGACAGCTCAGGAGAAGATGAAGCAAAACCAGGATTAAATCCCATGTGCCACTGAACTCTCTCAGAGATAAACTGCTTGGAGTGAAGTCTGTGAAGTGACTGGGGAGAGCTGGATGAAAGGGACAGCTCTGAGAAGTGTGTGGTACATCAGTGATGTCCTAATACTGATCTTTGCACAGAGATGAAAAAGTATCAGTTTGCATGGCCTGAATGTCTGGGTCTGGAAATTGTGTGTTGCAGAAGCTGTGCTGAGCTCATCTGGCTCTGAAATATCATCTCTACACCTTAGCCAGAAACAGCATCAGAGTTCTGAGCAGATTAATAAAAATCAATCATAACCCAGAAGCAAACCTTGGCAGCACACATCTGTGGCTGGTGAGGACACCAAAAGCTTTCATTACTGTTCTTGGAGAATGAATTCAGCAATAAAAATGTCAAGTGTTTCTCTGGGTGCTTGGGGGTAGGTTTTCCCCCAGAGCTCTCTGCAGGTTGGTGCTAATTCAAGATGTTCTGTCAGGTTCAGATGTTTTGGTGCCTGACCAGGGAGTGCAGAACAGGGATTCCAAGTGCTGACATTTGCTGTATTAGAAAGTGCCAGGGACAAATTGTTGCCAATTAACACCTTTAACTGGGAGGATCAATTCCTGTTGTGCTTGTACCAGAGTCTGGGCACAGAGGGGGTTTCCAAGGGCAATCTTGGTCCATGTAGGGCTGAGGCTCTGCAGGCTGCTCCAGCCCCTCTGGGTGCTCAGGAGCAGGGGTTGCAGTGCACCCTCATCAGCCCTGGGGCTGCCCAGGGAAGAGCCATGGCTGAGGCTCTGCAGGAGCAGGCAGGCTCAGTCCTGCTCCAACATGGGATCCCATGGCACAGGACACGCTGGGATTTGCCCCTGCAGCTACCAAGTGTGTCCAGAGAAACTGCAGGCAGAGGGTGACCTCAGTCAGTGGGACCCCTCTGTGCACAGGGACCCTCACTCCTGGGGTGGCTGTGCCAGCTCCTCCAGGGACCTCCAGCCCTGGAAACCTGGAGCAAGTGGAAACCACAACTTTGCAAATGCTGCCTGTGCCCAAAGTAAATGCAAAGAGAACTGGGATGTGAAAAAGAAAATTGGTTTATTTCTGGAAGAACAGCAACAATACCCAACACTTTTACAATGTAAGAATATTTCTAACAAGAGCAATCCATGGAACGTATATACATAAGAACCTATCTAGTAAAAATATATGAAACGTATTTACAGAAGACAAAAAAAGGTCCTAAATCCTATTCCTGAAGAGAACAAACTGTAAAGCATATGTACAAAAGGGTGGCATTCCTGTCTGGAATGTCCATCAGTCCTGGACGAAAAGCAAGTGTGCCGTGGTCACTCCAGTCAGGCACAGAGGGCTCTTCCATGTGCCCCCAGGCTGGCACATGCTGGCACAGCAGGACTTTGCTGCCAGAGCTGAGCCTGGCTGGGTCTGGGCTGGAGCTCGTGTGGCCCAGAGCGAGCGCAGGACAGGCTGCGGATGGCACCAGACTCCAGCGCACGGGGTGCCACGTCCCTGAGCAGGGACCAGCCCAGCTCCAGCCTGGCAGCAGGGGACCCACTCTGCCTGTGGGGACCACATGCCTGTCCTGCTGCTGGCATTGGTCTTCATGCCAAGATCATAGGCTCTTCCTCATCTTTCTCATCAATGTCCATGTCTTCACTGTACTCTTCCATTTCCACTTCCATCTCCTCTTCCACATCTATATCCACCTCCATCTTTTCCTCTCCAGTGTCTTCCTCCATCTCCACATCCTCCTTTATATAAGTCTGGATATCCACGTCCATCTCTTCCTCTCTGTCTGTGACAGCCTGCAGAGGTGGCAAAACCTCAGAGTGGGGTCCCTGTCCCACACCATCCCACAGAGCTGCACCCCACCTGGGCAGCTGGCAGTGTCCCCCTCCATGGAATGGCACCGTACCTTCCTCAGGACAAACATAAGCATCCTGCAGTGGTGGATGACAAAATCCAGGCACTGGGGAGCTCTCAGGACTGATGGAGGGAGCAGGTGACAAGAAGGGTGACAGGGGTGGACAGGAGCAGAGTGCAGCGTGGGCTGACACAAGGGCCAGTGGTTGAGTTGTGCTCTTTGCTGGGTGCTGGCAGTTCCACCTGGAACGGGGGATGTGACATCACAGTTCCCAGGAGTCCAGGGCCAACTGAAGTGGGCAGCGGGGATCCCTGGATGGTTGGGCTTGGAAGGGACCCTGAAGATCATCTTGTTCCAAGCTGAGCAATCTTCCCCCAGGCCTTGGGGGAGCCCTGTTGCCAAGGATGGGGCACCCACAGCCTCTGTGCCCAGCCTGGGCCGGTGCCTCACCAACCTCAGTGTAAAACAGCAGCTCCCTTAGATCCAGCTTCAATCAGCCTCCTGCACTTGAAAGCCATCCCCCTTGTCCTGTCAGCAGAGGCCCTGTTGAGCACTCTGTCCCCTTCTTTCCTGTGGGACCCTTCCAGTCCTGCACAGCCACAGTGAGGCCTCCCAGGCTCTTTCCAAGCTGAGCATCCCCAGCCCCAGCTGGACAGCAGTCAGTCAGATCAGGGCATGTCAAGGCTGAAGGGTAGCAAATAGGAACTGAGAGATGGAAGCTTTAGACCAAGGTTTGCCTCTAAATTGTACAAAATTAATAACAGTGGAGGGAAAAGTGGTGGGACACTTGTTCTGTTCTAACTGGTGAATTTTGTTTTATTTTTTTCTTCTTTTCTGTCATGCTGACCCAGGTTTTTCTGTTGGAAAGGAAGCTTGGCACAATGTCCACTGTCTTCTCCATTTCTGAAACACCAAGCAGAGTCTGGACAGGCTGATGATGCAGAGTAAAACCTGCAAATATACTGGTGATCCTGAGCCTGGGAGTGCAGCTAAACCCAGGCAAAAGTAATTTCTGGAAAGTTGAACCTGGTTTACATTTTCTTGAGTTTGGCTATGCCAACTTAACCAGTCATTTATAAAAAAGCAAATAAAAAGCTCAAACCAAAACAGACAAAACCCCAAATAAACAAACCCACGCAAACCAACCCAACAGATAAAAAACCCCAAATAAAACCAAAGGCAATGAGGAGTTAGTATTAGTTGTGAGGATATCACAGCAGGCAAATGGTTGCTTCCCACAGGATCACCATAAAAAGCCACATCTAACAGCTGCTCCAAAATAGACCCAACAGGAGAAAAATAAAAAGTGATACATGGCAACTTTGGGGGCAGCTCCACATGAAGGTGAAGGATGAGCCCTGATACAGATCCAGCATTCCCCATCCTCCAGGCTGCTGTTTGCTCCTGATGAAAGACCCTTGCAGGACTGTGGCCCCTCTCAGTGCAGTGTAAATCATTCCCACAGCTCTCAGCTGAGCCACTGGCATTGCCAGAGCGAGATCCAGGCACCATCCTGAGCATCTGTGGAAGCTCCTGAGCATCTTCATGCCTGCAACCACAAAACACCTCAGGCTCTCCCTGGACTGGCTTTTCAGGGGAGGTTTCCATATCCCTGGGAGATCTGTTCATCCCTCAACATGTCTGACTTTGTGTACAATGATGCATTTGGGTTCCTCCCTTGCTCCTGTGTGCCAGTGAGAAACCATCCATGTGAATGGAGGATGTTGTGAACAGGAACATTTATTCCTGGATTGCCATTTTGCCTCACTGTCACTCAGCTGAACATTGTCCTTATCTGCGGTAACCGTGACTTTAAAAATCCCGCCTGCGCCGCCGTTCCCGCCTGCCAGCCGACGGAGCGGGCGGGGTGCGCGGTTTCGCGGCTCGGTGCGCGGGAGCCGCTCCGTCGGCAGGGACGCGCTGGATCGGCGTTCAGGTCTGCCAGAGGTGGACAAAAAGGCACGGCACCTGTACTAAGTAGCAATACGTTTGTTCATTAATTTAATCAATAGCTAAATAATTATACAATATCAAAGCAATAACTAAATAGCTAAAACTGCTTGATTTTTAAATGTATAGCCACATATGGTTCACATATGGTTGCTTGGCTTGCAGGAATCGTACAGTGCTTTGGGAATTCCATGGTAAAGAAAAGTTCACCTAAGAGATCACAGAGGAGAGCTGTAATAACAATTCCTAAACTCACAAGAATTGCTTAGGCTTGCAGGAATCGTATAGTGTTCTGAAAATTCCACTGTATAGGTTTGCCTTATAAGGAAAAGTTCACTCAGCGGTTCACAGAGGAAGACTTGGAGCCTTCATCCCACGACCACCAGAAGGCAGAAAAAGACCCCCTAGCAACTGAACGAGCAAGCGCAAAGGACAGACCACGTCATCCCTGGACCCAGGAGAAAAAGGCAATAAAAGGTGGACTTTGGGGATAGGAACGGTGCGAGCCTAGAGGAGCGGAGACTCCCGGCCGCCCAGCACTGAACTTTGCTTATTCTTGCTTGCATAATAATAATAATAATAAATTTATAATTGTATGATCCTTGAATCCAGTGAATTCATTTTTCACAATTTGGTGCCATGACTCGGATCCAGAAAATGGGGATGGTTTGAGAATCCTGGGGGGGCGCCCCACCACCTGGTGGCCCTGGCCTTCTCACCTGACCCCTCATTTGGACTGACGAACCTAAATTCGAGAATAAGCAAGGAAAACACCGGTAACCCTGTAAACTTTGTGCACGAAGATCCGAGCGACGACGCAGGACGCGTGAGTATACGAGGTGAACCGCTCGGTTGGGGTTGGGATCCCAGGGCACGGTGAATGAGACGTCCACCTTTGGATGACGTGAGAGGGACCCTCTAGTAGTGCGGTTCTCGTAGCCCGCGAGGGAGTGAGCCACGACCGAGGGGTTTGTGTGTGTGTGTGTGTGTGTGTGTGGAGGTGCCTTGGAAGATGGGGCAGAAGAAGAGCAAGCCTTCTGATCCCATGGGGGAGGGTCCCCAGTTACCCCCAATACCTAAGGACAGTCCGTTAGGATTAATGATTAAGTATTGGGATGACTTTCCCCTCCAGAAAGGGGAAGGATAAGGCAAAAATGATAAATTATTGTATGGTAGTGTGGGGAGGCAAGAATCTGGATTCAGGAAGTATATACTGGCCCATTTTCGGATCCTTCAAGGATTGGGTGTGTTAAGCCCTGAACATTTATGTGAATTCTAAAGAGTCTGTGAACTCGGAGGAGAGGGCATATGCTAAATTATGGTTGGTAGAAAGTAATGAGCAAACAGCTAGGCTGCTCCCCCTTAAGGGAAGTCAAGGGGAGGAGGAAAAAAAGAAAAAGTCTCGACCGGAGGAATATGTTCCTATTTATCCTCCCCCGTATATACCACCAGCTCCCCCTGAACCCCCCCTAAATGTATTCCCGCCTTCGGCTCCTAATAGACAGCAGGTCACGGACTCCCCGGATTGCAGGAGGCGTACTCGGAGTCAGATGAGGACAGTAATTGAGGAAGGAGAGAGCAGTGGGTTGTTCCCTCTCAGAGAAATAGCATTAGGAGGACCTCAAGCTGGGATGGGGTTTGTCACTGTCCCCTTGAACTCAGGAGATGTCCGTGAGTTTAAGAAAGAGATGGGAAAATTATTAGAAGACCCTATAGGAGTAGCAGAAAGAGTGGATCAGTTCCTAGGGCCAAACATATATACTTGGGTGGAGATGCAATCCATTCTAGGCATCCTATTTGCAACAGAGGAGAGAGGGATGATTAGAAGGGCAGGAATGAGGATTTGGGTCACCCAACATGTTCAAGGTCCCGCGGCTGATGTGAAATGGCCCTTGCAAAATCCCAACTGGAACAATCAGGACCCCAACCATCGTGGTCATATGCGGGATTTAAGAACCATCATAATCCAGGGCATACGAGAGGCTGTGCCCCGGGGACAAAATATAAGCAAGGCATTCAAAGAGTGCCAAGGAAAAGATGAGACCCCCACTGAATGGTTGGAAAGATTAAGGAAGAGTTTTCAGTTCTACTCAGGGGTGGACCCAGAGACGCCAATGGGGCAAGCACTCCTTAAAATACAGTTTGTAGCCAAATCACGGGAGGATGTTCGAAAGAAATTAGAAAAGTTAAAGGATTGTCAGGACAGAGGACTTGATGAATTGCTCAGGGAGGCTCAGAAGGTGTATGTTAGACGGGAGGATGAGGCACACAAAAGACAAGTTCGGATGATGGTGGCGGCAGTCAGGGAGGGACAGCGAAACAACCTTCCAGCACGAGAAAGAAGTGGCATGAGGAGAGGTCCCCGGGATTTAGGAGGACCTCCAACTGGAGGGAGAGAAGGAACAGTGTGCTACTATTGTGGTGGATAAGGACACATGAAGAGGGGATGCTGAAAGAGGCTAAGGGATGAGAAAACGTTCAAAGAGAATTAGGGGGGTCAAGGGCTCTATCTATTGGGGACGCAAATGTCATCGGAGCCCTTGGTAAAACTTAAGGTGGGTCCCCAGCAAACCCCCATAACCTTCCTTGTAGATACAGGGGCTGAGAGATCAACAGTTCAATCTTTGCCCCCGGGATGTAAGATTTTACCTTCTACACTACAGGTTATTGGGGCAAAAGGAGAACCCTTCAAGGTTCCTGTAATTAAAGATGTTTTAATAGAATCAGAGAAGAAAATAGGGATAGGATCACTGCTACTGGTTCCTGAAGCTGATTACAATTTATTAGGAAGAGATTTAATGGTGGAATTAGGGATAAACATAACTATTGAAGAAAAACAGCTGAAAGTCAGGTTGTGCCCCTTACGGGTCACTGACGAAGAGAAAATCAACCCAGAAGTCTGGTATACCCCTGATACAGCAGGAAGATTGAATATAGAGCCCTTCACAGTCAACATTCAAAGCCCAGAAATCCCAGTTAGGATAAAACAATATCCCATGTCAGATGAGGGGCAAAGGGGACTAAAACCAGAGGTGGAACGGTTAATACAACAAGGGCTCTTGGAACCTTGCATGTCTCCCTTCAACACCCCCATCGTACCTGTAAAGAAACCAGACGGAAAATACCGATTAGTACATGATCTAAGGGAAATAAATAAGAGAACCATTGCCCGGTTCCCTGTAGTAGCAAACCCCCATACATTGCTCAGTCAATTGAAACCAGATGATCACTGGTATAGTGTTATAGATTTGAAAGACGCCTTTTGGGCGTGCCCCTTGAAAGAAGAATGTAGAGATTATTTTGCATTTGAATGGGAAGATCCCGATACCCGCCGAAAGCAACAACTAAGGTGGACAGTGCTCCCACAGGGATTCACAGAATCCCCGAATTTGTTTGGGCAGGCACTAGAGCAAAGAATGAAATCCTATACCCCAAACCAAGGAATAACCATTGTTCAATATGTAGATGACCTTTTAATTGCCGGAAAAAGCGAGGAATCAGTTAGAGAAGAAAGCATTAAGCTTCTGAACTTTTTAAGCATCCAGGGGCTGAAGGTGTCCAAAAGTAAATTGCAATTCGTAGAAGAAGAAGTGAAGTACCTAGGACACCGACTTAGTAAAGGAACTAAAACATCAGACCCAGGGAGGGTTAAGGGAATCCTCTCCCTTCCTCCCCCAAGAAATAAGAGACAAATCAGGCAGCTATTGGGTCTTGTAGGATACTGCAGACAATGGATTGAAAACTTTAGTGGTAAAGTAAAATTTTTGTATGAAAAACTAACTGCTGAAGGTTTGATAAAACTGACTGAGAAGGACGATGAATCATTAAAACAATTAAAAGAGGAATTGGCTAATGCCCCGGTGCTAAGCCTCCCAGATGTTAGGAGACCCTTTTATTTGTTTGTTAACACTGAGGCAGGAGTAGCATTTGGGGTACTGGCTCAGGACTGGGCCGGCAGTCAAAAACCAGTAGCATTTATTTCTAAAATCCTAGACCCCGTAAGTAGAGGATGTCCAACATGTTTGCAGATTATAGTGGCAACAGCCCTCTTAGTGGAAGAAGCTCTCAAAATTACCTATGGAGGAGAACTGAAAGTCTTTACCCCCCGTTACATACGGGCAGTATTGCAACAAAAGGCAGAAAAATGGATAACAGACTCAAGACTTTTGAAATACGAGGGCATTTTACTGTCATCCCCTCGGTTGATACTTGAAACCACCTCTCTGTAAAACCCCGCTGAATTCTTGTTTGGAGATCCACAGGAGGATTTAACTCATGACTGCCTACATAGCATAGAAAAACAAACAAAAATTAGGCCGCACCTCGAAGAGGAAGAACTGGAAGAGGGAGAAAAGTTATTTGTGGATGGGTCCACTAGAGTTGTTGAGGGAAAGCGAATCTCTGGATATGCAATTGTAGGAGGTAAAAATTTGGAAATAATAGAATCCGGACCTTTGAGTCCTAGTTGGTCAGCCCAGGCCTGTGAGCTGTATGCAGTATTGCGGGCTCTAAAATTCTTGGAAGCTAAGGTTGGGACCATCTACACGGACTCCAAATATGCCTTTGGAGTGGTACATACCTTTGGGAAAATTTGGGAAGAAAGAGGGTTAATAAACTCCCGAGGAAGAGAATGAATACATCAGGAACTAATTACTCAGGTACTACAAGCTTTAAGAGGCCCAAAGAAAATAGCAATAGTACATGTTAAAGGACATCAAAAGGGTCTCTCCCATTTGATCAGAGGAAACAACACAGCAGACAGAGAGGCAAAGGAAGCTGCTCTCCGAAAATTCCAGGATCAGGGGATAAGGAGAATGCGAGATGATGAGAAAGTTCGAGTCCTGAGCTTTACAGCCCAGGAAAAGGAGAAATTAGACAAAATGGGAATAAAAGAGAATGGGGGTATTCGAAAATTGCCAGACGATAGGGAGGTATTGCCAAAATCTATAGCCCGAAGAATAGTGCAGCAGCTGCATGACCAGACTCATTGGGGAACCCAAGCCTTAGTAGATCAGTTTACTATTAAGTACATGTGTATAGGAATTTACGATATAGCAAAACAAGTAGTTAGGGGATGTATAACATGCCAAAGAGTTAACAGACATCAAGCTCGAGAAAGGATTCCAGGAGGAAGGGAATTAGCACACCGACCTTTTTCACACATACAAATAGATTTCACCGAGCTACCGAAAGTAGGGAGATACAAGTACTTATTGGTACTGGTAGATCATCTAACCCGCTTTGTAGAAGCATATCCTACATCGCGGGCTACTGCAAATGTGGTGATTAAAACCCTGCTGGAAGAAATAATCCCTAGGTATGGTCTAGTAGAAATATTAGACTCTGATAGAGGTCCCCATTTTGCAAAAGTACTGAGAGAGGTAACCAGGGCCTTAGGCACTAAATGGCAATATCACACCCCTTGGCACCCTCAAAGCTCAGGGAGGGTGGAAAGGGCAAATGGAGAAATCAAGAAGCAACTCACCAAGCTCATGGTAGAAACGAAAATGTCTTGGGTCAGATGTTTACCCATGGCATTGCTAAACATTAGAACCCAACCTAGGACGGATGTGGGAATCTCTTCTTTTGAAATGCTTTATGGAATGCCTTACGACTTAGAACTTCCGGGGAACCATCCTTGCATCCAAGATAGTCAAATTCAGGGTTACATACAACAGTTAATGAAACGGAGGGAGGAATTAAGATGAAAAGGGCTATTGGTACAAAGACCCCCTTTGGATATAATAATGCATAAGCTTAAACCCGGAGATAGGGTCCTAATAAAGACTTGGAAAGAGTTCCTAACCTTCCCTAACACCCCACTGGGAAGGTCCCTATGTTGTCCTGTTTACCACAGAAACAGCCATCGCAACTGCTGAAAAAGGCTGGACACATGCCAGTCGAGTGAAAGGACCCATCCCTGCAGACACCCCTTGGGAGGTGACCAGTCGCCCTGGAGATCCTATGGCTGACCCTGTGGAAGGCACAGGAACCTGCACCAGCTGGGAACGTGAATGACTGAATTAGGGGACAGAGAACTACACCGATTGAGACTCTTGGTAAGAAAACCCCTACAGGAACTGGAACAGGAGTTCAAGTGCCCTCTGCCGTGGAAAACCTGGAATGAACTGATGCTTGCTCTTTCAGTAGTGGCTGAAGTGAGGCAAGAATTATTCAATTACACCGAGTGTCTTAAATGTCAGGAATCTTCTTGTTGGGCGTGGGTAAAAATCTTTTGCGGGGGCTGTAAAGACAAATGGTGGATTTTCCAGTCACATTTGGTGGGGAGCACATGGTGTCTTACTTGTGATTGGGATTGGAGAAGAGCAAATCCATTAAGGGCCTTAAGAGAATTTATAAGGATCCCTGGAGAGCCGGAGATCCCTGACAGAGAAGCAGTGTCACTAGTTGAAAATCTAGAACAGAGAAGAGATTGGGTCCTGGCATGGGAATTCCAACACCAATTGCATAGGATCACACGCCAAAACCAGACAGTCGTATTAACTACCTTGTGTAAGAAGGGAATCCACGTTCCTCTGGGGTGGCAAGTGAGGCCTGACGAGTGGAATAGCACGATTCGTCACTATTCCCGAGTCTATAAACAACAAAAACATAGAGAATGTAGGGAAGAACGACGTAACTCTAGGAAGACAGGAGAAAGGGAATAAAAAGGCAGAGGGTGGACCCTAAGTAGGTGTGGGACTCAGGCCCTGTAAAGCTCGCTAGGGACGGCAGAGAGTCTGTCATAAAATCAAAGAAATCCTTTACAGGAGACCCTTTGCCTGGAGGCCTGACAGCCTGCCCTTAGGAGTGGGGGCAGGAGTTAAGGAGATAGCCCAAATAATGCACCCCTGAAGACTACCCCTACTGCCGAGAAGATAATGATCCCTGCAGACGGACGCACCCGGGCTGGCAGGCGAGGCAGAGAGGTAAGGAGTAGTGGGGGAGAGCAACGGAGCACAGGAACAGGAACGGAGCACAGGAAAGCCCCAGGTAAAAGAGATATGAGTACAAAAGGAGAAAGAAATTTGTTGCTACAGCCCTGCCCTGCTTGGCGAGCTACCTTAATTATTATAACCCTGAGCCTCCCGGCTGCCTGGGGAAACCCTCATCAGCTTTACAAAGAGAACATGATCCCCCTAAATAAAGGGACCCTGACTCCTGACTGGTCTCAGGCCTTTTTGCAATCTACCGGATCTATGGGGAATACCACAGGTTTAAGTTTACTAACATTAGTACTGCATGACAGTCTGCCGTACGCTAGACATGAATGGAAGGAGCAGAAAACCTGGCAGCTTCAAGGAGTAGTGGGAGAACAAATTAATATTGGATGTCGAATGGTTAATGGGTCTGACTATACTAACGCAATTGCAATCAGTGTTTCCATGGGTCAGGAGGATAAACAAATAGCAGATTGTGCATACCCAATCACACGAGACTGCTGGCAAAACTTCACATTAACTCACACTGCAGAGGTAGTCTGTCTCTGGTCGAAAGATACACAGGGCCTTTCTTTTAAATTTATAATAGATACTAAAACGCACTCTACCACTGCTGAACCTCATAATATCATCCCTCCATCTGTACCACCAGTTATACTCACCCCAAAAATTTTCAAAATTGGACCTTATATAATCAGTAAAACTGGTCAACAACAAATATTATTCAATCCAGCATGGTCTCTCAAACAGGTCGAACTGCTGATGCAGACCAATGTTTCAGACATCCAGCCAGCTTGTTCTCCGTTTTTGCAAACATCCTTTGAAGGCTGGACCATTTGGCTGCGGAAACGCAGCTCTTTTAAACCAAGGAAACTTAGAGATGTGACCGGTGTTCTAGGTACAGGATTGGGAATCCTGAATAGCATTGATTCGGAAGTACTAATGAACAAATTGGCTGCTACGACTAGAGATCTGTCCAAATTACAGCAACCACTGAAGTCATCTCTGTTAGCCTTGGGGACACACCAGTGGATGCTGTCAAACATTTTGCCAAAGTGGGAAAGAGTAAATGTGAACGATCACAAATTGGTGATTGATGCACTCAGTGCTGCACAAAATAATGTTTCCTTAGCCCTCAGCTGTATCCAGGCACAATTGTGGATGCAGTCAGTTTCTGCCTCGATTATAAGAGAGGGCGAGGAAGGCACTTTCCCCACAGAAATTCGGAAAATAATCTGGGACAACGCCAACAATTTTGAAAGAGAATTCCAATCCTGGTGGAAACTGGTAAATTTTACCTAGAATGCTATTTCAAATACAGCTACTGCTTTTGTCTTGACCATACACAATGCCTCTGTATGTCGTGAACGGCGGGAGAAATGCGACACACCATATGCGATGAATAGCAAATCCCGAAGTTTATTGAAAACTCACACATATTTATATTGGTGTTAATTAAGCTTATACATATTGCAAAAGCTGAGCTCATCATTGGTTAAAGCACACTTAGATCAACCACACCTACTTCTATCTTCTAACAATTATTTTGCTTCTATGTTTGCATTCTTCTAACTTTGCTACCTAAGATAACTACATTTTCTGGCAAGCGATTTTCTCCCCCGTCTTCCCGTTTCAGAGAAGGTCACTGTGACCTTTGTCAGTGATTGGACACTGGTTGCTCAGTTCCCAGCTTGTTTCCCCTATCCTTATCCATTGGTATCACATCGAAATGTCCTTTCTCAGCTAACCAATTATCCAAAAAGCTCTCTACATCTGTACATCTAGTTTTTCCTGGTATTGCATTAGGAATAAACCATGACGGAGCTGTCCTCTATCCTATAGAACATAGGGGATGGGCCCATCAGTTTGATGACAAATGGCAAACTGTTGATTTGGAATCTTGCATTATCCGAGAACAACTGGGGTTCATCTGTGAAGGCAATGGAATTATAGCTCAAGATATCTGTTTAGACACGGAGCAAAACATTTGTCATTTTGAGATTCGTCCTAACGAGACTTCTAAAACAGTTCTTATATACATAGGCAATGGATGTGCGTGTTTTAGAACTATTTGTGATTCTGTGCTTGTAGATGATATTGAGGTGGATACAAAGAATCACTCAAACTTCTGTGCTTGTAACTTCACTAAGATTACAGGGTGTGATATTACTCATGAAGCTAAAGTCACCTCTCACCACCTATTACAATCCAACTACAGACTGCTTCACAAGCTAATGCCCGCTCCAATTGGGGTGAACTTCACTCTAGTGATACAACTGATGCTCCATCAAGACTTGATCCAAATCCTCGAGAGAATCAAGGAAAGCGGACAGAAAACCCTAGTGACTGTTCATCATGACGTAGGAAAAATACACCGGGTTATAGAGAGGGTAAAGCAAGATGGCGAGCACAGGTGGTGGGATACCCTGTTCGGGTGGGCTCCTACTACCACAGGTGTCCTAAACAGTATATGCCACCCCATTGTTGTTCTTTTGATTCTGATTGTGCTTGGTTTTATTTTGTCAGCAGTTCTATTCGTTATGAATTGGAATATGATGAAAAAGCTAAGGAAATTAGCATCTATAAATAACGCACATAGCTTAACTGAGGAGGAAATTGAGTTAACGCTTGCTGGGAAGGAACTAAAAGATTTAATGAACAAAATTTGTAAAAAAAAAGGGGAATTGTAATAAGTAGCAATACGTTTGTTCATTAATTTAATCAATAGCTAAATAATTATACAATATCAAAGCAATAACTAAATAGCTAAAACTGCTTGATTTTAAATGTATAGCCACATATGGTTCACATATGGTTGCTTGGCTTGCAGGAATCGTATAGTGCTTTGGGAATTCCATGGTAAAGAAAAGTTCACCTAAGAGGTCACAGAGGAGAGCTGTAATAACAATTCCTAAACTCACAAGAATTGCTTAGGCTTGCAGGAATCGTATAGTGTTCTGAAAATTCCACTGTATAGGTTTGCCTTATAAGGAAAAGTTCACTCAGCGGTTCACAGAGGAAGACTTGGAGCCTTCATCCCACGACCACCAGAAGGCAGAAAAAGACCCCCTAGCAACTGAACGAGCAAGCGCAAAAGACAGACCACGTCATCCCTGGACCGGGAGAAAAAGGCAATAAAAGGTGGACTTTGGGGATAGGAATGGTTCGAGCCTAGAGGAGCGGAGACTCCCGGCCGCCCAGCGCTGAACTTTGCTTATTCTTGCTTGCATAATAATAATAATAATAAATTTATAATTGTATGATCCTTGAATCCAGTGAATTCATTTATCACCCTTCCTTCCTTCCTTCCTTCCTTCCTTCCTTCCTTCCTTCCTTCCTTCCTTCCTTCCTTCCTTCCTTCCTTCCTTCCTTCCTTCCTTCCTTCCTTCCTTCCTTCCTTCCTTCCTTCCTTCCTTCCTTCCTTCCTTCCTTCCTTCCTTCCTTCCTTCCTTCCTTCCTTCCTTCCTTCCTTCCTTCCTTCCTCCATCTTTTAAGTGATGTTGGCATTTTTAGATTCGAGTAAAAACTCACTGTCTAACATAGGTGATAAGTATTGAGAAGTTATTGTAAATAGTGTACACGTAGTTTTTAGTATAAAAAGATAACACCACAAAGTTCCCCATGGTCCCTCACAGGCCCCTCATGGCTCCCTCACAGTTGCCCAAGACCCCTCACAGCCCCTCACTGTGGATGCCATGGCACAGAGAGAGAGAAACAGCAAGTGTTTTTCACAGCAGCTTGTGAGAATTATTAGCAAGTTGTAAGAATGTGAGAACTTCAGTATAAACAATCTGCAGGTGGTGTTCTTCTACTTCATCTTTCTCTTCTTCTCAAGGACGGTGTCTAAAGAATGTTTTTGTTCACTAGCCAATCAAACAGAATATATCGTGTCACTCTATAAAAACCGCACGGTTCTCTTGAATTAAACCTTCTTTTAGTCTTTCTGCAATACTGCCTCCTGCCTGTTCCTGTGTCATTCTCGGCGCAAGAGTGACACCTCACGGCCCTTCATGGCCCCTCATGGCCCCTCACAGCTCAAGGCTCTTCACGGCCCCTGAGCCGCCTCCAGGCCCCGCCATTGGCGCCGCTCTTTGCTGCTCGCCAATGGCGACCCGAGTCTGCAGTGACGTCACCGGTCGCCGGGCAAAGGAAGGCCTGGGGCTGAGGTGCCCCGGGCTGGCCGGAAATGGGGTCCGGGGGTCCCCGGGCTCATGGAAACGGGGGATCCAGGGCCTGAGAGAGGAGGATACCCGGGAAAGGGGGTGCAGGGGGTGTCGGGGCAGGATAAGGGGGTGCAGAGGTCCTGCAGCTGGAGAAGGAGATGCGAAGGGTCCCAGTGCCCAGGAATGGGCATTCAAGGGGGTCCCCGGGGGCTCCCCAAAGCCCCTCCCAGGGGGCAGCAGGAGCTGGCTCAGGAGCTCTGGGCAGAGAGGGGCTTGGGGGGGACATGGGGGACTCACACACGCTCCCGGGGGGACACGACCCCCGGGGACCCCCCCTCACCTTGTCCCGCAGGGCAGGCCGAGCCCCAGCCCAGGCAGACGAAGCCCCCGAGCCCCGGCAGCATCTTGGGAGTCGTGCGGGGCCGGGAGGGGCAGGATCCGGGAAAGGGCGGCGGCTGCCGGGTTCCGCGGGTGCCTGGAAACCACGAAGGCGGCAGCAGCGTCTGTGACAGCGGCGCGGCCTCAGTTGCCTGAGAACGCGGCCCTGGCTGGTTGTGCGCAGCCTGGGCTCCTGCAGGCGGCTTCACTGGGCGATTCGCCAGGGGAATTGTTCGCCGAGCATTGGCCTCTGCAAAGTTCCTGAGCGTGCAGAGCATTGGCCTCTGCAAGGAGTTCATCAGCGTGCAGAGCATTGGCCTCTGCAGAAAGTTCCTGAAATTCCTTTGGAGGTAAAGATTGACTCAAGTTGAACTTTTTGGTTTTGTCTCATCTGCACTCTGAGAGAGAATGCCAAAGGGAAATACAGGATGGGATAATGCCCGTCTTCTGGTGCAGCAATTCAGTGGTCTGCACTGCCACAGACATGTTTTAGGAAAAATCCTTTCCTTTGGGTTTTTTCTCCTGAGAAGCTGAGAGAGCTCAGGAACAAAATGTAAACAATGGTTATCTGCTGCTGTGGAATGCAACAGGTGCATCTGTGATTGGTCTCATGTGGTTGTTTCTAATTAATGGCCACTCACAGTCAGCTGGCTTGGACTCTCTGTCTGAGACACAAGCTTTTGTTATTCATTCTTTCTTTTTCTATTCTTAGCTAGCCTTCTGATGAAATCCTTTCTTCTATTCTTTTAGTATAATTTTAATAGAATATATATCATAAAATAATAAATCAAGAGTCAGATCCTCATCTCTTCCCTCATCCTAAGACCCCTGGGAACACCACCACAATGCACAGCTGAGTGGATGAACAATATATGCTCTACTGATTGTGCTTTTTTTTTTTGCACTGAAGGAATGCAACATTTTCTAAATGTACTGGTCTAGACTTTTTTTTCTTGTATAGTGGTTGCTTAAACTGCTGAAAGGTGAATGAGGTCTGTTGAAGTTTCATCAAGTTTCAGTGGGTTGTTATCATCTGGTTATTACAATTATTAGGAAGAGGCCTGTGAATTGAGGTGCAAATGAGACCATATGCCAAAATCAATAGTCTGGATTTTATGTAACAGTAAATAGGAGGAAGAGAGAGAGAAAGGAAAAGAAAAAGAAGCAGGGGGCGGGGGGGGGGGGAATGGGGGGTTGGGAAGAAGGAGAAGAAGGAGAGTGACAGAGACAGATGAAGTGAAAAACATCACCATTCCATGGATCCCATTGGCATACCATCAAATCCTCTTCTGGTCTTCTCTGTGGTGAGGTCTCGCAAAACGTAAGACTCCAATGGATTCATGCAGATTTGGGCAAGGTGGGACCTCCCAGGTGCCTCCCTGGGGTGGGGCAAGTTGGACTCTGTCTATTGCTATTTTCAAATAATATAAAATCTTTAGCATCTGTCTGTCCTTTGAGTCTGCCATCAATTGGCTTCTGGATTTTCAGATCTGTTGTGTTACTTTGCGTGCCCTGCAGTCGTCTGGTGCAAGGCCTCAGGAATGGGTCTGGGGGCACTGTGGAGGTCTTTGATGGGAGGTTTGTGTGCAAACCTGGCCTCAGCAGACGAGTCTGTGGCTATGACTTGCCCACCTTGAAGCCAGACAGAGCTGATTTTCAGGACAGCTGCTGGGTTTGGCTTTGGATAGGTTGTGGATAGGTTTTTCTCTGCAGCCTTGTTTACTTCTCCCCAGCCCTGAGCTAATGGGACAATAGTGTCACCTTTGTCTTGTCTCAAGTTCCCTTCGGCAGCTTAACTCACAGTGCCAAGTTCCAGTCCAGAGGCATTTTTAGGGAAGGGTGGGCTTGGGTGGTCGCAGCCTCTTTATACAGTTTTGTCCCAATGGGCAGAAAGTCCTTTATAACAATTTTTAAGCCATTAGCCATAACATTCCAATCTCTCCCAAGTCCTGTGAGGAGCAGCTGAGAGAGCAGGGGTGCTTTAGCCAAAAGAAGAGGATATCCACTCCAGCTATTTTAAAGTAATATTTAGGCTGCAGCTTTGTCTGTTCTAACTATTCTTAATGTTCAGATTTTTAGCTCCAGGTTTCAGTATGATCCATCTTTGAATTGCACAAGGCAGCCCTATAGTTCAAATAAAGTCCAACTAGAGGCCTAACATACTAGCTACTTACACCAAACAAGCACTTAGCTACTTTCAAATCATAGGAAATTTTTAGCACCAGTATATGCCTTGAATCTGCCATGAATTGGGTTCTGGATTTTCAGAGTTCCATTGTTGCTTCTTCCAGTTTTGTTGAGGCATTGCCACTCATCTGGGAGATCCTGCCTTCAAAATGGCTTCTGGATTCCCAAAGAAGACCTCGACACCTCGTCTTTTGTCCAGGGAAAGACTGACATCTTTCACTGTAAGTACCCACTGGGCTGTGTTAAGGCTGCAAAGTGCCCTGGTGTCCCTGCTCTCCCTGCCCCTGCTTTAGTGCAAGCAAGAAAATGCTTTAAGTAGGTAATAAGCAGAAATATTCTAGTAAGGCTACGAAACACAAGTAATAAATGACACAATTATGAAGGTTTCTTTTGAGGTGAACAGAGAGGGGGAATTGTGGGAATCCACAAAACCAGAGGGTTTTGGGAAAGCTGCAAAAGGCAGCCTCAGATACAGTAGAACTGTGATTAGAGCTAAGCAGCTGCCATGAGTTTGGTCAGCAGAAAAATTGTTTAAAAAGTAGAAAAGCAAGGACAAATAGAACAATGGTGTGTGTATTAAGGCTTCTCTAGAATAACTCCCTAAGCTACAGAAAAGTTTATCTAGCAAGATATTAGGAGGGTTAAAGCTTAATAATGGAGCTCTGTGCATTGTGCTTTAAGGCTTACAAGCAGGTATTGTATTCAAAATAAGCAAGCATTGTTTTAACCAAAGGTACGTGTGCTTATAGTGGTTGGATAGAACTACTGTCAATGTGCTTTTGCTTTGTGTGATTGGTCAAGAAACTTATAAAGGAAGTTGTAACATTGAGTTCTTGGTCTGCTGCCTGGGATGTGAGCTGGTGGCATCTTCCCATTGTCATAACCATGTAATGAGACTGATGCTGGAAAATAAAACGGCTCAAGGCAGTTCCACAGCAGTCCTGTCCCGTTTGTGATTTGTAAATAGCCCCCTGCTGGTGTCAAGACCAAGCTGCCCTTGGGCACCTGAGCATGTTGGGGAGGAAGCTCAAACTCTGCCTAAAGCCCTGTGAGACAGGGCTGGTCCCAGCTGGAAGAGCTTCCAAAGCAGCTGTTCTCTCCCAGCTCCTGTGTGGGCACAGATCCAGCCCTGCAGACACAGTGTACAGCAAAGCAAGTTATCTGCTGCAGCATGCCCAGAAGAAAATGTCTCAGCACCTTTGTGTCCCAGATATCTTTTATGAAAAATCCTTTCCTTAGGATTTTTCCTCCTGAGAAGCTGAGAAGCCTCAGGAACAAAATGTAAACAATGATTATCTGCTGCTGTGGAATGCAACAGGTGGATCTTTGATTGGCCCATGTTGGATGTTTGTAATTAATGGCCAATCACGGCCCAGCTGGCTCAGAGAGAGAGTCCAGGCCAGAAGCCTTTGTTATCATTCCTTCCTCTTCTATTCTTAGCTAGCCTTCTGATGAAATCCTTTCTTCTATTCTTTTAGTGTAGTTTTAATATATTATATATCACAAAATAAAAAATCAAGCCTGCTGAACCATGGAATCAGATCCTCATCTCTTCCCTCATCCTAAGACCCCTGTGAACACCATCACACCTTTGTTCTGCAGGATGGTGGAAATCTTCCTGTGCTGGGAATTGTCCCGATTTTGGTTTACCATGTGTTGATAGTATCTCTCCCAAAGGAGTTGGCTTCTCTTGAAAGCTCTGGATTGGTAGGAATCCTGAGGGCTGTACAGTTCTTTCCTGCTCCCTGGAGCCAGGGCCACAAATGTCCCTTGGTGTCTGGAGCTCACTTGACTGAAGATGCCCCACTGCTGAGGCTCTGTCCAGGAGATCCCTCTGTTTTCTTCTCTGGAGGGGTCTGTGAGCCCAGAGAGAGAAAACAAATGCTAATTAACAGAGAGAACTAAAACTCGGACACATTCCTGTGCTCCTCACTCTTGGTACAACGTTCCCTTCTTGCCTCTCTTGGACTCAGCCAGCAGTGATATCTCCTTGCTGTGAGTTCTCAGTGCTGTACAGGGATGGAGTCCAGGCAGTTCTGAGAGCTCGTCCCCATTCTTTGAAAAGGTCACTGCCTCAATCCAATGAAGCTAAAGAGGAAAGAAATGCCCAAAGAGCAGAAATCCCCAACCATGTCACATGCAATCACAGAGAAGCTGATGGGACAGAGCCATGTGGTTGGAGTATGTGTAATGCACTCTGTGTTGTTAATTTATTGGTGCTGAGTATTTCAGCAAGCAACTTCCAGGGCTTCCAGGACTGTCCTGGACAATGTGATCACAAATTGTTCACCAGTGCCACTTGTTGAAGAAAAGCCTTTCTGAACAAGGCCAACTCTGAGGCTCTAGCTGGTTTATTTTTGCCTTTCAGCTGCTTCCCTCTAAGTTCCTGTGGGAGAAGTTTCTCAACATGAAGAAGAAGGCCAGCACTGGCGGGAGTTTTCTACCCAGAATTGGGCCATGTGTAGACCTGGGAAGACTGGTCCAAAGGTAGCCTTTTCCTGCTCTTCTCCTTTCTGTTTGATGGGAAGTTTGAAGAGGGTGTGTGCTTGTGACAGGCTTGCCTCCAGCAAAAGACCTCAGTGTGCAGGTCCTGTTGTCATTGCAAGCTGCTGTTAGAGGTGGGCTGGGAGTCCTGATCTGCACTAAGCCAACACAAATAAGCTCTGCTGAAGCTGCCTAAGTGTAGCTGCCATTGCTGAAACAATGGGGGGAAGGCTGGGGACACAAAGGCACAGCATTGCCATGTGCCATTCTCCTGCTGAAGGAGCCACCTCTTGCTTTGGTGTGGTCACCATCAAATGCTCGGGGTCACAGGATTCCCTCCGGAGTGGCAGCGTTGGCCTTGGAAGGCCGAGGACCTGCAGGAATGACTTGAGCTTTAACAAAACAAATTGCCTTTATGCTTTGGGCTGGAACAATGTGTTGGACCCTGAGGGGGTGTTAGATTTTGCAGGCTGCCAGATGTACAGGGGACTGGCCCTGGGCAGAGGGGAATGGATGTGCTTTATCTGGATCAGTGCCTTCTTAGAGGTGTGTTTGAAGCTGCTTTTCTGGCGGGACTGGCTCAGTAGAAAGCACAGTCCCAACGGGTAGGTGACTGAGGTGGGCTGTTGTTATGAATGAGGTCCTATATGTCTAATTTAATAAACCAACATTAGAATTTATCAGCAATTTTAATTGAACAGCAATTTTATATGAAATCATGCAATCAAATATAATCAAGCAGATACAAAATAATTTGGCAGTGGTTTGGTTAAAGCATAAGCAAAACCAGTCAGGATACAGGGGGGTTTTCTCACCCTGCCTCCCATTCAAAAGATAAAGAATCCAAAGACAACTTATAGACTGGATGTTAATACATATTCCTCAATAATTTTCTGTCAATCTCCTCCTATTTTTGATTCTTGAAATCTATGTCACTGCACAGTGCATGCTCTGCTTGTTTCTAAAGGGGTCTTTTGGTTTGGTGGTCGCTTCCCACGAAGGCTTCTCTTCATCATCAGTGTCCTTTGAACAATCCCACAAGCTGCACATGCACCCCAAGTCTTGTGTTATAGAAGCCAGCATTATATTCCAAAAAGAAGCCTTATGATTTCATAGATACCTGGAATCATCCCAATTTTGTCCATTTCAAGGCCGATTCTTTAATTATCCTGAGGCCTATTGCCTTTTGGGATGTTACTTATCTCAAACTACATCCTGCATCCTGTTTTCTCATGAACATGTGAAAAACGACTGTTTTGTGTCACTAATTCCATATCCTTTTCCTCTCTTACTTTTTGACAAATATTTTCTAAAATATTTAAAATATAGTTATAATTGTTAGCACGAATCAGATTAATCTATCACACTGTTGAGCAAGAAATTGGCAGCAAGAGCCATGTAACACACTGGTTAAGGATTGCCCAGACAAAGCAGGGGAGAGTTTTCTCCAAGCCATGCCTCTGCTCCAGAATCATTTGCTGTTGTTTTGGGCCCGTCGGTCCGCCTCGGCGGCGGCGGTGGTCCCCAGCCAGCATTGTTGAAGCCGTCGCCCTTCCTCGGCCTTAAGCCGGGGACCAACGTTGTGGCGGGCAGAATTTTTTGGCCTATTTTTTTTTTTTACGGGTCCGGCACCCGATGGAGAGGCCCTCGGACTGGTCCTGGGCGAGGCGGCGGCGCCTCGCCTACCTCGGTTGTGGCCGGATCGACTGAGCCGCTTATGCCGGGTGGGGCCGGGTTTGCCGCGCCGGGTCCGTTGCTTTTTGTTGAGGTGGGCAGAGTTGGGGGGGTGCCCGCCAGGCCCCCGCGGGCCTTTTTATTTTTCTCTGGCGGCCCTAAGCCACGGCACCGAGAAGTGTTGCGACGAAGGCGCGAGCTGGATGCCGATGGGTCCATCGTGGGGAGGCAGTGAGGCACATACCTCGGCCCCCCCCTCCCCCCCCGGGCCCCTGATCCCGCGGCCCCCGTGGCTCACACGGGTCGTTGTGAACGCACCTCCGTGTGCCTTTTTTGTCGTGCCATCCCCCGGCTTTTTTTTCCAGAAGGGAAAGCCGACTGCCACGAGGCCGGGTGAAAGCCGGTGGTCCGTGGCGCCAGGTCGATGGCACTTTTTTTTCGCACGCTCGGCCGGGTTCCCCGGGTCGGAAGCGGGGGGTGGGGGTGGGGGGGTGCCGCCGAGTCCCCCTCCGCCCGGTGGGGGCCAGTCCAGTCCCGCCATTGCCTAGCCGAAAGGGGAGCCGTTGTTGGCCACGGGCGGTGTTGGCACCCCCTGCGCTCCTCTGCTGCCGCGAGCAATCCGATCTGCAGGTGGGCTGGGTGGCCATCGCCGTTGTCCCAGGACCGTGGCCGTGGGGCCCTGGTCGCCGTTCGTGCGGCTCCTTCCCAGAGCCGCGCCTGATCGATGTGGCTTTTCAGGTGGCGTTGGAGAGGGCCACTGGCGGGCTGGCTCTCCTTCTGAGGCTTCTCTGTCACAGGGAAGCCACAGCGGGGGGGGTCCGGTGCTCAGGCAGGGCGGTCTCCTTTCCAATTCGCTTCCCGTCGCAGGCGAGGTGTCGCCCCTCCTGCTGGCCTGGGGAATGGCGTCTTTACTGTCCTGAGCTGTGTGACGGCCGCATGGACCCGTGAGCCTTCAGGTGTTCTTACAAAACCACACGAGGTGCCGGTGCCGGCCCCGGTCCGGGTAGCGCCCATGTGGGTGCCGGCCACGAGCAGCGCCGGGCGGCGGCGCGGCTGGAACTGAGCCGCGAGAAGGGAGAGAGGCGAGAGAGAAAAAGAGAGAGGGCGAAATTGCCCGAACCCGATGGGTGGATGGGCACTTTCGCCCT
This sequence comes from Molothrus ater, assembly GCF_012460135.2. Taxonomy (NCBI): domain Eukaryota; kingdom Metazoa; phylum Chordata; class Aves; order Passeriformes; family Icteridae; genus Molothrus; species Molothrus ater. The sequence goes on from NC_071658.1 coordinate 1,428,816, forward strand.
CTCTCTTTTTGCCTGGGACGTGGGTGGATTAGAGCCTGGTCCGCGCGCTCCTTTGCCGTTCCGCCGCCTGCTGCAGAGCAAGCTGCCCCGGCTGAAAAGGGGCCTCGGTGTCCCGGCCGCGCCTGCCTCATCAGGTCGCTGCCTCCTCTAGCATGTCCGGTGCTTTCCGGGCGGCCCGGTGAGGAGACGCGCAGGGACAGGGTTCGCTCCCTGTGAGCGGGGCCCCGCTTGGCCCAACCTCGTCGGCACCCGGTTTCTCACCCGCCTCCTTTCGGCTGGCGGGTTTTTCTCGGATTTGGTGGGGGGGCGGGTCAGCCCCGGCCGAGCCCGTTCCGCGCGCCGTGTGCATCATATCTTGCGCGAGGCCAAGTCTCGAACTGGGGCGCGGGCCCCGGGAAAAAAAGCGAAAGAGAGAGAGAGAGAGAGAGAGAGAGAGAGAGAGACAAAGCCTCGTGCTTCATCCAAGTGGCAGAAAGCTGCGCAGCGGTCCCGGGTCCTTGCCCACGGTGTCGCAGTAAGGGCTGGTTGCTGGGGTCGGCTGTCGCCGAGGGGCGTCCCTCGCGCGTGGCACCATTCCTTGCCCCAGGTGCCGCCGGGCTGCGATGCGACCGGCCACCGCCCTTGCCACCGGTGCCTGTCGCTGCCATGCCACCAGCCACCGCTGTGTCTTTGTCCTTGATGGCGCTCCCGCAGGTCAGAGTGGCGAAAGAAGCCCAGGGCGTTCGGGGTTTGGCACGGGGCGGGTTCACCGGCGGGCCGGGCACGTTTGGGCGCTCGGTCTGGGCGCTCGCATGCAGCGGCACGGCGCTGCCGTGGGTGGCGGCTACCTGGGTTATCCTGCCAGTAGCATATGCTTGTCTCAAAGCTTAAGCCATGCATGTCTAAGTACACACGGACAGTACAGTGAAACTGCGAATGGCTCATTAAATCAGTTATGGTTCCTTTGGTCGCTCCTCTCCCGCTCCTTGCATAACTGTGGTAATTCTAGAGCTAATGCATGCCGACGAGCGCCGACCTCCGGGGATGTGTGCATTTATCAGACCAAAACCAACCTGGGCCTGCCCGGCAGCTTTGGTGACTCTAGATAACCTCGAGCCGATCGCACGCCCCCGCGGCAGTGATGACCCATTCGAATGTCTGCCTTATGAACTTTCGATGGTACTGACTGTGCCTACCATGGTGACCACGGGTGACATGGAATCAGGGTTCGATTCCAGAGAGGGAGCCTGAGAAACGGCTACCACATCCAAGGAAGGCAGCAGGCGCACAAATTACCCACTCCCGACCTGGGGAGCCAGTGACGAAAAATAACAATACAGGACTCTTTTGAGGCCCTGTAATTGGAATGAGCGCACTTAAAATCCTTGAGTGAGGATCCATTGGAGGGCAAGTCTGGTGCCAGCAGCTGCGGTAATTCCAGCTCCAATAGCGTATCCTAAAGTTGCTGCAGTTAAAAAGCTCGTAGTTGGATCTTGGGATCGAGCTGGCGGTCCACCGCGAGGCGAGCCAACCCCTGTCCCAGCCCCTGCCTTTCGGCGCCCCCTCGATGCTCTTAGCTGAGTGTCCCGTGGGGCCCAAAGCGTTTACTTTGAGAAAATTAGAGTGTTCAAAGCAGGCCGGCCGCCGGCATACTGCAGCTAGGAATAATGGAATAGGAGTCCGGTTCTATTTTGTTGGTTTTCGGAAACGGGGCCATGATTAAGAGGGACGGGCAGGGGCATTCATATTGTGCCGCTAGAGGTGAAATTCTTGGACCGGCGCAAGACGGTCTAGAGCGAAATCATTTGCCAAGAATGTTTTCATTAATCAAGAACGAAAGTCGGAGGTTCGAAGACGATCAGATACTGTCGTAGTTCCGACCATAAACAATGCCGACTGGCGATCTGGTGGCGTTATTCCCATGACCCGCCGGGCAGCTCCCGGGAAACCCAAGTCTTTGGGTTCAGGGGGAAGTATGGTTGCAAAGTTGAAACCTAAAGGAAATGACGGAAGGGCACCACCAGGACTGGAGCCTGCGGCTTAATTTGACTCAACACGGGAAACCTCACCCAGCCCAGACACGGACAGGATTGACAGATTGAGAGCTCTTTCTCGATTCCATGGGTGGTGGTGCATGGCCGTTCTTAGTTGGTGGAGCCATTTGCCTGGTTCATTCCGATAAGGAATGAGACTCTGGCATGCTAACTAGTTACGCGACCCCTGAGCGGTCGGCGTCCAACTTCTTAGAGGGACAAGTGGCGTTCAGCCACCCGAGATTGAGCAATAACAGGTCTGTGATGCCCTTAGATGTCCGGGGCCGCACACGCGCTACACTGACTGGCTCAGCTTGTGCCTACCCTCCGCCGGCAGGTGCGGGTAGCCCATTGAACCCCATTGGTGATGGGGATCGGGGATTGCAATTCTTCCCCATGAACGAGGAATTCCCAGTAAGTGTGGGTCATAAGCTCGCGTTGATTAAGTCCCTGCCCTTTGTACACACCGGCTCTCGCAACTACCGATTGGATGGTTTAGTGAGGTCCTTGGATTGGCCCCGGTGGGGTCAGCCACGGCCCTGCCGGGGTGTCGAGAAGACGGTCGAACTTGACTATCTAGAGGAAGTAAAAGTCGTAACAAGGTTCCGGTAGGTGAACCTGCGGAACAATCATTACCGATGCGGCTTGGCGCCTGCCGCGTCGTGCCAGGCCGACCGGCAGGCCGCGCGCGGGTGGCGTCACTCACACGCCCGCTCCGTTCGCATGCTCAGCCCCTGGCTACCGGCCCCGGTCGGCACCGGGGGCCACACACCCTTCCCCTTCGCCGCGCACCGTCAGCCCCAGAGAGAGAGAGAGACCGGAGGCGTGCGGCACCTCCGGGCACGGGGGGTCGGAAGCGGGAGAGGGGGAAAAAGCCGCTTGGCACTACGAAGCGTGCCACGCGCGCCCGCCACGGTGCGCGCGGGCGGGGCTCTCTCCGTGCTACACCGCGCGTCGTGGCTGGGCCTAGAAGCATGGCACGCTGGCCGCCGTAGTGGCGGCTTGCCCACCCGCCCCCCACACCAGCCCCCCCCACCCTGGCCTTGCGCTGGTCTGCCGCCAGTCTGTCCCCGCCGGAGAGTGCGGGCGTGGCCACGGGCCCCTGAGCCTCTCGCCGCTGCGGCCGGCGCCGCAGAACGCCGGTCACTGGTGTGCCGCGTGCGGGCGCCGTGGCATGGCCTGAGTTCTCCTGAGCTCGGCTCTCCTCAGTGTGCGTGCGAGAAAGCCGCCCGGGTGCCAGGAGGGAGGGGTGCTCGGCACGGCCCCTCCCGAAGGCGCGCCCGTCCCTTCCCTCGCTGCTTTGCTCGTCGCGCGACAGCCGGCCGTCCGGCCGTGGCACCCGTTAGCGGCCGAGGTGGAAAGGGCGAGGGAGCCGGGTGGCGGGGACGCCTTCGGGGCTCGGAGCAGGCGGCTTCTCTGGCCCTTCCCGCACCAGGGAGCGGGGCTTTTGCCGGCTGTCAGAGTTCCCCACTTTCAGGCCGAGTGGCCCCCCTCTTGCATGTGGCAGAGGAACTCCAAGGGCTGAGGGCTCCGGGCTTTCTAGCCGTGCTTCGTAGCGCGCATGCGCGTGCGCGCCTGAGGTGTGCTGGGTGGTTGGGCCCGCGTCCCCTGCACCAGCGGGGTGGCCCGAGCCACGGCGGTCCTCTCGGTTGTGCAGCGCCGGGCTACTGAGGGAAACCCCGGGCCCCGAGAAGGACGTGGCGGTGGTGGCGGCAGATGTCGGGCACGCCCCCGCCGGTGGACGCTCCCCTGAGGGCGGCAGCGGGGAAGGCACCCTGGCGGGGCCATGCAGGTCATTTCCCTCGCCCCAGGACCAGGTACCTAGCACTCCGAGCCTCGGTGGTCCCCCCAGGTTTTTTCCCTCGGTGTCGTCAAACGCTGCAGGTTTGCTGAAAGGGGCTGGCGGGGCTGGGCAGTGGTTTAAAGACTCGGGCAGCTCGGCGTGGCCCGCCGTGGTGACGGCGGTGCCGGCGGCGGCAGGGGTGCCGGGCGGTGGCCGTTCGGGGTGCCACTGAGGGGTGGGGAGCAGCTACTCCCGCCAAACCCCTGCGGTGGTTGTCCCATCACCACCGGCCGTGGTCCTCCGTCGCCGTCGTCATCCCGCCGCGGGCCGTGGGGGTTAACCGTGCCGCACCGGGGAGGGGCGCCCTGCCTGCCCCCTCCGTGGCCCGGCCTCAGCGGAGAGGCTGCGGTGCGCTGTCGGCCGCGGGGGCCAACCCGCTCGCCTCGTCGTAACGGGCGACGCCGGCAGAGAGCGCGTTCTCTCTGTCCTTCCTCAGCCGCAGGGTCGCGGCCGCCAGGGCCCGCCCGCACTCTCACTCCTCGGCCCGTCACCACGGTCTCTGGCATGCGCGGCGCCGCGTCCGGCGCCTCTCCTCCCCTCGACAGCCTTTTCTCCTCAAACACGCACTGGCGGCACCGTCGTCCACCAGCTATCCCCTGGCTTGACCGCCCGCTGGTGGGGGGCAAGCACTCGGCGGGCCCTCCAGCAGCAGAGGCCCAGGAGCACGCGGGACCCCGTGCTGAGCGGCAGCGGCGCCGCTCAACGGGTGTCCCTCCCTGTGGGGACGGTCGGCCGGAAGGCGCCCGCCGTCGCCTGGCCGCGGTCCCGTCCCGGGCCTCGCTCGTCGCGTCCTCCATCGCCCTTCCCGGCCGCCTGTGGGCCGCAGAAAGGCGTGCGGAGCGGCCATGGGGACGCTTCTCCCCGCCCGGTCTCCGCGTGCAAACGAGGAGAGCGGGCGTTGCCCCCTGGCTCAGCACCGTACCGCCTTCTGCCAAGCACGTGCCTGAGGCAAGGGGCCCCGGCGGTGCGACGCGGCGGTGGCGGTCCCGGGAGTGCGGCCCCGGCAGCGGCGTGGTCTGCTGTCCAGCAGGCCACGGGTTCTGGCGACACCGTATCGGGTCTCGGTGGCGCCCACCTCTGGGGCCAGCGGCGGAGCGTGTCTGCTGATCGCTCGCCCGCTCGGCAAGGGAGCGGTCCCGCGGGCGGTGTGTCGGTGGGGGCCAGTCGTTGTCGCGTACTGTCTCAAGCCGGGGCAAGGCCGTGCAGTGGGGGAAGAGAAAAGCTGGCCGCACAGTGGTGCAGCGGCGCTCTGCGAGGCCCGCGCCATCGGGGACTGGGGGAAGCCGGCATGTGCGTGGCCCGACAGCCGCGCGCCCCCGGCCGTATGCCGTGTGTGTTGTGCGTGTAGTCCCAAGAAAGCGAGAAGCGGGCGGGCCGCCGTGCCCCCCCCATGTTCTGGCGCACGCTGCGTGGCCCCCAGCACGGAGGCCGGGCCGAGCCCGGGCGCATGGGCTGCCTCTGAAGGACGGCATTTGTGAGGTCGGCGTCTCCCCTCGCAGGGGGAGGCGGTCGGGGGCGCGGGCTCCCCCGCCTCTTGGCCGGCCTTCAGAGCGTGGGTTCCTCCAGTTGGTTTTTTTTCCCCCTTCTGTTTCTGTGTGCTCGTACAGTCGAAGCCAGGCGCGCGCCCACGCATCCTCGGCACCAGAGTAATTAAAAGGGGCCCGCTTGGCGTGAGCAGTGCCCGAAAGGCAGACAACTCTTAGCGGTGGATCACTTGGCTCGTGCATCGATGAAGAACGCAGCTAGCTGTGAGAATTAATGTGAATTGCAGGACACATTGATCATCGACACTTCGAACACACTTGCGGCCCCGGGTTCCTCCCGGGGCTACGCCTGTCTGAGCGTCGCTTGACGATCAATCGCCGTCCGGGGGCCATGCCGGCGGCGCGGCTGGGGTCGCCTCGCAGGCCTGTCGCCCGTGGCAGGCAGCGGCAGAGGTGGAGGCGGCAGCAGCAGCGTCCCGCCAGTGCCCAGAGGGAAGGTGGTCAGGGGTTCGGCGAGGGAAATGTTTCCCTAGGCGGCCTCGATCCCTTCCCTGCGGCCCGGCGGGCGTCATCGTCGTCGCAGTCGTCGTCGTCATCACTGCGCAGGGCCTTCGTCCCCCTAAATGCAGACTTGGAGAGCGGTCCGTAGCTCCCCGCTCCCGGAGCGAGCCACTGGGGCGGAGCTCGTGCTCGCCGGGACCGTGCCACGGATGCGGTGACATGGCGGCCTAGGGAGAGCGAGAGAAAGCGTCGAAAGGCGCTGCCGAGGGCCGAGAGAAAGAGTGAGGAGGGCGAGTAGGGGAGATGAGGCGTGGGCCTCGCCCCCGGCTCCCCCCCACTGCGTGGGCGGCTGTCTGCGGGTGGGTACTGCGGCGGTACCGTGCCATGCTGCCGCACGCACGGGCGAGGCAAGAGCATCGGGGACGGGGGTTCTGACCCCCTCCTCCCTTCGCCTGCCCCCTCCTCTACTATCACGGTTTTTGGGCGCGCCAAGTGGCACCGTTGCTCCTCTCTCTCTCCCTGCTGAGGCCATCACACGCGCCGCTGCCCGGCCAGTCCTCCCGCACAGGGCCGTCTCTGCTGCGCTCCCGTTTTGGTTCTTTTCTCCAGGATGGGGCTCTCCGTCTCCTTGTTGCTCGCTCATGTGCGCCTGCACTGTCTCTCTCTCTGACTCCCTCTGGGAGCGCGGAGGGGGGGGGCAGGCAGCGTAGCGGGTGGGGGAGACAAGGTGGCTGTCTCCACGCGCGACCCCGCGCGCGACGTGGCCAAGCTTTGGGCTTGCGACCTCAGATCAGACGTGGCGACCCGCTGAATTTAAGCATATTAGTCAGCAGAGGAAAAGAAACTAACAAGGATTCCCTCAGTAACGGCGAGCGAAGAGGGAAAAGCCCAGCGCCAAATCCCCGCCCCGCGGTGGGGCGCGGGACATGTGGCGAACAGAAGCCCCCGTCCCCGGCGGCACTCTCGGGGGACCCAAGTCCTTGTGATCAAGGCCGCAGCCCGCGGACGGTGTGAGGCTGGTAGCGGTCCCCCGCCCTGCCGGGCCCAGGGCTTCTCGGAGTCGGGTTGCTTGGGAATGCAGCCCAAAGCGGGTGGTAAACTCCATCTAAGGCTAAATACCAGCATGAGACTGATAGCCAACAAGTGCTGTAAGGGAATGTTGAAAAGAACTTTGGAGATAGAGTTCAAGAGGGCGTGAAACCGTAAGGGGTAAGCGGGTGGGGCCCGCGCAGTCCGCCCAGAGGATTCAACCCGGCGAGCTGCGGTTGGACGGCGCGGGCTCGGCAGATCCTTGCCTCCACCTCCCCTCTGTCCCCCAGGTGAACCCCGTCCACAGGGGCAGACCGGGGGGGGCGGGCGGGTGCGGTGACTGCCGCCCAGCCAGCGGCCACCCTGGCTGGGCGCATTTCCTCCGCGGCGGTGCGCCGCGACCGGCTCCGGGTCGGCTGGGAAGGCCTCCGCTGGGCAGATGGCGGATGTTATAGCCCCTGGGGAGCAGGTCTCGCTGAATCCCGGGGCCGAGGGAGAGGACCGCCACCGCGCCCTCCTCCCGCCCTGTCGGTGGCGCTGTGGCGGGGGGCGTCGCTTTTCCCCACCCTTCGCCCTCCCGGGGGGCGGGGTGGGGGCTGCGCCGCTGTCAACTGGGGCAGACTGTCCTCAGTGCGCCCCGACTACGTGGTGCCGCCAGGCCGAGCTTGATGGGCCGCGCTCGGGCGCCCGGGGTCCGCAGCAATGTCAGCTACCCACCCAACCCGTCTTGAAACACGGACCAAGGAATTTAGCATGTGCGCGAGTCAGGGGCCATCGTCGAAAGCCCGCGGCGCAATGAAGGTAAGGGCCAGCGCGCGCCGGCTGAGGTGGGATCCCGGGGCACGTGTCGTGCCTGGCAGGCCCGGGCGCACCACCACCCCATCTTGGCCGCCTCCCCCTTGCGGAGCTGGGGAGATGGAGCGTGAGCATCCGTGCTAGGAACCCAAAAATGGTGAACTATGCCTGGGCAGGCCAAAGCCAGAGGAAACTCTGGTGGAGGTCTGTAGCGGTCCTGACGTGCAAATCGGTCATCCGACCCGGGTTTAGGGGTGAAAGACTAATCGAACCATGTAGTAGCTGGATCCCTCCGAAGTTTCCCTCAGGATAGCTGGCACTCGGCAATGGGCAGTTTTACCCGGTAAAGCGAATGATTAGAGGTCTTGGGGCCGAAACGCTCTCAGCCTATTCTCAAACTTTCAATGGGTAAGGGGGCTGGCTTGCTGGCGTGGAGCCACGCCGTGGAATGCGAATGCTCAGTGGGCCACTTTTGGTAAGCAGAACTGGTGCTGCAGGATGAACCAAACGCCAGGTTAAGGCGCCCGATGGCGACACTCATCAGAGCCCAGAAAAGGTGTTGGTTGATCTAGACAGCAGGACGGTGGCCATGGAAGTCAGAATCTGCTAAGGAGTGTGTAACAACTCACCTGCCGAATCAACTAGCCCTGCAAATGAATGGCGCTGGAGCGTCGGGCCCATACCCGGCCATTGCCAGCAGTGTGATGCCCGCGGGGGCTAGGCCACGACGAGTAGGAGGGCCGCTGTGGTGCACCTCGAAGCCTGGGGTGTGGGCCCGGGTGGAGCCGCCGCAGGTGCAGATCTTGGTGGTAGTAGCAAATATTCAAAGGAGAGCTTTGAAGGCCGAAGTGGAGCAGGGTTCCATGTGAACAGCAGTTGAACATGGGTCAGTCGGTCCTAAGCGATAGGCGAGCGCCGTTCCGAAAGGGTGGGCGATGGCCTCTATTGCCCTCAGCCGATCAAAAGAGAGTCGGGTTCAGATCCCCGAATCTGGAGTGGCAGAGACGGGCGACGCGAGGCGCCCAGTGCGGTGACGCAACCGATCCTGGAGAAGCCGGCGGGAGCCCCGGGGAGAGTTCTCTTTTCTTTGTGAAGGGCCGGGCGCCCTGAATGGGTTCACCCCGAGACAGGGGCCCGCGCCTTGGAAAGGGTCGCGGTTCCAGCAGTGTCCAGTGAGCTCTCGCTGGCCCGTGAAAATCCGGGGGAGAGGGTGTAAGTCTTGCGCCGGGCCATAACCATATCCGCAGCAGGTCTCCAAGGTGAACAGCCTCTGGCATGTTGGAACAATGTAGGTAAGGGAAGTCGACATGCCGGATCCGTAACTTCGGGATAAGGATTGGCTCTAAGGGCCGGGTCGGTCGGGCTGAGCCGCAAAGCGGGGCTGGCCGCGCACCGCGGCCAGACAAGGCTCCGCATGCGGGTGAGTGCACTCTGTGTGGCCCACCCGGGTGCCGGGGCGCGTGCGCGGCGGCGACTCTGGAGGCGCGCCGGGCCCTTCCCATGGATCGCCCCAGCTGCAGCAGGCGCCGCCCACCCTCCCTTCCACCTGCCCTCCGCCTTGCCGCGGCCAGCGCCCCAGTGGTGGCCGCCGCCGTCGTCGTCGCATGCCGCCGCCCCGCCAGCGTGCGGCTGGCCGCGCGCCCCCGCGGCTGGCATCGGCCAAGCAGTTCGCGCGGGGGAGGGTCCCCGGGGGGGTCCCCGGGCCGGTGCCCCGCCTTGGCCGGTGCCTAGCAGCTGGCTTAGAACTGGTGCAGACCAGGGGAATCCGACTGTTTAATTAAAACAAAGCATCGCGAAGGCCCGAGGCAGGTGTTGATGCAATGTCATTTCTGCCCTGTGCTCTGAATGTCAAAGTGAAGAAATTCAATGAAGCGCGGGTAAACGGCGGGAGTAACTATGACTCTCTTAAGGGCGATTTGAGAAAGTCTAGTTACAACTGGGCATAGCTGCAAAGATCGCACCTCCTCGTGGTCCCACTGGTAAGCCCTTAACAGGGTGACTAAGTCGATCTCTGCCCCAGTCTGGGGCCGTTGGGAGTCACCAGCCCAACAGTTCCTTCCAAATTTCGGTGAAACAAATTTCTCGGTCTAAGTCGTTAGGCTTACTACCTGAAACCTGGCCCCCCAGTCGGACAGGGGCAACGGGTTCGGAGGTGGTCTGATCACCCAATCCATTCCCGATGTTGAATCCGGTCATGACTCGGCTATTCCAAATCCAAATCTGTTCCTCGGAGGAGGAAACTGGGGGCGCCGTTCCACCTTACTAGGGTATCGATGGGCACTCAGACCTCCTGAGATGATTTTGTAACATCTACAACCACCAAATTGACAGAAAATGAATTGGGCTTGCTGGTGAATTTTTCTTTAGAACTGTATAGGTCAGATCTGCAGGAGCATGTATTTATAGATGTATGCTTATTACTTTTATATTTTAATAAACTAGACGCTAGCTAGGTTTGCAAGGCAGCCACAAGCCAGTTAGGTAGCTCATAGTGGGTAGGGACAGGAACTTTAATTCACAACGCCTCAAATACCACCTTACTTGGACCAATCTTACAGGACTTGTACCGCTTAACCGGATTTATCCAAGGTGGATGGGCCACCTTTACTTAACCCGGAAAAGGGACATATATTATTTATATGTGTTCGATCTCTAGCCAAATGCCTCATCATCTAATTAGTGACGCGCATGAATGGATGAACGAGATTCCCACTGTCCCTACCTACTATCCAGCGAAACCACAGCCAAGGGAACGGGCTTGGCGGAATCAGCGGGAAAAGAAGACCCTGTTGAGCTTGACTCTAGTCTGGCGCTGTGAAGAGACATGAGAGGTGTAGAATAAGTGGGAGGCTGGGCGCGCGCTTGGCGGTGCGGGGCGACCCGCCCGCTGGCATCCCGGCCGTCGGTGAAATACCACTACTCTGATCGTTTTTTCACTTACCCGGTGAGGCGGAGGTGTGAGCCCCGAGGGGGGCTCTCGCTTCTGGTGCCAAGCGGCTCAGCACAGCCCAGACACAGGCGCAGGAAGACACAGCGGCTGTTTTGCAGCTGTGCCCCAGAGGTTGGGAAGGGGCCCCTGCCTCTGGTCTCACTTGGTTGGGTTTCTGACTGGGTCTGAGGCAGGGGCTGCCTGATTCCCCGCTTCTGGGGAGACCAGAGCCTCCGGAAGCGCGCCCAGCGTGCAGGCACTGCCTGACAGCGCTGCGGCCACTGGGACAGTCGCGTTCCCGAGTCCCAGCCACTCCGCTTCCGCCGCTGCTTCTTTTGCTTTTAGGCACACCCAAAGCTCACTGCTAAGCCACGGTGGTCTCTTGTCCTGCCCTCTTCCTGTCCCTGTGTAGGGATGGAGCATTGCTCTGCTTTCAGGAAGCTCTTGGCGGAAACTTCCGCCATTACAAGCTCCTTTCCCCTCGGCAGATGCTTGCACTGGAATCCCTCACGGCTGGCTTCGGAGCACACTCAAGTTGGCTCTTTGAAAACCCGGGCTCCTTTTCCCCTTCAGCGTGCTCAGCATGCCCTTTACCTCCACGCCGCTGTGCAGCTGGAGCAGCGGGACAGGGACCTTTGCAGCCTGAGCTGCCCTTGTTCCTCTCTGCCCGTGCACGGAACACAGTGGGGAGGAGAACAGCAGCAGGGCCCTGCGTGTCCCCGGGCTCAGGTTTTGCGCCGCTTCAGCTGCACAGAGATGCGGGTAAAGTGAAAAACACAGTTTATTAAGGGAAAGCAAAGCGAAGGGGTGAGCTGGGAGGTAAAAAAGGGCATGGGCAGGGCCTGAGGGCTGCAGGGAAGGAGATGCCAACAGGGAGAGAGATGGCAGGAGCTGCTTGAGCTTGGCACAGGCTCAGCTGAGAGGAGCCAGAGCCGTGCCTGGAGCTGCAGGCGGTCCCAACTGGAAATCATCGAAGGAGGCCGGTACAGGTACATCTGGTCCAGGAGACAAACGAAGTTCTGCAGATCTTCTTTGGAATTTCATCTGAATCCATGTGTTCATGCAGGATGGGCTCTCGTCTTCCCTGAGGGCTTGAAGAGCTGGAAGAGAGAGGAACAGAGCCACGGTCAGAAGGCAAATGGAGGGAATCCAAGGAAAGCCTCCTGCCAGGGCCATGCCGGCTGGCTCTCGCCATGGCCAGGAGGGAGTGGGAGACAAGGGCTTCGGGCGGAAGGTGCTGGCCACGGATCCGCCACGTGTCCCCGAGAGGTCTCTGGGCTGTGCCCCCGCTGCCCCTGGTGCACACAGGGAGCAGAGCCCTGGGCAGCCCGGTGACGGATTGTAGCTACGGGGCCGGGATTTATAGCTGCTGCCTCCCCTCTCCCGGGCGGTACTCGCTGCCACGCGGCTGCCCTGACTCATCCTGACTGAGGACCTGGAGCTCCTCCTTCTGCCCCATCATGAGCACTCCGGCCACCCCTGGCAAGACAGAGCATGTGGCGGCTCCTGTGGCCCCTGTGGCCCCTGTGGCCGCACGCCCTCCTGCCGGGCAGGGCTCGTGCTGGGCCCCTGCCGCACGCTGCTGGCCGAGGGCACGGCTGCGGGAGGGCGGTGGCAGCGCCCAGGGCGGGCGGGGCTGCAGCGGCCCGAGCGCGGCTCCCGCTGTAGCTGGGCAGCGGCCGGGCCGGGAGGCGGGGAGGGGCGCCGGGCTGCTGGCTCACCGAGGAACCTGACGGCCGCCTCTCGTAGGGGCCTCTGTGGGCTCTGCAGGTGCGGCAGGGCCCAGCACAGGTGCTCGGCCGCTCGGCTCTCGTCCTGCAGCAGCTGCGGGGAGCGGCGGCAGGGAAGGCTCGGTGTGGGCTCTGCCCCTCGGCCGGGCGCTCCCTGCACCCGGCACCGGCCCAGCCGGTGCGCACGGCCCAGGGCAGCAAGCAGCGTGGGGGGGCAGCTGCCAGCCTCCCGCACTGAGCACCGGGGGCAGGGGGGGCTTCTAGAATCTAGCCTGCGGCTGGGGCTCCCGGGCTGTCCTTACCAGGCTCTCGGCGAACTTCATCCGCCGCTTCTTCTTCAGTGGCTCCTCCAGATCCCTCCTCCTCAGGAAGCGTGCGGCACAAAGCAGGGCTTCACCAGATGCCTGCAGAGCAGCAGAGAGCCGCAGGTGGCACCAGAGCCCAGGTGAGTCACACGGCAGCCGGCTCCCTGTGCCAAGGCCAGGGGAGGCTGGAGCCCGCCAGGCACCGGGGCAGGAGGCGGCCCAGCCCCCGGCCAGGGATGCGGCAGCATCACACCAAACCTCACCTCAGCCACGTGCACGTCCTCGTGGTGCCAGCGCAAGAACAGAGGGAGCAGGCTCTGGCTCACAACTGTCCTGAGTGGATTTTCCCTCTCTTCCACTCCCAGCTCCAACACCTTGCCGAAGAGCTGAATGGAGAGCAGCTGCGCATGGCTGTTGTCCTGGAGGAAAGGAAAAGTCCTAAGCACCAACTACTCCAGGCCCGCTGGGGCAAAGGCCCTAAAATGAACAGGGCACAAAGTTTCCAGGCAGGCAGTGTCCAGTGCCCTTGGCTGGGGGCGCAGAGCCTTACCTTCTCCAAGTGTGGCAGGAGGGACTCAGCCAGCTTCAGGGCGGT